>NC_134960.1:19924303-20227666 GCF_965638725.1 Aptenodytes patagonicus | reverse complement strand
GCTCCTATGAAAGCTGGTGAAAATGCTGTTTGCAAAGCCATGCCAAAACTGACATGGTGAGGGAAAAAGGGTCTGTCTTTGGTTTTACACCAGGGTAACTGCAGTGATTTTAATGGATGGGATTTCTGATTGACTGCAGCTGCATAACCTGGTGGGGAACAGTGCCTGTAGCAGTCACCGTGTCTCATCCTCTGCAGCATTTGCTTCCTTTTCTACATAACGTACTTCTGTTTCTGTTAAGTGAGTCTTAAATGTAGAAAATACATTTGCAGATGTGTCTATATGAAGAGTAAACTTATACCATGTATATCAACATATGCTTCATGCGTGGCACGTAAGCATGGAGGGGCAGGGTGAAGAGCTGTGAGAAGGCAGTGATTGCAACAGCCTGTCTGAAATGGCATATGGGAGCTGCTGCTCTGCAGCTTCATCCCAAAGGGCACATCTCTGGCAGTTGTGAGGCTGCACAGCAGGAAGAATGAGGACTTCCCTCTTACATGAGCAACGGGCTGCATCTTCACAGATTCATTGGTAATTTAGAGCAAAACGAATTGTGTTTTGATGTTTTTTAAGCAGGCTGCTCTCTGTTTCGACCAGTATCTCACATTAGTGAACCCTGACCAAGCAGAGTATCTTTATAATTCCATATAATGGCCATACCCTCCTTTAAGGGCATGTGTGATGGAGAATTTTAAGTACAAGAGTTGGCCTTGAAAATTAATTGTCCGCCGTTTTTTGTTTTAAATAAAAATAAGCTTTTAGCTGTTGGAAAAGATGAGAGTTCCCTAAAACTTGTGGAATTCTCCAGTGTTCAGGAGGTGTTGTCCTGTGGTGTGGTTGTGTGCCCTCAAAGCATATATTTTCCAACTAGACACTTGTGATCAATGAAAGAATTGTTTAATGACATGATGTAGGCATTAAAGGGGCTTTTTTGAAACACTTAACATTGTCACTACATGCTTTTATTGTTTGTTTGTTTTTTAACTTCTGCCATTCTTAGGGGGCCAGGCGATAAAATAGGAAGTAGGTAGAAACTGTCAGTAAATCCTGATGGGGAAGCTGCGATGCTAAAATGTAAAAGAGCATGTCTTGTTTCACCACTGTTGGCGTCACAGGGTGTTAAGTGTATTGGTGTTGGATTATTTGGCAAAATAAAAAGATGCAACGTTGTTCAAAATGATCAGTATTTTTCAGACGCAGAGTTGAAATTTGCTTTGTGGCAGTATTTGTATTATATGGATTTGGAACAGAGCAGGAATGGGAAAGCTAAAAAAACAACCTCTGCCGTTTCTAGAGAGGCAAAGTTTAGCAGGTCTTTCTCCCAGGTCTCGTCTTCAGAATTCAGAGCTGTCCTTGGGATCTCTGTCACCGCCAGTGTGGCCCAGAGTCACCTTCCCTGAATTCTTTATGGTCCCTCACAGCTGACTTTTTTTTCCCATCTTTTTTGGCCTGCAGTACTGGTTAGAAGTTGCTGTGCATTTTAATGCTTTCAAATTCGGAGTTGGAGGGAATACTATGAAAAATGTTGTGCAAAAAGGAGCATTTCTAACTGAGCTTGTGTTTAGCTGCTTACCCCAAATGCTCGTGGTAAGCTGGTTCGCCTTTGAGTTTTGAAGTCGCTCTCAGGGAATTGCTGTGAACGAGGACAGAGTGGACAGGTGCCCTCCCAGCTGGGCAGGGAGTTGTGTGATGGAAATGGGAGATATGGATAATTACCCCCTTCATAAGGACTCTGTACTTGGATCAGAAAAATAATATAATGGAATACGGGAAGCCATGCTTAAGAAGATCATCGACTCACAATCTTACTACATATAAAGCATCTAGCAGAAAACAAGAACAAGTCGTCATTTGCATTATTCATATTCTGCCCAGCCGTGAGCTTTGTTAGTGTTTCTCAAAGCAAAAAGTCCAGATCAGTATTAAACGCAGGAAGGTTTAGTGTTTGAAACCAAATGAACGGCAGTGCTGGTAAGAGTTTACAGTTCATAGTTTTTTCTCGTTCAAACATTCATCCATCCTGCCAAAGCCATCATGTGTCATTAGCTCTTATTGTAGCTGTTGTGTCACAGTGTTATGTTTGCTTAAAAAAGGAAGTTTAATTAGAACAACAGTGAAAAAGAACAATCCAAAACCCCCTCATCAGATAAAACACTACTCTCACAAATATTGGCTGAATGCGAACAAGCTTTCTGGTTCACTTCATGTGCCGTACAGGGAAGCACGGTGCTTGATCACTGGGGAACTGACTATCTCTGAGGGCTAATGGTGGACTGGGGGAATTTTTCTACTCCAAGACTTACCTAATTCCAGTTTGTGTATACAATCTTACATATGGCATCTTGGAAAGACAGAAAATTGGTAAGAAGTGAAAGTAGTAGTGAGTATAGATTTCAATCTGGGACCTCTGTACCAGAGTACCTTTTTAATACAGATGGAATAATCAGGAGAGAATATTCTTCTTTCTTACCTGTTTCCTCTTATCCTTGTTTAGTTCCTCCCGATTTTCTCCCATATACTGGGTTATCTGCTCTGCTGATTCTCGTTCTTTGCCGTTCATACAGTAGGGAGCAATATACAGCAGCCTGCCATTTCTGAGTCAACTAGTGTAATTTACTTCTAAGTCAGTCTTAAAACAATGGTTTGCCAGCAGTTACTATCAATTTTTTATAGTCTTTTTCCCACTGCTTTCTAAATTAGAACTTGAGGTTACTGTGCTAGAAGGCGGATGTGTTGTCCCAGCTCACGATATCCATGTAGTTGGGAAGTGTGCTTTATTGCTTTTAGTTCTACCTGTATCAGTAAGTACGGTCATAAATGTTTTCTCTCTTTGTATCATAAATGCTTCAATGCAGGTACCCGTGTCTTATTCTGCGCTTTTACAGTGCTCACTATGTATGGTAGTTAGGCTCCTTAAATGTTCAAAAGCTACTTCCAAATACTATATAATCTTTGAAAACTCAGGGGACCGAGGTATGCCAGAAATTTAATTTATTGAGATTTTACGCAGGAAGTTAGAAAAGAGCTGGACTAATGCACCATTTACCTGGTGTAAAATCAAGGTTCTTTAGGACTTCAGATACCTTTCCTTTTCCCTCTCCAAACTGTAAGTTCTTTGGATGTATTACTTACATTTAGCCTTCTAACTTTATGGCTTGAAATGATCAAAATCAGTGTGCCCCTTAGTACCTGTGAATCTATACTTTTGCACTTAGTGCTCCACTTGAAACATATTAGAATTGAGTCATTTGTTGTAGTGTGCTGTGTACATGTATCCCAGTGCACTGTGTGAGATACATGGATAACTGTAGGCTCTTGCATGCTGGTATCTTCCCTGAACTGTCTGGAACAACTTGGTGATGCTTGATGGCAGCCTCCAAAAGAGACCATTGAGGACAGATAGAGCTATAAAAGAAGCTACAAAATTGTGCAGCATGGGGAATATAAAAAGGGAAAGATAGCTTCTTTGTCTGGCAATGTAAGAATAATGGGCAATTAAATAAAATGGTAGATTAAAACAATCGGAATTGGAATTGTGCACACGAAGTACAGTTATAGTATGGAGTTCACTGCCACGAGGTACTGTGCATGCCAAGTATTTACATGGGCTTCGAGTCAGCATACTCATGTGAGACTGGTCAGTTGGGTATACTGAACGTGCAGTCCCGAAGCCACACGTTTCTGGAAGCAGGAAGGGTATGTCAGCAAAGCGCTGGTGGGTACAGCCTAGCCTGCCCTGTTCTTGTACTCACCCTCATAGGTGCTGCCATAGCAAATCCCTGGCTGAGGGAGGCGAGATGCTGAGGGAGATGATCCTCGGTCAGGCTTGGTGTTCTCACGTTCATCTGCTGAAAATGAGCTTGTCTTTCTAATTTATTCTTCCTGAATTTCTAAGGGCCGACAGACCAGTGATGTAAAACTTGTAAGTGGGCCTTTTTGTTAAGTACAAATATATGGCAGAAAATACTATTAAACAATGCCTCTGCCTGTTGCCCTCAAACTTTGCTGTTGCTAATAATCAGGTGTTCGGTTTTAACAGAAAATGTAACCCTATAAACATTAGTACAAACCTATATACCTACTTCCCTTTCTCTCAGAGCTAATTTTTGAGCATTTACAATGTGTTAATGGGGACATACATTTGCAGTTAATCTCCAGAGTGTGACGGAAAGGCGGTTGTCTCAAGAAAACACAAAGTAATTTAAAACTTATCTCAGAATACATCACAAAACTGTCGGTCGGAGTTTTTCACAGCTAGCAGTGTTTTGGCCATGCATTTAAGAGCAGATGGTCTAAACTTGCTTTAAACTAGGTTTAAATCCACCTAGAGATGGGTAGGCATCTCTAGCCTTTTTTCCACCTGCAGTATATTTTTTAGGGTTCAGGTGTCACAGCAAACACCTTTTGGTCCTCTTTGAGTTTTCAGTTCTGTCTTCAGCTTTTACATGCCGATCCCCTTAGTTTTTGGAGAGAAGGTTGTATAACCTATGGAGTTAGCTTGGCTGTAATAATACTGTCTATCCAGCTTCAGAAAGAGCTCTGGGAATGTCTAAAAATAGCCACGTCTTATTCCATGAAACTTCTGGTCTGTTACAGCTTGGTTTTCTTTAGAGTATCTGCTGGGATGGGGTGTACTGACTGGTATCGGTGAAGGTCCACATGATTTTTTTCTGGTTTTTAGGGCAAACGAAGGGAAACACTACACGTAGCGCATGAGGATTACACAAGGTGCTCTGCAGAAATAAAAAGAAAATGCTCAATTGTGGATTGGATTATAAGGTTTATGGTCTAAGAGATGTGCTAGCGGCTGTGATAAGAGAGTAAGAGCGGAGGAGATGCTGCTGAAGCCTACGGCACCCAGGGAGGGAATCCCAGCTCCCTTCCTGCACAGCTCTTAGCATCAGACTGCAGTTTTAATTAATTTCCATTCAGGTTCAGTGTCTAGGTTGGCATGCTAAGGTAGGTAGGTCGTGGCATTATAGCCTGTGTATGAAATACATTGCAGACTGGCGTGGGTTTTACTGCTATTCTTATTTCCAACCAGTACCAGTTGTTGTGGGGTCGCAGTTGACAGTGTATAGTGGAGTTGGTTCAACTGGTGTCTTTCCCAAGCATGATGAACACCCAGTAAGTTTTAAAACTGGGGAGTTTCAAAAGCAGAGTGAGATGTGTCACCCCCCAGGCAAAATACCTCCTCATATAATATCCTGAAAGAGATCACCCCCTAGTACTTGAAACTGGGGCTGTAACCCCATGTCTGCAGACAGAAGGGGCCAAATTTGATCGAGTCAGCACTAGGAGTCGAGTTTAACCCATGGAGAATCACAATCTGCCCAGAATTAATTCAGCTTAAGTTTTTTTCCCCTGGATCTTCATAGTAATACCAGCAGAATGTTGCAGTATTTGGACAGTCATAAAACAGAAACGCTACAGCTTGAAAAATACTTTAGCCTGCTACTGAGATTAAAGCAAGCCCTAGATAGCTATATAACTGTCAGACAAATCAAAGTGTGGCACGGTGTGCTGCAAGGGAAGATACGCTGTGGCTGTTTAACAAACTCCGAATACTGCCTCACAGTTTCCAGCGTGGTTGCACAGGACCCTTCAGGAGGGAAGATGGATAACGACCAGATGTCCAAGAGCCATGAAGATGTACCCTCCAGTGAGCTCCTCGCTGACACGGATTATGACTCTTTGCAGGGATCCGTAGGCTCCTCTCTTTATTTCAGCGATAAAGACAGGAAGAACACTGAGGTACAAATGAGAAATATAAACTGAGGCATTATTGATTGGGAAAATGCAGTCCCCATGCTGCATGAGTCATGTTATCCACAATGCTTTTCAAGCTTAATTTGAGAGAAGCAGAGGTGCATGGAGGATGGTTTCAATTTCTAAGTAGTGCTTTTTGACCACTCATGCTTTTGAAAAGTAAAAATAATATCTTGGCTCAGAAATGACTGCGAAGAAGAGGTATTCTGCTCTTGGCCTGTTGCCTGCTCACCCTCTTGAAGCAGAGCTTATGTATTGTGATGGAAACATAACAGCTTACCCTGCCAAGTAACAAGTCATTCCTACTGGAGCCTGTGAACGAGGAGTTACTGCTGCAAGTAGAAAAGTTGAACCAAATGGGATCAAAGAGGCTGAATTCTGGATGAATTTGCGATTTGGGGTTACACCTGAATTTTTTTTAATAGGAAAAAGCTTTTGACTCGTTTTGGGGTTCCTGTCCTGGTGACAGCATCCTGAAAATGCTAATTGAAAAAGAGATTAAGCCTGATTTTGAGGCCAAATGCACTTCTGAAGAAGTTCTTTGCTAGTGTTTTAACCATGAACCTGTATACTCTGAGCATGTTCTTACACAAGCCTTCCCTTCCACTCGTGTAAAACTTTTGACTTTAATAAATTCATTCCTAATTTATTCTCACAGAAATAAGATTGCACTGAAGTTCACAAGCCAGATTTAATCTCAGGTATGGCTCCAGAATACTGTAACAACAGTTTAGAAAATTGCGATTTTTACTGTAGTTCGTTCAGGGTCTTGGTCAAATTCTAGATCAGGCAACTGTGATGAAAATTTTCATTTTCATACAAATATTTATATCTTCATTTTCATACAAATAGGTCGTATCGGGCAGCCACAAGATGCATGCTGTCCTAGGACGCACGGGCAGGTTGCATATCATGTACTTAAACTTTATGCATAAGAAGACAACTGGGGAACCTAGGCTACTAAATTTTGCACAGTTCAAAATGTCGTCTAAAAGATTGCGAGCATCCCTTTCAGAAGGGTGGGCAAGCCTGGTGGAAGTCATAAGTGATGGAGCATCTACTGTAGCAGGGAAGAAGTTGCTCCAGCAATTTGTTAGTGGAAGCAATGATTATAACAATGATTATTTTCTGACTATTCACATTTATTTGTGAAGTATGGATCAAATTGGCTCCTGATGGAAGTTAGTCAGCTTTTTTAGGGATATAGCTACATATTGTCTGACATTGTGTACTCTGATTCAATAAGTCCAAGAGGGTATATTGGCTTTCTGGACCTGTGAATGCTTTACAGTCTTTAGCACCAGTATATGAGAAATATTGGAAATTAGGATTGTAGGTTTCCCTACTGTAAGACTACCTAAATATCAAAACTCTGTTATATATTATAGAAAATGAAATAAATCAGTTGATACTGGATTAAGTTTTGCATCTTATAAACAACTTTTTAATCAGAATTACAATTTTAATGAGGCTTTTGATATATATATATTATATATTATCTTGAAGTTTATAATGGTTAGTTCTAATGATAGTGTGTTTGTACCAAGAAAAGGAGCTACAATTGCTAGTTTTAGCCCCAATACAAAAGATAGGCTTCTCTCAGTCTGAATCTAAAAATATAAAGATATCAGGACTGAAGTTGCACAGTGAGGGAGGTAAAGTGTGTAAACATGTGAAAAAGCAAAACAAGTGTAAAAAAAGAGATACATCAGCTAGTAAACCAATTCATCAGTTAGTAAAAATATAAAGTTTAGCAAAAGAAAGAGGAAGGAGGCAGAAAAGAAAGGGATTTATACATTGAGAAGTTGGAAGTATAAGAAATACTAAGAATAACTGCAGAAATATTCAGCGAGGGGAATTTTATTGGAGAAAATGAGAACTTTTACATAGTGGGATGATTATTTCTCTTATGGGAACAAAGATCAAGCATTAAAAACAAGCACACTGACTAATGCTCTGTCCTGCATACTGAGGTGTGGTAGGTTGTAATCAGAGCCCCCGTATTTTCTGTGTCTTCACAGTGGCAGAAGAACTGTAAAATCCCCAGTGAGCCCCAGCATCTCTTATAAATGGGAAGAGGAGGCAAGGATAGAAAGCAAAGGCAGTATATTAGTTTCCTTTTGTCAGCCCAGTGCAGGTGATGCCGCAGGCTTTGGAAAACCGACTGACAGCCCTGGCCTCCGCTGCTGGAGCAGGAGCACTGTGGCACCACAGCTGCTCAGGTGGTTGGGTCTCCAGCTCCTGTTGGAGAACACTTGTGGATGAGATTTGGAGCCTGGCTAGAGCAAGACAGGCTTGGTTGTAGCTCTGCTGTAAGGTATCTTTCTTTGTCCGTGTTCAGCTCTTGCCTTAAAGCCATAATGCTCCTCTGTTGACTCTCATGGAGTTGGGATTTACCTTGAAGAACCCAGGGCACAACCGTGAAGGCATGTGCAGGGAGAGAGGGCAAGCTGAGCGCTGTCCAAGGGCCAGTCCCAGTGGCTGTCTGTGGAGACCTGTGTGCTCCTACTGGAAACAGTTCAGCCTCTTGAGTTAAGACATCAGTACAGGAGGATTTCTGTATTGCTTCAGTTATACTGAAATCAAAGTATCTGTAGTATGGAAAGATGCCCAAGATACTTTGGTGTACGGAGCTGTGCTGTGTAGTCCTAGTACCAGCTCGGGAATTATTTACTCCATCCTATAAAGCAGGGAATATTGATACTGTCAGGGAAAGATTATTAGCAAAATGGACTATTCGTTTCGTATAGTACAGCTATTTGTATGATTTTGAGCAGATTTTGGTCTGTGTAAAGAAATGATATGTGTGGACATTGAATTATCAATGTGAGCCTCCATGACTGCATGGTAGCGCCCAAGACTTTACATGGTTGGTTGCACTTACGTACACAATAGTCTGCTTATACCTAAAATACATGAACAAATGTGCGTAGTTTAGATATATACAGGTTACTGTGTACGTAAGCCTTCTTTACTGAGGACTCTAGGCATGACTGTAGAAGGAGGAACCTTCCTGTGCAGACCCAGGTTTGGACGTTAGCCGTACCCCCGGTACGGCCGGGGATGATGCTTGCCGAACGGTTTCTTCAGTAGCACTGAAATAATAGCAAAGCTGGACAATATCTGAATTACCTCCCCTGAAATCCAAGGAGTTAGTCTGCAGTTGATGGTGAGATTTATACCCAATTGGTTGTTTAGTTGTAATTGGGGGATATTTAGTGAGAATCACAGAATTTTGGCCTGTGGGATTGTTAACTACGCAGGAGTACTTTGAAGCCTTAAGAGGAGAGGAAGGTAAAGGAAACTGTGAGCCTGGCGAATACATACAGGGCAAGTTCTGCCTGTGTATCCTCAAGAAATGAGAAACCATGAGAATGTATCCTTGAGCAAGGACTATAGATTTCAGTCCTGTCTAGGTATAAAACAGCTTAAGGAATGCCATGAACTTCATTGAAGGGCAATGATTTGGGGAATCTACTTTAAAAAAAGTATAAAGTGCTATAAAACTTGCTTTGTTTCAAGAGAGCGCTATGGAAATAGAACAAGATTCACAAGTAATTCATCTCAAGCTGTAGACTGGTGTGTAGGTCTCTGCAGCAAGAACATTAATATCTGTTAAATTCTCCAAATTAGCTTAAACATTCCAGAGAAAGGATGTAATTCTCTGTTGTATAGGGAAGGAATTCACCCTTCCCCCAGTCTTTCTGCTTCCCAGGGACTCGAGAGAAACACTAATACCAAGTCAACCTTTTTTTTTTTCCCCTTTAGTAATTGGGTCCAGATTGGTAGTGACTGAAACACGGTCCCGTCAGAGGAGTTTTGCATGATGGATTGGAAAGGGCTGGTTGCCGTTGGGTTGGTGGGCACTGAACGTCCAACCCAAGCTGGCAGCTCGCTCACAGTCTTTAACAGAGATTTGCATTTAAGTTCACATCATGGTTCTCAGGTTCGTGGCACGGTATCCGCCTCTTACTGAGGCAAAACTTTTAAGCTGCTTGTACTTACAAATAAGTAGAGATGCATTACTATGCTGAGTAGTATTTATTAATTTGTCATGACTCCTTTCACTCGTATTAACAAGGTACTGCCAGGCTTAATTAGGTTTGGGGAAGATTTTAGCTTGTCTTGACCAAGTGTCTGTTGGAAGACGAAGCCAGAAAACAAACTGTGTCTGTAGCAAAGCAAAGTGAGGAATGGGGAGGAGAAGCACCAGGAGGAGGTTGTTCAGGAGTCACAAAATGAGTGGAATAAACAGATTTCAAACCTGTCCAGTGTACCTGGCCTTGCATTCAGCCCCTTAGATGGTCAGCGGTGCCATCTTGTGTTAAGTGAATGGTATTTTTGGGAAAAGATGGATACAGATGCTTAAAACGTTTGGGGAAAGGGTGTTGGAAGAGCCCTTGAAAACTCCTGGTGTGAAGCGAGAAGAGCACCGAAGCCTATAGGTCTCTGAGACAGAAAGGCAGAGGATGACCAGTTGTCACAACAAAAACAAAACAAAAAATCTTTGCAATTCAGGCACTACTTGTGCACAAGAAAGTTTAGCAGTAGATTTTTCATTCAAACTGTGAATTTTTCCATCCTGTTACAAATAGCAACAGTGCATGTGATGGATGCACATGGGCTTATCTGAAAGTAATCATACAGTGATGATTTTGCTGATGCATCTTCTTCCAGTGCTTGACACAGAAGCAGGAAAAAAAACTGATGAAAGCAGATGTAGTCTTTGCACTTTCCCACCATCTCACACTAAGGAAGCTTCTGCAGTGTGTACAGTGCTGCTTCTAGGGCTGAAGTCAACTGTGAGGTTATGGCTGTTTGCCCCATTGCATGAGGACTGGCGTGGTTGCTAGTATGTTTAACCATCACCACATCAGAGCCTGGTCGGAGCAGCCTGGGCAGTGGGGAGCATCCTAGTCCTTCTGTGTCCTTTATTTTAGATTCCTGAGACCTTTTTTCCAAGCAGCTGGTATAGCTGCAACTCACAGATTTCATTGTTGATGAATTTTTATGTCCTCAGCAATGGGATTTTGTATACCTAGCCCTTCCAGAAGTCAGACTGCTAATTTGCATCCATACAGGACTCAGACCAGCCCATGGCAAGGGAAATCCTGTGTTTTCTTGGAGACTTATCAATTCTCCATGCCAGTGTAACATTTCCCTGCTTTACACCCATAACGTAGTGCTCCTTTAAAATTCTTTTTTGCATACATTCTTTATTGAAATATTTGTACATGCGTATCTCCTCTGCACCAGCTCCCACAGTTATTTTGTATTCAGAAGTTTATCTGAAGAGCAATGTCCCTTTGCCTAGCAGCCACCCTGTCTGAGCTCACCCATACCTGGAATGTCCTGTGCAGATTGTCTTAGTACAGATGATTCATGATCCGACCCCCGTGCACTCAGCAAATCTGTCAGCAATTCTGTGATGACCTCGTACAGCACCTGGGGAGGTGGGAAAGGGGACGTTTCGGCGTCCCAGGAAGGAGGCTGGTGAGAGGTGGTGCACACGCAGCCATGTGCTTGCTGCTTGCACCGCCCTGCAAACAGATGGAGAACAGAAATTAAGTCATCAAATCTATGCTTCCCCCCCCGCCCCCGAAAAGCTCATTTTGTATCTGAAAGCTGATAGAATGTCTTTGTGTCCTCCAAAGAGTCGTTTCCCGTGACCGGTGGGGTAGGTTATTGCTAGATCCGTATCTGGGTGTTGCTTGTACTCAAAGCAGAGAAGCATGACATAGAAAACAAATGGAGAACTGTGGTCGAAGACATTCTTAATTGCACTTTCAGCACAGTGTTCTTCATGCTGTGCTTTTAAGGACCCTTTTTTGGTGAGAAAAATAGTAGGTACTGTAATTCGGTGGTGTGTTTATTACTGAAAATAGTCCTTTACTAACTTTTCTACTTAGTAGTACTGCAGTAGCATCTAGGGGCCCCAGCTGGGTTGAAAGCTCTGTCATGGGAAGAGACTGAAAACGGATCCCCACTCCCAAGTGTTGAACTGGACAGCTAGCGAGAAGGCGGCACTATCTATCACTGTTTCAGAGGCAATGAGCTGAGGTACAAAGATGGGGTTGAGGTCTTTGCAACCAAGGGGCGACTTCCTCTCACGGCTCTCTTCGATCTCTAAAGAATCTTAAATTTGAGTCATCCAAAATTTTTAGATTTTTGGTTTCCTAACACAAAGACTGATTTTTCAAGGAAAGCTAACACAGAGGGGAAAAATACAATTGAAAAGAAAATTGGATTTTCTATTATGGGAACATCTTAAGTGGAAGTGGTTTGAGCATCAGAGGTTGTTCTGAGGCATTTTGGGTTTTTAATAATCAAGACAATCTTCAGTGGAACCAGAGTGTTTTTATTGTTGTAGCTGTTGACCAAGTTAGAAATGCTTAGCTGGATAATTTTTAACTACGTTGATCTGCAAGGGTCTTTTGACGTCAAACAGAGATTTCAAAGCTGACGGCCAGTTCCCGTAATAATGTTCAGCCTGGCAGCTTCCCTAAGGCAAACCAACTCAGCCAGAGTTCAGCACGTGAGGTTTCTGCACCGAGGTCTGACTTCAGGTGGATCAATTAACACATAAATGTCCGTGCACTGAAGCCTGACTTTAGCTCATGAAGAACTTTGTGGAATAAAACCTTGGGGAACGCATCTGACTTTCACGTAGCCAAGCCAGTCCCTGGGAAATCTGGAAAACACAGGGCCCTGCAGATGACGATGGGTTTTTGGTTAAGTGGTGTTCTGGCAATGAAAGTTTATAACTGTACAGGGAAGGCAGCTTAGGCCGTAGAAGAAGTGGAAAAATCCCTAAAAGATGCTAGAGGATCTATGGGATTAACATTTCTGAGTGGGGAGGATTATAGTGTTGTATGCAGAAGTTCCTCTAGATACAAATACCAAGTCAGAAAACAAATGCATTAGTAGGACTAGCCTCTTTGGAAGACCAGCAGAATGGGGAGCAGACTCTGAGTAAATAGAAGTAAAGAGGTAATTAAACCAAATAATGTTATAATAATGGAGGAGTGCTGCTGCTACTGTATAAATGGTGGGCTTCTGTGAATGACTGTTTTTGGAAGAGGGTTTTACTGCTAGCCAAGCAACTGTATCCATTTGTTCTCCCCAAATCATAGACATGAAAAGTTTTATTTGCTATGGCACATTTAATGTAATTCAAACCAAAATGTTAATTTTGGGGTGCATGAAAGTAAATATATACAGTGTAAGGGATCCACTAAGAGGCAGCATCATATTGTAGACACACAGACCTTTTCTTTGCATAAAATCGCAGAGCATCTTCCTCCAGCCTCCTTGGCAGAAGATGCTGGAGGCGCACCCGTTGGCAGGGTGGTCTACAGTTAACTTCTGCCCATGTACCTGGAGGGACTAAACAAAAGTATTAGTAGAACTAAAACACTAGGTTTCCAGTTTATGCATAGTTCAGTTTCTACCTCATGCCCCCAGTGAGCTCTTCAAGAAAGAGTAAGTCCAGTTCAGTGCTATTTATCCCTCCCACTTGGAGCAGCGTGGCAAACCTCCAGCTTTTCTCTGCTGTCCCCGGAGGGATCTGCTCTCCCTGGGCCAGGTGCCAGGCGCTGGCTGGGGCCCAACTGTGATTAGGGTATCACTGCAGCAGCATCTCTTCCCAAACACAAACACGCCTCTGGGGAATGCCCGATTCAGCTGCAATAGCCACAGCGGAGATGGTATTTGAGTAACGTCACTTTGGCTGCTGGCCATTTTGACAGATGATTTATTATTTTCTGTACGAATCTGCCTTTAAAGCTTCTCATATACTGTTATGGATGATATCATTCAGTGTTAAGTACTTACAAGATCCGTTTCAACCTTTGAATGTATGCAGAGATACGGTCTTGGCAAAAATAATACTCAGGTCTTCTCTATTTATTGGTAAGGATGTGTAGCTTGTACCTCTCCCTTGTTGGGCTGTAAAAGTAGAGTTTGAAGTTATTATTGTGTGTTCTCCTTTCCTTTTTCTGAGTGTATCCGGGAGTAGCGATCCAGCCCTGTGTTAATCTCCAGTATTGGAGACCTGTGCATGAATGTCTTGATGGTACACCGGGAAGCCACCCTTCCCTTGGGCAGGCGGGCACCTAGTAGGACAAGGGTGGCATGGCCAAAGAAGCTCAGTCAGTGAGGTGGGCATGGGAGAGAAATGATTTTCTGCTCCTGAAGGTCAGAAGTGAATTACTAACCTGGAAAGCAAGGATGAGAAATTGTCTGCCAAAAAAGATGCCTTGGAGCCTTTTGGGATTACTCCCAGGTGATGTAGTTTGGATCTCCTACCCCCCTTAGGGTTGTGCTGGGCTGTGCTGGGTTATGCATTAAGACATCCTATAGCTCTCGCTGATTATTAATGCAGAAAAGATCAAATATGCCAACCTGAGAGTGGAAGTTATTCCTATGTCGGCATGTCTTCCTCTGTATTAATAGCTTGGGATCTGAGCACAAATTTTATTTTCACTTGAATGTAGTGCTTGCAGCAATTGGAGGTCTCAGAGCTGAAGAGGTTTGTGTGTGTGCTTACCTCTACATTCCTTGTGAGGCCCCTGGGTATGGATGGTCGCAGTGGACCTCACCAACCGCCGCCGTGTATGCCATCGTGCCGAGCCCACGTTGCTCCAGGTGCCGTGGGAGCGAGGTCAGGGAGAATGGGGAGCAAGATGCTGCGTGAGCACACATGCTTTGCTGCGTAGCAGGTCTGGTGTCTCTTCATGTCAATGTGCGTCTTCCAGTGACAATGTCCACCTTCCATTGATGGAAGACAAAATGATTCCTCAGCCTAGTGCAGCACGGGAAGAGAAACATTTAAAGCATGCTGCAGAATCTAATCTTGCACCTTGCAGTTTATCTTCTGTATCCCATATGCCTATATAAAGTATTACCTGGTCACAGTTCTTTACTGGCTTATGCTTGTGGAAGGAGTTCACAGCCCTTTTGTTGAGAGCAAAGGGTTAGGTCTGCAGCAATTAAAAACTGGAAGGAAAAAGTTTCCATTGAATTCCTGGATTTGCTGTGAGCTTATAGAAAGACACGGTGGTCAATACGGTAACAAAACCAGATGTGCAGTCTGGTGTGTGGAGTTAACTTGTTTTTTGACAGGAGAACAAGGAGTTAAAGAGTAAGTGGTTTGCAGATAGGTGTCTGGAGAAAATCCGGAGCACCTGTATTCTCTTGGATGCTCTGGTTATGCATTCCTACTGCAGCAAACAAAAGCTGAGGAACTGAGAAATTAGGCTGGGCCTGCCCATGTAGCTTACCTTAGTTTGGATGGTATGGATTTGCTAATGAAGGGAAGTTACAGTGTTCGTTACTTACGCAAGGTCCCAGGAAAGATTAATGGCTGTGTATCCAACTCTTCTCATAGCCCATTAGTCTTCACTGCAGTTAATGAGTCTTTATTGATTCTGTCAGGTCAGGAAATTTCCACTTCTTTCATTGAGGCATCTTAAGTACATCCTTATCTGCCTTTTTCCCAGTTATCTCTACATGTCTGACCAGCTCTGGAAGAAGGAAGATGGGCCAGAGCTGTCATTGATGAATTCACCGGTCAGAACCTGGGCTTGAACGGTTTTGTCACATTTAGCTGGTGGAAAACTAATCCAACAGAAACATGCATTTTTATTTTATCCCCCCCCCCCCCCCCCCCGTCACCTTGAAATGGCTCAGCAGAGGTTCCTCTCAGTACTGGTACTGGGACAAGGACAAGAGCATGAGCAGAAATATCCGTGACTCCCTCTACAGAACAGAGGGCAGAGGTAGATTCATGACTTGGTTGAAAATATTGGGCTGGTAAATGGGTATAGCTATCATTTTTTGATTAATCTGGCAAAAGGAACTCAAATACAGTAATTATTTTTTTCTTTTACCAAGTAGTTTGCACGAAAGCTGTTGGCAAAAACCTTCCAGCCTCAGTGACTTTCAGAGCCTGCTTAGGGATTCACATTCTCTTATTGTGTCCGTGTCTTAAATACCAATTTACTCAATGTTATGATCAACACGCAGGCAGTAACCAACAGATTACCACACACAGAAAACTAACAGATCAGTGTGCCTACTCCTACGAAACCTGTATACCCTGAATGGCCCATGATGCACAGCCAGACCTCAAGGTAGCACTCCGATTGCTGTGAGAGCACTTGTGGTGCTCACCTCATCAAATAGGGACACTTCTCTGGGGAGATGGATCATACCTGCCAGTCACTCATCCGTAAAAGAAACGGAAAAAAGGAAAATACCAGCCAAAGAACCCCATCTCTGAAATGGGGTTCCTCACAGAGTCAGACCTTCTCTTGGCCTGTGAATAAACCTGCGAGTCCGTCACATTTATCAGTATCTACAAATTTCCCATTGAATGGAAGCAGGCCATATCGGAGTAATGAAGGTAAAAGCTAATGGTAGATCTCCACAGCTCTCACAGTAATTGCCTGTTATAATACAGCCGTCAAAATACCACAGTCTTACATGCAAATCTCAGACTGGACTATTTCATTTTGTGCACCAGATGTTCTCATAGCAAAAAATATGAGAACAAATGATCACTCTGCACCAGGAATAAGAAACAAAGCAACAGCTCCAACACATACCAATAATTTCAAAGAATCTAGTAATTACAAATCATAACTAATTGATATATTAAAAAATCAGTTAGTGTAATGAGGGGTACTATATTTCAGAGTATCACAATCTCCATATATCAGCATGGTATCTAGAAGCTCCTTTTCCTCCCAGTTCCTTCTGTGTTGCATCTCTCAAGAGGAGGCTCTGCCCCATCTCTTTTTGGACCAGAGGCTGTTAGGGGAAGGAGGAGTATTTGGGGACCTTCAAGCTAGAGCGGAGGGAGAAGCAGCTGGTTAAGGTAACAAAACCCTATTCAAAGTTGTGCAGTTTAAAACCACGTGAAGAGCTGACCTGAGAAATCTGTAACAAATGGTCCTGTATTATTAGAGACATTGGATGATCTAGTGACTTATTCCCATTCGGAGCCCAGTTTCTGGAAAACTGACCTTTAATCAATCAAAAATCACAAATTGGTGATCTCATGAGTCACAAGAAGAGAAGAAGGTGTATTTGTGGTAGAAGTAAAAATGGCTGAAGCTCATCTAATAAATGCTGAGTATTTGACAGGCATGATTGAAGTGCACTAAACTGCAAATTTTAAATCTCTTATAAAGGCTGTCATCTTAGGGACAACATCGTTCAAAACAGCTGGCAAAAAAAGCTGTAAAAAATCTGCCTAGAAACCAGTAGTTATTCTTAACTTCTGCAGAAGATGAGGAAGAGCACTGCATTATCAGTTTGGTAAACTGATGACTGTGCTAACAAATAATATTATCTCTGAAATAGCAAACTGAGCATGTGCCATCCCTTTGAAAGACACATGTTGAAATGCAAGGCGATTTGTTGCAGGTAATGTAGCATGTTAGTTGATGTCAGTACCTTCAATTTGTCATAGGAACTTGCTGGTAGGGAGACTTTGAGATTAAAAAACTAGCAACAAAAGAAGCTCAACATACTGTTCTGATGAAATTAAAACTGTCCCCATTGTCTGTGCACTTCGTTTAATTGATCATGGGAGGTGTGGAATGCACCAGTGCCTGCAGTTCAACTCATCTGCAAAACTACGCCAGGCAATGGCAGATGAAAGCAGAAGCACACAGTGCTTATTTCTGAAAAGCAATTATTCACAACAAATCACAAACACACCTGACTTTGCACATAGTTTAGGAGGTGATCTGATAGATGGGAACGTCTGTAATTCAGTCATAAACTTTGTGGGGTGGGTGTGTGGCAGGTGATGAAGGTGGTAGGGTTTATGGCCGTTTCTGTAGGGCTCATCAGTCCAGGGGAGGTGGGGAACCGTGGCAGTGACAGCGCAGTAGCACAGCCGCACAGCCTTCTGCGTGTGTTAACAGGAGTCTTGGAAGGTTGGTTTGCTTGTGAATGTTAAATGTCTGTGGTTTTGCGACCGTACTGCAATTGTTATTCATACCATCTATGCCAGTACATAATGCCATATCTTTATTTTGCTGCATAGACTTGGCTATCACTTTATCTATGGCATTATATCTGTTAGAAATCCTGGATCGTGTGGCCGGTGTAGCCTGTTTAAATTAGGCTGTCACTGGACTGGCAGGAGCATCACTAACAGCCCCTTCCTTCCGTCCCTCTGAGCACTGTAAATGAGGTATGGACATCTTCGTTACTAATTCATGGCCTCTACAGTAGGGAAGCTGAACATGCCTTCACCTGGCTTTACAGTACAGGTAACTATTCTCTCTTCCTCCATTCATCTGTCATTCTCACACCTGGATCGTTGAAAGAAGCACCAGAGTGAAACCCATGGCTGTGCTCTGCGCTGTCGGGAACGGTGCGTGCTTCACCACGACTGCGAAGCCAAGGGAATTTGCTGCTGCTGCAGACCCCTGTGGCTGGCAGAGTTTTGCCCCCCGTTTCTACAGGTATGTAGTAGGGGATGGGAGGAGGAGGAAGGTGAGTGGGAAGCAGGGCAGATGGATAGAAAGAAACGTCTAATTCTAACGCTGGTGGTTCTTATAGAGCAAAGTCTGTGTAGCTGCGGAGAAGAGTGTTGGGCAGTGCAGGAATTGATCTGAACCCTGCGAACCATTTGTTATGCGTTCTTGCCGTGGGCTGGGGTACCCTCCTCATCCTCCTCATCCTCCTCATCCTCCTCATCCTCCTCATCCTCCTCATCCTCCTCATCCTCCTCATCCTCCTCATCCTCCTCATCCTCCTCATCCTCCTCATCCTCCTCATCCTCCTCATCCTCCTCATCCTCCTCATCCTCCTCATCCTCCTCATCCTCCTCATCCTCCTCATCCTCCTCATCCTCCTCATCCTCCTCATCCTCCTCATCCTCCTCATCCTCCTCATCCTCCTCATCCTCCTCATCCTCCTCATCCTCCTCATCCTCCTCATCCTCCTCATCCTCCTCATCCTCCTCCTTGGAGGTGGAAGTGGGTGTTACTGTGGATGAGCCATCTCTGTCCTCATCAGGCCAAGGAGCAGAAGTAGCTGTGGATGCCAGAAGCCTCTGTTTCTTGTTCCAAATAGCAATGGGCTGCAAAAGTTAACTTGAAAAAAATCCATCTCCATCCTAGAAACGTGTACACATCTGGACGAGTAGTTATGAAGACTAATGTAATGCGCAGGGTCAGAATTCCCACTGACATTTACTCAGTTTGTCCAAACAAGTTAGTGGAAACCTCCTGTGAATATGAACTGCACTCTGCAGTGCTGCACAGGCATTTAACATCTTGGATGCCAGTTTCCTTGCAGACACATCTGTGAGACTTAGTCTTTAAGTGCTGTAAAATATAGTAGTGGGAGCAGAAAATTATAGAGACAGTGTGTAAGTTTTAAGACAAGTACAGAAAAATAAGCAGAAATGAAGTTATCCCTATCTTGTGACCATACCTGCACCTAAAATCAGTCCTAATACAGCCAGGTTTTCAAAGAAGATGGGAAATGCATGTCAGCCAGACTTGAGCAAAACATTTTCCTGTGTTAATGATCAATGCATAAAATAATGCTGCGATGCAATGGTAGCTATGTAAGATTTGCGGAAAGGATATAGCCTCTTAAAGCGTGGACATTGGCTATGTTAACCTAGCATCAAGGACTGGTGTCTGATGCTGAATGGTAACTGTTCTGTCCGAAAGCTGGCCATACTTCAGTTCAGACACTCGCTAAGGTGCTCTTGGATCCTTTGGGATGATGAGCGTTATATAAAAACAAGCCATTTTGGGGGTCCTACAAGCAAGTAACATGTGCATTGATCTCAGCATGCAGGTTTGGACTCAGCTGCTGTAAGGATATTATTTGAATTTGGAAACAACGTTATATTTGCTATACTATAAAATCAAGAAAAATGCTTTATTTAGCGTCTAACTCCCTCCCAGTCTTTCCCAGCTTTTGAGAATATTGTTATCATTACAACAGTATGAGCTATGTAACGCAGACTTCAAATCCGTGTAAAGGTGCTATGGAATGATGTGCTTATTTCTCTATGGGAAGAAATTGTATTGTCAGAGAGCATCTTCCTACTGGTGTAATTCTACGTACATTGCTGTTTTCAATAATACAGTTATGATAATTGATGTTTTAAAATTGACAAGGTCACTATAAATGACTGCTACATTTATTTGGCAGCCAGCTCAGCAATATGAGCGTGTCCAGAGAAGGGCAACGAGGCTGGTGAGGGGTCTGGAGAACAAGTCTTCTGAGGAGCGGCTGAGGGAACTGGGGTTGTTTAGCCTGGAGAAAAGGAGGCTGAGGGGAGACCTCATCGCTCTCTACAACTCCCTGAAAGGAGGTTGTAGTGAGGTGGGGGTCGGTCTCTTCTCCCAAGGAACAAGCGATAGGACGAGAGGAAACGGCCTCAAGTTGCGCCAGGGGAGGTTTAGATTGGACGTGAGGAAAAATTTCTTCACTGAAAGGGTTGTCAAGCATTGGAACAGGCTGCCCAGGGAAGTGGTGGAGTCCCCATCCCTGGAGGTATTTAAAAGACGTGTAGATGAGGCGCTTAGGGACATGGTTTAGTGGGCATGGTGGTGTTGGGTCGACGGTTGGACTTGATGATCTTAGAGGTCTCTTCCAACCTTAATGATTTTATGATTCTATAATATGAAGGATTGACACAAAATAGGGAAAAAATACCATGTCCTGCTCCCAGGTCTGATAACAGCATGGGTGCGTCATTGAAATACAGTGCTGTTTAGTCAACTCCTTTGTCGCAACATCTGTTAATTATGTTCTCTAACCAGGTGTTGCCACGTGGCAACGTAAGACAGGGTCAAACCTGAATTGCATTGCCAAATTGTAAAATCCTGAAATTGCGGGTTTTGCCATGATGAGTTAATCATGCAATTTGTTACTATTATTATTCCAACCTTTTTTAATAGGATGTGTGCAGGTTCACAGCATGAAGGCAAGATGATCGTTTAGTGTATATTAATGTCTGTAAGAAATATAGGTCCCGATTTACCAGTTGTTCTGCCAGTGTTGAATGCTGAATCTCAGATGGGAATGTTGAGGGAGCCTTTCCTCGGCATGGTGCAGAGCTGAGGGAAGATAACCTACCTTTTTCCATGTTCAGCATTTCCCACCCAGTGTGAACCTAAATCATGCCGATGTAACTACTGGCTCTGCAATCTTAACAGGAAGATAAGGTAGTAATGACTCGTTTGTATCCCAAAATGATATAAACCAGGAGCAGATCTCACCATTTGTAGGTGTCCCCTGATCAGAGGGGGACTCGAGGTGAGAATATCTGTACAGCTCTAGCCCGGCAGTCAGCAATGATTAATAATAGTAAATCCTGCAAACCACATAAAGATGGCATTGAGTATAGTCCTGGGTATGAACACTATGCATTTAATTTACAGTGTTTCTACATTTCTAAAATTAAATTATTTCCCGTTCTCTGTCTAGGAAACCTACATGCATGTATATATTTTTTTGCACTTTTATGTTCAGGAGGCGAAGTGAGTACCCTGCTCTTGTAAGTGGAGATTACTTCATCCACAACATTTTGGCTAGTAAAAATAGATTTATTCTATTTTTGCATGTTAATTTGATTCAGTGCTGAAATCATTGAAGCAAATGCAGCAGCCCCAGCTACATTCGGTTTAGGATCATGTTCTGAATGATGATGAAAGAGAAGAAATGTGCTACACTACACTAAATAAAAGGAGGGGTGGTGTAAGTGTATTGAACACTGAGTTTGCTCGTTTGATTTGTAAGCATATGAAATAGCCTGCCAGTTTCTTCAACTAAGTACATAAATTACTTAAATCTTGGTTATGCGTTCTCTGTGTTTGCTGTTATCATTGGAAGCAGTTTTATCAGACTTCAGTCCCCATGGTACTTCAGAAAGTTGTAGGAATGCAAAGCTATCTGAAGGTCATTTGCAGTCTTAGCTCCAGAAATTACTAGCTGCTGTCAGCTATTATAATAGTGTTGATATGTATCGTAATAGTTCTACAGCGAAATGGGAGATGCTGAAATCATTGGAGGTATTCTGAAACAGAAGCAAAAAGTGTGGTTTTCATGCATAGGCAGAAAGACATTTCACTGTCAGCTCTGAGCACGATCCCTCTATTACAATGAGATGCGATGACTCCTTAGTGATGGAGACTGCTGACAGTAAGACAGGCACTTGAAAATTTGTCTTCGCCAAGGATTTCATAGGCAACTGGCAGATGTCCAGAGGTGTTCTGCTAGGGCCACAGAGTAGGCACATTGAAATAGCCTTGGGTTTATCCCAGTTCACTACGTGGCAGTGGAACAAGATTCCCCAGAGAGGCTGTTCAGCCTCCACCCTTGGGAGATTTTCAAGACCAGACTGGATAAAGCCCTGAGCAAGCTGGTCTGATCTCATAGCTGACCTGCTTGAGCAGGAGGTTGGACTAGAGGACTTTCTGAGGTCCCTTCCAATCTGAATTGTTCTGTGATGATCTCCTGAGTAGGCTCTGCTTTAAAATGGAGGTATTGGTTGGAAGAGTAGTTGGAAGAGGAGGTTGTCAGAAGCCCTCCCTGACTTTTGAGTCAACACAAATTTACTTGTACTGACATTGGAGGAGTTCATCCTGGGTATGCATCCATGTCATGGGTATAGTTATGCCACAGTAAACCCTAACCAACCTTCCATTTAAACTACTGAAGTCCCAGCTTGGGGGTCTCATCCCTTGTAGGGATAGTGTGTTACCATGTCATTGGAATTGTTTTGTCCCACTAGCAGAGGGGATAGCTTAGGTCTGCTTGCCTCCAGTCACTCTGCTTTGTAAGCTGCACTCAGCAATACACACCTGTGGTTTACAAGTTCTCCAGTGAGAGACAAAAATGTTTAATTGTTGCCCTTTTTCATCACAAACCCTTTGAACTTAGTGTGAATTGACAGTAAATACTTGAAGAGCAGAGAGCAGGTACCAATAAATCTGTATCTGTAGGGCACTTCTAAGTAATCGTTAATGGCTGCAATGATTTTTGTCACTTAATTGTATTTTGTTACTTGGGATGTGGACAATAAGCTACAAATGCAACCTAGGATAGTTCCTGCATGAATGAATGCATCCAGCTTGCTCCAAACTTGCTTTTTTGAAGTAGCTTACTAGGGAACATGCTTCTTGATGCCAGGTGTATCCTGGACAGTAGCTGGAGGATTTCAGATCAGTTCCTAATTGCTCAAGGAATAGTTAAGTTCCTGAATATGGTATTTAAAGGCATAGTCTTGCACTGCTTGTTTGGTGGTGTTGAGAGTAGTGTGTAATGGCCAGGGATTCTCCTTGAGAAATTCTAAATTAAATTTCTGATGGGTCAGGCTGTAGCCAGAACTGGTGACACACCCTTTGATCCAAGGTCTGGATTGCTTTGATGGAGAGGTTTTGGTAGGCTTTGAATCAGTTTGTTCTCCTAAAATTGTGTATTGTTTCTTCTGTCAGACCTTAAACAATGTCTTAGCAATATCTTACTGCAAGAAACTCAAAAGGAAGATTGGTGCTTGGCTTTGTTACGGATGTCTTGTGTTCTGAGGCACTGAATTACACACATTGCTGCATATGAGTGCCCCATGTTATCTGCAGGTGGTGGTGAAAGGGGGGAATCAAAGCTACAATTAGTGCTGTAGGAACAGCTGGACCTCACATGATCTGCAAAAGAAGATTCCTCTTAACTCAAATATATCCTTGGAGAGCCATATGTGCATAGCTGTGAGGATTTTGGAAATGATGTGGTGCAATGACAGGGAGATGACTGGTAAGTATTAATTGGGAGAGTGGCCCGTGCCAAGAAATTCCTTGTGGTCATGTTACCTTCTCTTCATGCAAAATATTTACAGAGTTAGAGCAAAATACCGCAGTTTAATTTACCGTAACTATGTGGTCATTATACAATGACTTCAAGAGAAGGCATAGCTGCCTGGCAGCCCTCTGGCATGCTGCTGTGTTGCCTCAGTACCAGTGAGGTGGTCCACACATGTCACCTCCGGCTGAGGAGCTGCTTTAATTCAGATTTCTACCTTGCGTTCCCAAATGTACTTTGATTTTGAATTTTTAAAATCTCCTGGCTGAAAACAACCCTAATTTTAGTTTTGAAATGTCAAAATTCTGAATTCAGTTGAAAATACCAGTATTTGAAAATCTGCTAAGCACATCTGATTGAAACACATTCGACGTCATTTATTGCTCATGTAGACTCTGATATGGATCAGTATCAGCATTTTTAGCAACTGTTCTGAATTTCTAGTCCTTTTTAAACTTCAAAATTTAAAATATGATCCTCATGTTAATAAAAATTGTTAAATAGATGCACATCATAGTCACTAGAAGTTTTAATTTCGAGATGTTTGGTGCACCTAGGAAAATACTTGCCATTACTAAGCACTTTCAGATAAACCCAGAAGATTCCTCCATAAAGACAAAAAGCCTCAGCTATGTCATTTGTAAAGTCCATGTCTTTTCCAAGATACGACAGCCAGTATGTGGTTGAAGTCCAAGAAATACTGAAATCTGAGGTAGGTGCATGGGGGCCGTCCATGGAGTGTGGTGGTCACCCGTAGGGCCTGGTGGTGGAGACCCAGCTGGGAGGAGTGCCACTTTCACGAGGTGGTCTAGAGACTGTTCAAGTTCTCCTTGATAATAACCTGAAGGATGGTAGCCTGATCCCTAGATCTAACAGTCCCTGACAGTGTAAAAATACTTCTGCTTAAAGTTAATTGGAACAGATTATTTTAAAGTTGAAGATGAAACTTAGGATTAGAAGTAATACTAGAAAAAGTATTTTTTCTAGAAATTTTCCAGATTTTTTTCTGGAAAAATACCGCTCACCTCCTCTTTTGTTAATGCTTCGTGTCCAGAGATTTACAGGGAAACCCTGCTCCCATGCTGAAAGCACGGGCAATGTGCGTATTGAGTAATCACAAACTTGCACATCAGCATTACTTAACCTCCAGGCAACGTGCGGTCAGTTTTCATTTTAGCTCTTAAAATTGTTTCCATTTAACGCCCTTAAGCAGCTCTATGAATTACAGTGCAATAGAAAATGACCCTCAAATTGGCCTGCCTGATTATTCACTCCAGTCGCTTTTAATGTGGCTGCCCATATGCCCCGCACATGCCTGCGCTCTGGCTCCCGGCAGGGTATGTTGTGATCCGCTGGCCTGTGCCAACTCACATATCTAAACGTTTTCATAAGGGGAACCCCTTTGTGTTAGTCATCTGGTTGTCAAACAAGACCTGGCTGCGATCCTGGACCTGGCACTAGATGAAATATGTGCACTTTAAACATTTCATACTTAAACTGATGGGAATGGGCAATTCCTCAGTACGTTTTCTCAAGGTTTTTAAACAATAAATGTCAACCTAAGGGCAAAGTGAGACAGACTTCAGATTAAAGGGACAGGGTTTGCTTAACGTTTATAAATCCCTTCGTCCCAACCTCCTTCATGTTTCGTAAAACAATGAACAAGGAAAGGCTATGTCCGATGCAACGGGCACTTTCGTCAACACAACTTTTTCCTTTAGTAGCGTGATAGAAAGATTTCAAAAATAGATTTTTCTGATGGATTCATGACTTGGCATCCCATAGAGAATCTAGTATTCTTCCAAGCAAAGCTAAAGGTTTGTGTTAGAAGACTAATAATGCCAGTCAAAAGAACCTTTCATCCCCAAGATAACTAAAATATTGCTTTGTTTATTTTTTGCCCTTAATTATTTTTCCTGTCTTGGTTTAATCTGTAGTGCTGAAGCTTGTCAACACTTACAGCCTTTAGTTCAGGACAGATGTCTTGGGAGCATGAATAAAAGCAATTTTCATGTAGTGTCTCCCTGTCATGACTGCTGCTTGAAGCCCGTTGACTTTTCTGTCAAAAGACCCAATTCTATGCCCGTATAAATGGAACAAAACTTAATTGGAGTCAGTAGTTTTATATTCCTTAATACCAGGGATGAGGCCTCCTTCTTTAAGCCTGATGTTCTGTCACTTGCAATGAAAGCTTCTCATTTCTGTTGTGTCTCCCACTTTCCAAAGAAAAAAGGTCTCAGGAGGAATGATCATCTCAGAACACTTGTCTTGATTTTGACTTAGCAAAATTTTTAAACTGTTTAAAATGTAAATTTTAGAGTTTACAGCTGAAGTGAGGAATTGTTCTGAATAAGAAAATGAACCTTCTATTTGGAAAATTAGTTCTCAGAAACAAAAATTGCCCATACTTTTATTTTCGAGTAAAGTGATTTCTTGAAACGTCCCACGTATGCTTTCCATTGGTGTAAGCTGGCACTTCCACACAGGAGAGACGTTTCTCAGAAGGCTTCCAAGAAGTAACAAACCACTGAGCCTTGCCATACCATCTCTTGGGCAGGGCTGTAGAGCCAGGTTTGCTCAGCCAGAGAGAGACTTCTAGGCTTTTGGTTTTTCATGCTTTGATTTCTTCTTCTGTCCCTCACCTGTCTTGTCAGCTCGGGTGCAAGCTTGCGAGCTTGCAGACTTTTTTTTACTGTGTAGTTATGCCTCTGTGACAGCTAGCACAAGAGGCCCTGACTCTTCCTTCATGCCTTCTTAGGTAACATCTTAACACAAATAATACAATTTAGGTTTTTTTCCAGTGGAAACAATGGTTATGCTATTGTGTTGTCCGGGTGGAGTGGGGATGCTCTTGGGCAACTTTTGAAGCTTTTGGCCAGTTTCAGCCAGGTTTGACAGAGAAGAACAGTGACCGCTTTCTCTTGAGACCAGGTAGGACAGGACCCAGCCAGTGCCGCAGCTGTAGGAACATTAGAGCTTGCAGTTGTGGGCATTATTTTCTTGCAGAGAGCAGGGAATCCATGGAGAAGGAGATTGCCCCAGCTGCAAGAAAAGTTTCGAGGAAGGTTCACAGTTACTGGCAAGTTAGAAGTGTGCAGCAAAGCAGGTGTCATTGGTTTTAGCACTTGTAAAGCCACGTGCCTGTCTCTTTGTGGGTTCCAAAACCACATAACAAACCCAGCAGGAAAGCAAGGAAATTACAATGGAAACCATGTAGTAATAGTTAGATGTCTCTATTCCAGCATAGGATGGATGTTGCCTTGTGGTCAGCGCTGCATGGCACTGGTGTGGAAGCCTGGGCATGTAGGTGAAGCAGTAGAGAGCAGAGATCGTCAGGCTGCGTCTGGGGGGAAACGGGGCTGTGGGCTGGGCTGGGAGGAGGGTTTCATACCACCATGTCCCCTTCTTAGAAGTTGCTTGGTAACTTACAGTGTGGACTCTTCACCTTTGTGCTGTACACATTTTCTAAAGTGACTGCTATAAACTTCAGTTGTGGAGAACTCGGCTCAATACCACCAAATAATGCTCAAGCCAGTCACCAGTTTTTCAGGATTTATGTCCACATGTTTTCCTTGCATTTTTTTGTCTTTTCACTGATAGTGAATCATTCCAGTTTATTGATCACAACCACGAGAAGGTTTTTGTCTGTTGGCAGGCAATTCTAGACAGTAAACAAGTCAGTACCAGCAGCCAAACAGTACAGCAGCAGGTTGCAGGAACTGCAGCGTTGCTCGTGTATGTAGGCTGTAAAAGTTAAATGATCTTTTTATGAGATATGGTACAAAAGTCATATTCATCAGTATTAATGTAAGCCTGTCCTGGCTTAAAAGGTGCAACAGTGGCTCAGCGATGGCCTTTTGCTTTCTCCAGTACCTCCAGTTAACGGCATCTATAGATGTAATTGGACTTGCATTATCATCATCCAACCACGAGCAGGTCCAAGCCTGGTTGCTAATTCATATATGCTGGTGAGCAGCCTTCTAAAGTGCGCACTGCTGGCAGCTGCTGTTCTGCTATTTGTGGCTAGAAAAACTGTGGAGAAGTAATTCTTCAAGTAATTCCTTAGATGAACCCATTCAGTCAGTTGGACCTGTTCTTCGATAACTCTCATTTAAAACTGATGTTTTAATTCCCTCCCAGTAAGCTGGACCAGACCTGCTTACCTTCTGGTGGAACATCTGTTGAGCTGGCTCAAAGGGAGTAAAAGGGAACAGAGAATGTAATCACATCTTATTGAATGAGGGAAGAGTTCAAGATAATCTACTGAGAGAGGGTATCTTCTTCCTACACAAGTCTCTTTTTTTTTTTTTTTTTCTTTGCCTGTTGTAGTATCTGCTAATCAGGATGCTTTAAAACTAAGGAAGAGAAGATAGCAGGAGGTACAAGAGGGTAAAACTGAATTAAAGGCAAGAGAGTGCAGTGGGGATACAGATAGTAAAACAGGCTACGTGCTGAGCAAATTAGAAGGGACGCATCTGGAACAATGTCTGAGAGTAACAAAACTATCTTTCCATATCTGCTTGCCTATTCCCCTGTTTTTTTCCCCGATATTGCGTGCAGCATGGTCTCCCCCCCCCAAGGTTAAAGATCACAATAATGTTTTGTGTAGGTAGCAAAGTACTTTATGTATGGGAAGCGGTACATAGTTTTACTTAGAGAACAGAGATGTCACATTTTCTGACACATCAAAGAAGATTTGTCTACTGGCATCTGTTCTGGAGATGAAGTATTGGTACTTTTGCACTGCAGACTTTACTCTGGGCCAGGAAGCTAAAGGATCTGTGTTTGTGAGGACTGTGTGCGCAAAACATGCTTGTGCCTATATAGGATTGTGGACTGTCAGGTTAAAAATACATATAGATGCCTGTAATTCTGGTCTGGTTCTCCTATAGAAAGACCTGAAGAATATATTCCTAGGATCATGGCTGCTACATGCCTTGCTGACCAGCAGTTCTTTATGTGAACACGGTGAGAGAAGAAATAGGTATATGTGTATTTAAACCAAGGCCTGAAAAAACAGCATTGTAAAGCTAGCTTGTAAGTTATTTGGGCTGGAGGATCGGGGGAACGTGTCAGTATGCAGCAGTTCAGAAATTGCTGTAACCGTTTAGTTGCCTGGCTATTTAGCAATTTCACTGGAATATTTTCACTTGCAAGTACAAGGGCACCATTTTGTCCTCTTATTCCATGCAAATCTGTTGAGGGCAGTTGTCTGTGTTGCTGTAATCTGCCTGCCTCTTCACACTGGAGCACAATCGTGAGTGTATCTGCCAAATGCAGATGGATGCAGCCACTGATGTGCTTACATGGCACTTCATTTGTGCAGCATACCTTGTGCTGGTGGTTTTGGTGATCTCAAGTGTGGGAAGGTGCCTGTCAGGGAAACACTAGTAAGTACTATACAAGTGTCCTCGTTCCATTAGTTTTTTTGTTTCCCTCTCCTCTCCACCTTAATACCCCTTTAGTTCACACTGATATCAATTGATGGCAACAGAAAAAGAAGGTAACTCCTGGAAACCCCATAAGATGCTTGTGCATTAAAAAATGCATCATATGGTACATGTAATCTGTAACTAGATTTTTTTTTAATTTTTTTTAAGCCCATTTGAGAATAGTGTGGTGAGGACATTTTGCATTTGGGCAGTCAGAAGTTACTAACTGTTTTAGAAGCCTGCTGCAAGGGAAGACATCAACAAAAGCTCTTGCAAAGCTGTGCTTTCACTTCACAGGGCTTTGTGGCGATATATTCGTGGGTCTGGTTCATGTGGGCTCATTTCTCTGACTTTCACTTTGAATTTGGGAATCAAAGACATTTAAAATTCTAGGTCAAACTAATTAAAAAACATGGAATCTCACCTGGTTTCAGCTCCCTAAATCACAAGAAACAGTAAATCTCCTGCTCTGGTTTTGATACATCCACCCCTGATCTATAGATTTGTATTTGAAGCTTGGCCCAGAACCTCTCTGTCCAGAGTCAGCGTTGCTCCAAAAGTTCATGACTTTTTTCTAGACAAGCTCACGGATATGTGGGGTGTCACTGACACATGGAACATGTCAGATTTCTGGGGAGACTGCAAAGATAGCACCCAGCTTTCGGATTTGGGATTTTCCTAGCATAAAGCTGCATCTCTGAGACCGAGCCCACCTGCCTGATCGAAGACAGACACACAATTTTAGGGGAAAAAAAAAAACCCCAAGCATCCCTTCTCTATTTCTCTGGTGTACCAGGGCAGCATGGGGAGGCCTCTCCCCACTCCCCACCGGCTCCTCCCCGGAGGAACATGGCTGCCCCTGGGCTTTCCCGGAATTCCCGCCTGCCTGCGGTTTCTTAACCAGTCCTGCAAAAATGTATTTTTTATTGAATGTTATTCTAACCATAAAACTTTTAAGCTGTTCAAATACTTTCCTTTGTACCGTAGACATCTGAGACTATTAGACATTAACAAGTAAATGTACTTTTTTTTCGACTGCTTCAATCTGCTAAGTAGTTTTCTTTGGACTGATCTCCCCTAGTCTTGTACCAGAGGAAACATGACTGTGGTCTGATATTGTATCTCCTCAGTATCTGTCTCCTCAGATTGTAAATGTAGGTGTGTTTTACTGTGAATTAAAAAAGGGACTTTATTTCATGGCAACCCATTTACTTATCCAAGATCCATGCTTAAAGCCAGGAGGTACCATATCAGTTCTCTTTGATTCCTGTATTAAGTCTATAAATCTTTGTGGGAATGGAGCATATACTTTAGTAAGAAAGATTTCAGGGCATGAAATTCACTGTTTTTCATAGTTATTTTAATAATTAGTATAATGTATTCTTTGACTCCTACTACCAAAGCTTCAGAGAGTTAACTTTTTATATGCACTTTTACAACACTTTTACATCATTATTTGCATAATGGCCTCATCTGAAATTGCCCCCCTGTTGAATTGTGTCCTATAATTGCAAATAGTAAGAGAGCGTTCAGGCCCCAGATTGTTTATGAGACAGAAAAAGCACTGGAAGAAGCAAACAGCGTTATTGTGGTTTGGTATATGAGGAGGTGAGACCCAAAATTTGCTTAACTTGTTCTGGATCTCATGGAAAGCCTTTGACTGACCTGGTAAATTATACACCTGAATCGGTTTGGAGGCACCTAAATAAGTGACCTGATTTTCTGACATGTTGAGCTTCACTAAAATGGGCTCTTTGCCTGGGATTTCTGGAAAGCCATCCTTTTATGGGATTATGATGGTATCAGTTTTCCCCAACCGCTCTCAGCCCAGGCAGCCACGCGTTCCTATGGAATTCCTTCCCTCGCAGTTGCAAGAGGCTCACTCAAGGTGCACTTTCAGGTTATGGAAGAAGGGTGTGTAGCACCCCTTGATCTGTGCTGAGTAATTTTCAAAATGGATCAAGAAAACTAAAAATCTCAAGAAATTTCTCTGATGAGCACAAGTAAACTGTTGTGAACCATTCCCTATCATGCAAGAAAGAAGATAAGGAGATAAGGGTTGGCAGACCCAACAGGGCACTCTTGTTTCTAACTTGCAGCAAGGTAGCTAAAGTAGTTCTCCTCTATTCTACTGGACAGAATGGCTAGAGGTGGCGCCTTGGGCCTGTGTCCATTATTTATACAGTTTTTGTGTCTATAGACGTGCAGTAGCATTGCCTCACTAGTAAAGGCAGCCCGTATGTAGCATAACCCAGGCCACGTAGTGTGGATTCTTTGTGCACATAAGCGGATGGCTTTACACTTTAAGGGTTCTAGTCTCCACTGTATATAGACAACAAAATCTTTAATTTCTACCCCAATAAAAATTGAATATGTGTGCATTTAACGCCTGAGAACTTAAATCATGTTATACAAATGAGATACAGTAATTGACCAAATCAAAATAAGTATTTATGTTACACTGGGTGGACTGAACTTCAGAGAGAGTTCTCCTTTGAAAAAATGTTATAAACTGTCCACACCCATCCTGTCAGTGGATGATTGTGTCCTCTTCCAACAGAGATTCACAACTCTTTTTTTTTTTTTGACCAGAAATGAAGCTGGAACTGGGGACGTCGTTTTCTGTTCCCTGCTCTGTCTTTGAATGCATCTTTGCATGTCATCTGTGACAAAGTGATGCTCGTGAAGCATCTCTATAAATCAGGCATTTTTAGAATACGGGGAGTAAGAGCACGTGTTTTCAGAAGTCACCTTTATAGAGTAGAGGTACACAGGCAGGAACTGGGGAATTTTGTCTTAATAACCTAGCTCATTTATAACAGTATCAGAATAGAAATTAAAAATTGAGTGTAAACAAAATTGTAAGTGGAAGTTTTGGAAAGGAGTACTACTTCTGGCTATCACAGAGCTGGCTCAAATTATTTAAACAGGAGGCCTTAAGCTGTGTACAGGAGTTGGTTTTACCCCAGAAATCCTGGAAGATCGTGAAGGTTAGAGAACTTAAGCAGATGCTGTACACAGCGTTGAATGGTGGCCATTGCTCTTTTCTCAAAAATAGTACAGGTTTAAGCAAGAAGACCAATTTTTTTCCAAGGAAACTTGAAGTAGAGGTCTAAAATTACACCTCAGAGGTCTTTGCAGTGTTAGATTTTCATTCCTAACTTCTTATTCAACAAAAGTTTTTTATATGTTGTATAGGAAGTTCAGTATGTTTGTAGCTTATTACCTGATTTACATAAGCAAACTCACCAGTAACACCTGATAATTCGCATATGACATTTTTACTATCTCTCTAGTGGGAAGTGTTTGAATTTTAACCAGCCGTTTACTTGCTCAACTGCCACCATAACAGGTAGAAAGGATTGCTTCCCCTTCGAACATGGGTGGTGGTTCCTAAAGACTGATTACAGCAAGATCTTTAATTTCAAGCCTAACTATTAGCAGTCAATAGCCTGTTACCACATAACCCTGACACAGATCTTGACACATAACCCTCGCAATTATTTTTCATCCCACAAATGTTAGTATTTATTAGGTAGAGTCAATCTCCAAACCGCAGAGAGTAATTTGCATTGTTGGTGGTATGAATTATACATTAGCTAAATAAAAATGTTGACCTTCCGCTAATATAATTATATAAACAGAACTCACACTTGAGCATGGGTCAAATACTTCTGGTTAATGCAGAAACGTTTTCTGTCCTCACTCTTAAAAGACCGCAGCTCCTGAGCACGGCAGGGTGGGTGCCGGGTGAGAGCACAGATCGTGGGACCTCGTCTTGCACCGCCTCTCCCGAGCAGGGTTATTAACGCAGAAGTAGGTCTCAATGAGCTGTAATTGTGTGAAGTCTCGGGGGCTGGAGAGTCACCAACAGTAATCCTCTGTGCACAAGCTCCCCCTTATGGAAATGAAAAATACTAAACAATGCTTTTTTTTTTTCCTCCCGAGTCGGACAGGACTAAGCTGATTAGGATGAAGCAACTTCTCAAGCCTACAGTAGTGTTTTGAGACTCAACATTTGAAATACAGATGATTTAAGGAATTGGCTTATGCTCCCCATGACACACATGAATGGTGATGGCGTGTGTATGTGTTCATACTCAAAATGATTTGAGCTGCTTTCGAAGTTGGAATTTCTTGTGGCATCCCAGCAATGACGAAGGGGAGAGAGGCTCTTTGGGTAGCGAGAGGGACTAGGGTGTTATAGTAAGGGTTGTAGCTCTAGCCTCTTCTGCCTTACGAGGAGCAAAAACAAGTCATGGGGAACAAATAATTTAGTTTTGGAATAGTTTTTATACCTGTTTCTGAGGACACCCTACAACGTATATTTTGAGTTGCATCCTGATGGTGGTATTTCACCCTTAGCTAATAACAGTAAGAAGTTTCAAGTTGTTTGGGCAAGAGATGCTGCCTGTAGGCTCAAACGTTACGTAGCTGTGGTCAGTAATCTTGTGTTCTCATACGGTCACTTTACTGCATAACAGGTCCTGATGAAACCTGTGTGGGAGCAATTACAGCTCTATGCTCACCATGTTCTCGCACTCTTCATTAGCATGTCTGAATCCCAACAGTAGCCTACAAGCATCATTGCACTGACCCGGTGGGTCTGTTCTTGTGATTTCTAGACCTTTCCTGGTGTTGAAGAACCGCAGTTTGAGCTAATGCCAACCAGTATCATCCCCACCGATGTTCAGTGCTCCAGCGAGATGCCCTGGTGGCTCAGATGAATTGTTCTGGTGCAAGAACCTGAACAGAAACATTCTTGCTCTTGCAAAAATCAATTTTCAGTTGGCTTAAGCTATTTAAATGGGGCTTGTTCAAATAATACCTGAATGGTCCACTTGGCGCACTGACATCAGTGAAAATCACATATGCTCAGCACCTCGCAGGATCTGGCACTGGAGCTAAGTATCTGGCTTCAGTCAGTCATCTTGTAGGAGTGGGGAGACTGCTCAAATAAATTGGAAATAGTATTAAAGATATATTATTAGTAATATCAAATAGTATTATTAGTATTAAAGATAATGAGGGGGGAAACTGTACTGGAGAAGTGGACAGTAAAGATGTTTCTTTGTGGTAGTCTGGGGCAGCTGAAGATAGTCTGTTGCATTCCTCATTACCCGTTTTATGGACTTCCTGGACAGGTTGAATGTTACGGAGGAGTGGGGCCAGAAATACCAGGGAATGCGTGTGACCAGGGCAGAGGAACTGGTTGGCTCTTTCTACTGTTGAACGCTCTGGCCCGTCTCCTGGTGTTCTAGACAGCCAGCATGCACTGCAGTGGCATGAACGATGCTCAGTAATTTTGATTGACTGGGAGAGATGGACCAGCTGTTTTTAAGGGAGCACGTAAAGTGCATCAGCACAACATGAAAATCAAGAACATCATAGTAAGCACTGCTGGCGTAGGAGGAACATTGCTGAGACTGCAACATTCAAGAACAACAGTTATATCTGAACTTCTTTTCAGGGTGACCTGAATATCTTCTATGTAATGCAGTTATGTAGAGTAGTTCAACCTGAAAATTAGGTTAGAAGTGCATTTTGCACCTTTCCTATGGCTACAGCGGCACGTGCAGTGAAAGCAGATTGAGTGTTTTTTATTAAAACAACAAAAAATCCACATTGATGCTGGCTGAGTGCATTGTGTTACAGCTTTCTCACCCATTGCTTAAGCTCTCTTTTGCTTGCCAAGTATCAAAAGAGATACTAATACCAACCATAAAAATTACTCACCAGAATACATGCTTCCCATTCCTTTATAGTCATGCTGATTTTGTTCGTAATGAGCACCAGCTCTCTGGCCAGGTCTGATCCCACTGCTGTGTCTTCCACTGCAGAGTTGTCCCTCCTGGAAGAAAAGAGTATTCCCAGTGTACATATCTTCACTTTGGTAAGGAATTAACGCACGTACACCACAGAAAATGCCTTGGATGAGGGAGTGAAAATTGCATCATCAGTTACTGTTGAAGCTCAGCCTGTTGAAAGGCCACAGAAGCAAGAACTGCAACAGTCCGTGGTGCTCACCTGAACCCAGCAGAAGCCATTTAAACCTTTCTGGCTTGCACTAGTAACCATTAAAATTAGGCAAGTACATTCCTGATCATTTCAGAAATGCTAAGGCTGATAGCAGGAGCTGGGTTTAGCTGCCTGGAGGTGATGCATAGATTGGTTTAATACCTGGTTATCCTGAGGTCCAGCAAAAGGCCAGCTAAGCCATCAGCGCTGCCATATTTCTAGGTAAAGGTGGGAAGAGAGCTGGAAGAGAACAAAGCATTTGTATGTGACTTCTAAACTATCTGATTTTCAATTACTTTTTTACTTTAATTTTTTTAATCGCATCATAATTGCTTACGATGTGCCACCTGTGTTCTGTGCTGCGGAGATGGGAAGACCTCTGACATTCGGAGCACTTTGCCTGCACAGTTTTCCCACTTTTATTAATTTAGTTTGTGTTAATTGAAATACACGTATAAAACTTCTTCCAGTTCTGAGAAATTTTTTTTCTGTCAATGTGATATGCCTTACACGTTTTGCTTACTGGCGTTTTAAAATATATTAATTTAGTTTGGGTCAATTTAAGTAAAACCTATTTTGTAGACCTCATTCTCACTAGCACACAAAAAAATCTCAGACTTGTACAGTTGCACCAGGTAACGCATTGAAATGCGGTTTCTTGTGGAGGAGGGGAAGACAGCGTAATACAGCTAGAGCCAAAATACGTCTAATACATGTCTGGGATTCAGTTCAAGTTTTGGTGGATAATTACTCTTCTCTAATTCTGTAGTAGTTTAAATAGCTTTCAGTGTTACAGTCCAGTGTGTGATGGAAGGAGAGAGGGTCCTATGTCACCGTAACTGTTCACTTCTCCAAGCAGAGGCTGAAAAGCACCTTAATGCTGTAAATATGGCCAGGGGACAGCTACCTGGACAGGCAGAGGGGTTGTAGGTCTCAGGACCTTGGCACCTGGGAGAGGTTTGTAGGGCAGGACACGCGATGCCGAGGTGCCCAGCAGTGCCCAGCTGTGCCCGGTGCTCAGCTCCAGCAGCATTCAAGTCAGGCTCATTACACCTGACATCCTTCCCTCAGCGCTAATCATTTTTCCATTTCAACAACGGCTGTTTACAGCAGCTGCTGCCTTATGTTTGGTTTGATCCTGGTCCAAATTTTGCAAGTGATTAAAATGCTGCTAATAAAGATATTTTAACTAGGTTTTATGTGTTGACTTGCCTTTTCCAGCTACAAAAGATCTTCCCACCGCTGCTTTTCCTTGTCTGCCCCAGCATGGCTGACTGGCTTGCCATTTCGGGGGTGAGCTGGTAGTCCTCCATCCCCACCAGTGGAGCTTCAGCTGGCCTTTGCTGTCCTCCCCTGGGAGCACCGGGGAGGTGTGGAGAACGGCTGGATTCTGGAAGAAATCCCGGTGCCCTTGTATGCGCACCATAGGGAGATTATCTTACACGCATTCCCTTGTATGTTCCCTTGGTTTACCACACACTCAACTGATTTCTATTGGAATATTATAATTGCATTCATATGGTCTAATAGCAATGGCAGTTACAAAAATTTCCAGATAAAGCCTGTGCCGTCACCGAGGGCTTTGATGCAGCCTGTATCCCTAGTTACACCTGGACACTAGAGTTACGGAACAAGGAGAGTTTCCTGCCTTTTTTTTTTTTTTAAATCCTTTGGCTTAGAAACTAGCAGGTTTACAGAATTAGTGATGGAGGTGTGCATGATTCTCATCCTGTGCTCCCTCGTGACCCGTAAAGCTGGACCACGTGGTTGCAGAGCCTGGTGCGCAGGGTAGAAGCGAGCCTCGGCGGAGGCTGGGTGCCAGGGTACCAGGAGTATCTCATTGCATGTGTTTGGGTAGGGTTTGAAAGATGCCAAGGGCTTGTTGGCAGGAGGGAGGAGAGCAGCAGAGGGTGCTGTCACTGCACCAGCCGCAGCGGCCGGGAGCTTGGGGAGAGGGTGTTGTGCAAAGCAAAGGAGGAGCGGGAGCTCCTCCACATCACGCCGAGCCACCTTCCCTTTCTCACCGCTTTCTCCTCAACCCCTCCCTCTGCAACTGTAAACTCTCCCTTCTGGACTGGGGCGGGGGGGGAGCGTTGGGGAAAAAAGAGTTTGGGCCGGTGCCAGCATGAAGCGATGGGATCGTGGATTGGCATCTGGCCGCCACACTTGAGCAAACCAGTTACCTTGGAGGAGGCTGCGTAGGAGTGCGGAAAGTGCACAATGTGACTCAGGCATTTTTAATTACTGATACAGAATAAAGCAAAGCTCATGGTGGGTTTTGTTCAGCTCTTCATTCATGCTTGTAACTACAGGGTCATTCCATTGACTTGGCCTGAATGACCCTGAATAGATAGCCACTGCTATAGAAATAAGAAGTGTGCTTACTTTTGCTAAAGGCAAGGTAAAATTAATGAAAATGGAAGGAGAGATAAAACTCTTTACAAATAAAGGTTCAAAATACTGTTTAATGAACACATCGTTGATTTAACATTTATTGAAAATTTCCGCTAAAGGCTGCACGGTTTGACAGACAAAGCACAGGATTAAGATTGGGTTTCTGTGGCAGATGATGTGCTCTTTTTATATCACCTTACGTTTCCTTCCTGTTTTGTTTTTTGCCTGTCGCACCCATTTAGATTGTAAACCCTTTAATTCTGCTCTGCATATATCCGCAGCCTGGCTTGATGGAGACCTGACTTGAATTATGTCTTGAGCTGCTTATACAGTACTAATTACATTAATAATAATTGACTTCACTGGGCTTTGGATCAACCTCTGAAGGAATACATTTGCATCTCATTACTTACCCTGATGGAGTTCTGCATGTGCTCTTTCTGCAGTTGATGGGGAGCCTGGATGGGGGCTCATCCAGGGACCGGTGGAGGACCCCTGCGCAGTGGCTGCAGTGGTGAGTGATGCGGTTCCAGCCTGTGGTAGAGCTGGAGCGACGAGATCCCAGTTTCCAGCGGGTTTGTGTCGTGATGCTGATGGATGTCACTGTCTGGAAGGTACGCTTCCAGCTGAAGCTTTTGTGGCTAATGTGAAACTTGTGAGGGATCTGTCCACCAAAGGATCTAGGCAGGTTAAATGGGTTATTTTCCCCTTTCTCACAGTAGAGGCTCCATCTCTTGAATTCTTTGAATCACAACTAAAAATACAGACTAGCTCAAACAGGTGTTTTAAGTTTGCTACAGGAGGATTTGGTAGACTGCTGTCAGCCTGTGTTGTTCAAGAGGTTAGTTAATCCGAATGTCTCCTCCTCTTTAAAAAAGAATGACTCTATCAACCCAGGTAAGGGATTAGTTGATTCAGCGAGTATTTTGTAGACATGGAATTGTTGGGTCAGGTACTTACGCCTGTATTTCTTCTGTCTCACTGAAATACCTGTGTCTGTATTGCCTTGCGGTATTGCGTGAGCCCCCTCACTTACCAGTGGAGAAAAAAGTACGTATCTCAAGAGAGACTTTTAGTCTTAGGGGACGTAGACTCTTTGGGAATCAAGGTACTGTAGAGTATATACACGACAGATAGTCTTGCAATCAGTAATACCATCTTTTAGTGTCAAAAAAAGACTGGAGGTCTTTTGTGTTTGGTTTGTAACGTGCATACAAACACTGCTCTTTGATATCCACATTGGTCCAGGGGGAAAACATGCTGGAAAAGAACCTTTGATTTCAGCATTATGAAGGAAAATATGTATGTCTCTAGCTCCCAGGACAGAGTGAAAGCAGGGAGGTCAGGGGATATTAGGAACAAGAGAGAGAAGCAGAAATAAGAGAAGGAAGAAAGAAATGTGAAGACAGAAATATTCAACTATTTGCAATTTTTCTTTTTCTCCATTATACCTAGGAACTACCTCAAAATCAAAGGGATCACCTGAGAATGTGTAAGAGGTGTTTAACCCATAGCAGAAGGGAATAATGAGTGACAGTGTTCGTGGGGAAACCCCTGGGCAACGTTAGGCTACCCAGGTAGCAGTGTGAAGAACAGATACACAGATAGGTAGGTAACAGCAGTAAAAAACAATTAGCCATTAGCAAGATTGAGAGTAAATGAGAGCTTAAATGCACCAAATGAGATTTTTTTTTTTTCCTCGAATGAGTCATGGCTAAGAGAGCGTTATTTCCTTTTAGCATTGAAGATCTGAATTTTTACAAAGTTCCATTTTTCATTCAAATGAGGACACAACATCAGTTAGGATCTATTCTGGAAACATGGATCAAAACCTCTATTAAAGGCCTTCTCCTGGCTTTCCTGGGTGCTTTCTGAAGGGAACAGTCTAATCAGTGCTTCATGGAGCCAGGGGACTGGAAAATTTGTGCACTGTGATGCCTGTTGTATGTTTAATATAATGAGATACTTAGCTATATTAAAACTTTGAACGTGCTTGTAGCTATTACTAATTAAAGGAAGGGTGCCTAAGCCTGTGAAAGGTGTCCCAGCACTGGTTATGTTGGTGTCTGGAGCTGAGATGTTAAATGCACAGATTATCCCTCTTGGGTTAGTTAAAAAACATTGCTTGGTCTGGCCATCACCTCTTATATCTTGATTTTCAAATTAGCATTATTCTAATAAAGTATGCTGAGGTCCTGCCTGTTCCATATCCAACAGAAGACATATTAAGTCTGTATTTCATTAGCTAACAATATATGACCTTATCATATGACAGTTGTTGGGTAATAATGTTTTGCCCCTCTTATCTCTAGCACATTCTCCTAAGGATCTCTATGTACTTTCAAATACTGTGAATTTAATCTCGCTGCCCTTTTGTGTGCGCTAAAATTGTATTAACATCCTTGTTACACACATCAAAGAACTGTAAATTAGGTAATGTTCCCATAACCCACAAGATGTGTAGCAAAGCACATAACAAAATGCTGGTTTTAATATCACTGTGGCAAATTTTTCTAGCGTGGTGCAAGATTCTTGATGGAGCATAGGTAATGTGGATTAGCAACTTTAGAGGTGGTTTAGATGGCAGCAGTGGTGACTGCTGCCAGGACAAATAAACTGTCACATGTGAAAAATTCTAATACAACAGAAAATCTGTAGCAGTGCAGGTTTAGTGTGCCAAGCTTGAGGTGTTTTGATGCAGGGAATGAACTGGATTGTATTTCTAGATTACTTCTGTCTTCTAATTTTGAGTGCTGCTTCCTCTTCCCTTTTTTGTCTCGTTCATGTAGACCAGAAATCTTCTTGGTCAGTGTCTCTCTCTTGTTGTACGTTTCTTTAGGACTCTATGTGGAAACCTTTCGTGTTTGTGCTAGGTGAGGAATTTTGTTTCCTTTCCCATTAAAATTTTCAAGTTTTTCAGTGAGGACACTCACTGAAATCTAAATCTACTGAAAGCTAGATCTAAAAGTTGTTCATTAAGCAAACACTATGCAGATGAGTTAAAATACTTCATTGGCAATTATAAACTCGTGCAACATATTTACTGATAATATTAAGAAAAAATAATGTTAATGGGCTTTTATGCTTGAAATGGTTGAAAGAGAACAAAGTGATTTAACCATCTAAAGGTTTTTAAAGGTAAAAGATTTTGTCCTGGCCAGTTTTAGTTTCAACACTCTGGGGTTTCCTGGTTTAAAAAAAAAAAAATTTCCAGCCAGCTGTAATTAATGTACCAGCTACTACCTTGGACTACTCAGGGATTGTACTGCTGCATCTTGCATGGAAGAGCCCAAACTCTAAAGTTGGCGTCGTTATAAACAGGATCTTCAGCAGACTGTTCCCAGGGTGAGACCTGTAACACGCACTGTCTGTTTGGGTCTAAATAATAATTTGTCCACACTAATCGAGTTTCAGCTTCCAGACAGCAATCCTGGTGCTAAGTATTGACAAGATGTGGAAGCCAGTGACTTAATGCTGCTGTATTACCTACTGATGATTGCCCAACGCATGCAGTCCTCCTCCTGTTGTTGAATATATTTGCAGTTTGCTCCTTATTCCAAACTGCTCGTGGGCCAGGAAGATGATGATTATACTCTGGCTCCTGCTTCGGCTGTAGTTCATGACCTCTTGTTTTCAAATTCCGTAAAATATAGCAAAGTGACAGCAAAACACAAGATGTGTGTGTTGCAAGCCAATCTCCTGAACTTGCATTGCAAGCCTGTTTCAGCCAAGCGTGTTGCCAGTAGAGTGCCTGTAATCTATGGGGTATGTCTGGGGTTTGATGAGAAAATGTAATTCTATAGCCTCTGGGTGCTGATACGAATTCTCCTGCCTGTGTGGTATGATGTGAGACTACAGCCAGTATTTTATGATGTAGTTCTCTGACAGCAAGCTAGTAAGTGAGTCATTTCCTACCGTCCTTTAGAATTATACTCTGTGCATTATGGGCAACTCCTTACATATGGTCACTAAGATAGAAGGACATGGTTCAATGGTAAGTGCAGAAAGACTTTAATCCTCTCTCCAAGTAGATTTGGAAGGTAATATTTGACAGTGTATTTTATCTCCCTTTTATGAATCAGGCTGTATGGCTGCGTTCACCTCGTCTGTGGGCATGCCTTTGAGGCCAAATTTGTCAATTGTTTGCACTGTCTTGCTGCAGGAGTGCTCTAGAGAGTATCTCCATAGCACTCCATCTGTTACATCCTCGGGGGGAATATGAGAGCATCCTGCCCTTAAAGTGACCTCTGGGCACCTCTGCGTGTGATGTGCAAGACCCGCTCTTGGGGGCACTCCAGGCAAGGAGATCGGTACCTGGCCCGAGAGGCCAACCAGCAGCACCTGAGCCGGGGAGGGTGCCTCTGCAGTAGCACACTCTCACGCAGGGGTGGCTTTTCAAAATGTTCCCAGCAGATCTAGCATCTGCTGCAATATCTCTCTTGCATGCTTTTGAGAGCTGCTACAAGAGCCCTGAGAAAATTATACTTGTCTTCGTCTGGAGGAGGTATGGATAGTCATGATGTGATCATCATGAGAAGATAGCTGCAGGGAAGAGTGACCAGGGATAGGTATGGGAATGGAAACAAAGTTTTGTGACAGGGAAGGAGGCTGAGGATGAACACGTCTTGTTTTAGGATAGAAACACTTCTATCTAGCATCGACAAGGAAGCCACCTCCAGCCAGCCTATTGTGATGCAGAAGCATGTTCTTTTTGCGGAGTACGGTTGTGCATCTTGTCATCTGTTTGGTGGAAAACACAGAGGTCTTCAGCCCCAAGAGCACCCTTGATAAGAGCACATGCTAGGTAGAGCAGCAGGCTGCCTAGCTGGGACCACTACCTAGCAGTGGGACACTTCCTTTGGAGGGCCTAACACCAAGCTCTTCTTGGCCCCAGTTCACCAGCTGTCCTCCAGCCAGCTGTGGAGCTCCAGCTAGCAAAGATGAAACATGAACATTTCCCGGGTGAGCAGATATCTTCCACCTGGCAGCAGGCCACTAAATGTCTACCTGTGTTTGCGGCTCATCCTGACACAGGACCGTAAGTTGTAAATGATCCTTGATTCCTCCAAGGGAGTGTCCTGCTATCCCCGGCAGAGTTGAGAGAGAACACCAGTGAATCCATTTTGGGGTTGGTGAGCTTCAAGCTCTGTGGGGGCAGGCGGGGGTCTTGCATACCATGGAGCATGGAGTGGGACAGCTGTGCGGTGAGGCCGGTGGGGTAGGAGCATCCCGGTTCGTGTGGAGTTTGGGCAGTTGTGGTGCGCTGCCGCCACAGTTGGGTTGTGCCGAAGGAGCAGATGGGGCTGCTCCGCTGGGGCTCTGTTGCCACAATAGCCCTGAGCCGCAGATCGCTCGAGCAGACCCCCTAGGCAAAACACATATGATTATTCAGCGTGACTTACCCTCGCCAGCAATCTGTGTAATAGTTCATTGGTCATCATGGAAATGTGTGACTTTAAGGTACAGAACAATGCAAAATTTGTTCTTACAGTGTAAGTCGATTTCCATGTACAAAACCTTCGCTGCTAGTGTGACAATATATAAGCCTGTAGCTAGTGGAAATCATATGCTGTTACGAGACTATGATAGATTTATGCCATTTGAACAATGGAAGTCTGTTGTTTCGATGATATGATATATGCTGAAAGTTTTCAGACTATATATTTAAATAGAAAATGTTTCAAAGCTCTGATATATGCAATAGAAGACTCATTATGCTGTATAGATTTGTACTCTCAATAGTCTGATGTGATTGCACCTCTACATCATCTACTGCTGTCTGTCAGTGCCTACTAGAGTGCACGGAGCTTGTAACTAATACAGCACGTGAAGGATAACGTCTAGGAGGGGAGTATGGGATTTTATGCTGATTGACTGGAATGCAGCGTGAGGCTACATGTGCTACAGTGAGGGGACAAGTTTGTAAAACGCCTTTAACTCAGCCTGTGAGTCGGGACAGATTTGTACACCCCAGCTTTCGTACATATAGATGTTCATTCCTATTTGGCCTTGCAACATTTCAAAGTTTTATTTTATATAATTTTCATACTACATCCAACCTTTGCTTTGTGTTCTACAAAACTTTGTAATGCTTTACCTTGAGCAACAAACTTGCTTAATGAAGAACCTAAGCTCTTGCTCCTAAATCCCGTTCAAACTGCCGTTCCACTAAGGTAGGTCAGGAGGTGAGGACCTCTCAAAAAAGCCAGATCTCACTTTTTAGTGTTACTGGAAGGTCGAGAAACTCAGTCCCTGCATGACTGGAGTGGGTTGTGGGTGAGCAAGCCCCAGAGCTGAAAACTGAGCAACAGGGGAGCACTTTGCATTGCTCCGGTAGATGCAGGTATCTAGGGTCTGGCATCTGATCCCACACCATTTCAACCTTAAGGTAAAAACCTTTGGGTTTTTACCTCACCATGGAGGCGAGGCTGCTAACAACCATGGGAGTTTGTAGAGCAAACACTGTTTTCTGTCGCATCCAAAATAACTGCAATGGAGTAAAAATGCAGATTTATGGATCCCGGTGTAGATGTGAGGATGTTGTGCATCTACCTGTTGGAGGCAGGCACAACTGCCCTTATGTGCGCACATCCAAACTCCTGCCTGGGGGCTGAGAAATTGCACGGGAGAGAGAGGAGAAACTGCATGAGAACTTGGGGGTCATCTGTGTAGCAGGGGTGATTCTGATGTGGGCAAAAAGTTCTGCAATTCTAGATCCCCTTTTTAATATTCCTACATATCAAAAGATTTCAAAATGATGACAAGATATTGTAACTTTTAAAATTACTTCCAAACATGTTACAGTATTTTCTAACCCCACTTTAGCTCAGGAAATCTCCATGGTCTAAAATTTGTTTTTTAAACACTACATTTTTTTTTGTGTATTTCATTTACTTTATGGCTTGCTGTCTGAATTTGAAAACTTCCAAGCCACATAGCTTAGTTGCAATTAGTCAATTGGCTTTTTTTCTGTTCTGGCTCTGTAGTAGAGTAGCTTTTATCATTTACTTTCCCCTATGTATTTGCTGCCCTTAATACTTGATTATATGACTTTATTCATCTTGTTGCTTATACTGCTTATATGTCGGATAGATGGAAAAAGAAAACCCCACCACCCAGCATATTTGTTTAAAAATTAAACGTATACATAAAGGCAATTGCCTAAGTTGGTGATAGTTTCAAGTGTCACACTTCAGCCTTCTGTGTCTCGGTTTGCCTACCTGTAAAAGAAGTATACCAGCTATTAACTATCTCAGGAGCTGCTCCTGAGATTTAGCAAACTGATAGGCATAAAGCGTTTCAGGATCCTTGGAGAGAAGCCGCTCTATTGGGGTTTTTTATAGAAAAGTTCTAGAGAGACTTGACAGTCTCCCAGAACAAGAAGAAATTCTTGGCAGATACCTCCCTATGGCAGCTTGGTGCAGAACTCGTTTCCTTTTACTGGTCAGTCTTAATGAGAGTCTAGATCAGGACTCTAGGTCGTTCACAGGCTGATCTATGGCCATGATGTCATGCTCCAGCTGGGACATATTTTACAGAGGATTGTACATGTCACTTCCTTCATGTTTCCAGGGTTCCTGTAATTATGCACAAGGCCCGTAATGAGCACGTTTAAGCAGCAGTGAGCTAAGCTTGGCGCATCGGGGCAGCTGCGCTCGTGCATCCGATGGCACGCAGGGCTGTGGCTCTAGCGGTGTTCACCCGAACAGGCCGTGTCTTGCAGCTTAATCTGTCTCCTTGTCTTGGCAGGTAGTACTAGCTGAAAAGCTGGCCTGTTGTGACTCCGTTTTAGTGATACAAACAGTTTTCTTGTTTGCAAGTAGCTAAGCAGGGTCTGCCGCCATAGCTACACATCTGGGGAACTGCAAGATATTGTGGGAATATGTGGTTGAGAGACCATTGAGCATTACTCAGGAACTCTAAAAAGGAGTGTTATTAATAGGTTTCATTGAAAAATGCTTATCATATTTTAAACATCATTTTTCAAAAAGGCATTTTCCAGATTTGGTGGAATTTTTAGTTGTATGTTTTCTCATTTGATTGGAAAAAAACCCCCCAAGTCTAAAAATTACTTATTTCACTGTGAACAGAACTCAAATATTTGTAGTGACAAAAATGACTGACCTGAAAGTTCCTGAACTCCAAAATGGTAAGCAAACCTCCCCAAAATTCACGTAAGCAGAAAGCAAGAAGATAAGCTGACTGGTATATAGGAGTCTCTGTTTTGCTAGAGTAGTGGTAGGGACTAACACCAGGGTCATCCACATCATAGGTGAGGGCCATAAGCACTCAGGCTTTGTTTCCTCTATTTATTGGGGTGGTGCTAGGGTGTGCAGTAGGGATGGCTGCAGACAGTGAGCAAAGCCATCGCTTGTGAGGGTAGGAGACAGACCCAGCTCTTTGTCCAACAAGAATTGACTCAAAGCAGCTAAAACGAGCACACAAACTGCAATTTTTTAATGTCCCTACTCTGAGCAGGGTAGAAGAGTGTTCCGAGTTGCCAAATTTCGTGTCGTGGATGAGAAGCCTCCCACCGGCCTGCAGACAAAGGGCTAGATGGCTCCTGTAGCTCTTGTGATGTTTCCCAAAGCAGTTCTGTGACACTCCTGGTTTCAAGGACTGATGCTCCTTGTACTCATACGGAGTTTGAAACGGTCTCGGTCTGTTAGCACAGTCCTTACTTGCTCTAATGTAAGCGAGGAGGGAATCAAACCTGAAATGAAAGTTTGGATCTGGATCAGAAGTGCAGAGCTTGGGTGATGGCTCAGGTCCCTGTCTAGGTCTCACCGAGCGAAAACAGCAGACAGGCACATATGTGATGAGTTGTATTTTCATCAGTGAAATAATATGTGCTATATCTAATGAGCTTGGGTACAATCTGACCGGGAGAGCTGCCAGCATGGATTGCCTATTTCATTGCATGACACTGTCTAATTTCATTTTTTTTATTACCCTGTGTAGCACCTATAACAACAACTTCTGGGCGATGACAGAACAATCATTCTAACAAAACACACCGTATAGTTTTTACGGCCTTTGAGACTTGTAATGGCAACTTCACGACACGCAGTGTTGAATGAGGGAGACCACTGGGTCTGACCCAGTCTGGCAGTCCCCGTGATAGACAAGCTGTGTGGCCAGGGCAGGAGCTCTGCTCTGCCCACCTTTATCCCATCTGCCGGAGCATCGCTTGGTGTCTGCTTGGGCACCAGATGGTCCCTCTGATGCAGAGGGCCAGGACTGAAAGCAGCTCAAAGAGCTAACCAGGTTTCTCTCCTCTACAAGCTATAGCAAAATTCCCAGGGGAAACACAGGAACTGTCTGGAGTGATTTCCCTGTGTGTTCACCTACAGCAAGAGTATCAAACCCTAAACAAAGTTCTGGCTATTGCACAGACTTGCAGCCCTGGAGAAGCACCCAACCTTTGCTGCATTATTTCTTTTGGATGTTATAGCTGTGGTATCTTCTTTTGCTACACGTCTGGTGGCTGCACTGATAAGCTTACCCTTCAGACCATCTGTTTTTGTCAAAATCCACCTGCACTCCCTTCTTAAGTTTGGTTTTGGTCTATCACACGTGACAAGCTTCAAAAATAAGGGCTATAAAATTTTTCAGAACCAAGAATATAATTCTTCATCAATATCCACTTTCCGTACTTTTTTTTTCTTTCTCAAAAGCCTGCTGGGAACTAACAGTATTAGGATCACAAAGAGAAATTTTAGGCTAGAAAAATTCAGTCTGAATACAGCTAACTGTTGTTCCCCACACTATTCAAAACTGGGAGTAGAGCTGAGGACCTTTAGATCCCACTATTTTCACAATAATCTGAAATAGTTTACCGCAGAGTTGCTGAAAATGACCTCCCAGATTGCTCCCAGCCTGTCACTTGAAGGTCTGTAGCAGCTTTTCTCCCTCAGTAGTTTTAAATATTTTGAATTAAATGGCCTAATCTTAGAAGCCAACATGTAAAAAAGGTAGCAAAGACTGTGCCTTAGTGAAATAAAGAGTATAAGAGGTGTCTTGGTGGAATAGGAAGTGTAGCAGGACTGACTGACCTTGTTTTTATCTTTTAAGTGCCATTTAAATGTCTGAGCTCTTTACAATTATTGCTTTCCCAAGCCTGTGTGAATCAGCAGTGTGTTGCAACCCTTATTTTACAGAAATGAAAGCTAGATTTTTCAAGCAGCTCATCTTTCACTTGGGAACATGAGAAAGGGGCAAGATTCCCAAAAATGCTCGGCAGCCTTCTCAGAGCTGTGCGCAACGGCGAGCCCCGGACCCTTCTTACTGACTTCGTGTGCATGGATACTGCTGAAGCAGGGGAAATTTGAGCTGAGCTGTGTTGAAAATCTTTCCAACTCAAGCATTTTAAAGATATTTAGGCCTTGTTCCACTCACTATTGCAAGACTTAAGTGAGACAGGTTATAGGTTTAAATTCCCTTGAAACTGGTGGCAGGGAGACATGGAGGCATTTTCTAAAATATCCCTGCTCTGCATCTTCATTAAGTATCTTTAAAATGTAGAGATTTGCCTAGAATCATGCAGACTCAAGTTTGTATTTTTAATTGCAAGACTATTCCGTTTCCCCATAGATTGCCACAAAATAAAATAATAGGATGAGAAGAAAAAATAATGAGATGATTCTCTTTACAAATTCCTTAAAATATATGAATATGGCAACGCTTTTCTGTAAGGCTGGGATGTGACCTATTCTGCTGTGCTTCTATGAGATAAGCTATTCTAACAACTTGTCTTGGATTTTGGTTTCTCACTGAAAGCCTAGCCTTTTTGGTTGGAAAAGATAATATCCTAAACATATGTCTAATGATTGATTCCTCTGTACGTATATTCAGTGTGTGTAGGGCTCTCTTAAGGGAACAAACACTGCTGTGGTTGAGTCAGGAGGATGGGAACACTCATTTAATCAGTGTTTTTTAGTCAATATTTACTAGTAAGACAAAACAACTTTGCTCTGTCGGGAATATAACATTGTATTTCCTAATATAATAGCTTATGGATAAAATGTTTAGTTAACCCGTTAGAGGTTCTCCTAATGCATCACTAATACAAACAAAAAATCAGTTTCTTTAAAGTGTCATTTAAATTTGATCTACTATAATATTTCTCTAGAAGTTTTCCAGTGAATGATTTTTAATCATCATCAATGATTTTTATTTCATCTTAATCATCTGGCCGCTTCATTAACATGTGATAGAGTATCGTTCATGTGGCCAAATTCATGTGACAAATTCTAGTTACAGCATGGACCACTTGTAGAGCTGTAGCGTGTTTTCCAAAACGTTTAATCTTGCAGAGATCATACGAACACCCATCCTCTGTTCCTGTTGCTACAAAGAAAAGCAACAGTAGGAGAATATTCAAAGTAGAGTTTTCAAGCCTGAGAGTCATGCTGGTAGCTAATGGACATACATTGCCCATGCTTGAGAATATTAGAGGTATTGGTTATGCACAGCTCCCTTTTGTTTTTACAAGACTTGCAAATTTTAAGGATCTTGGTATGTGTCAGACTGCACCGCGGTTCAGCTGTAGCGTGGGAGCGGGGGAAGGATGCATTTTATCCAGAGACACAGGCCGTTTTGTGTTCAATTCAATCATGTCTCTCTCCTTCAGGCATATGTACGTGTACCCCGTGCATGCTGCCTCAGTGTGAGAAGGTTATTTCCCCTTCCCTTGCCTTCATTCTGATGTGAAAGCTATCCTGGTGGAGCCCTCAAACTCTCTCTGTGGGAAAACGGAGCAGCTTATCCCTTCTGTAGAAAAACATAAATCTTGAAATCAAGGTTATGCCCGGGAATTAATATTAAATGTGAAAACATACTGGGGTAGCCAACTGTTTTTTGGATCCCTCGGTCTAATCTTGGAATTTTTACAGCCAGTTACATTCTGTAAAGCATCCCCATGATGCGTTGTGTGCAACTGCAGTGCAAGAAAATAGACGTTTTCAGACCAGTCAAAGATACTGAAATGAATCTCCCTGTGAAAACATGAGTCCCCTGTAAGCAGTGGCATTTGTGTATGTGAGCGTGTGTATGTCATCCAGGTTTGCTATTGTCTTCTGGAGCTGGAGAAACCTCACCGGAGTGCTGCAGAGGAGTGGGTAATTGGGCAAAACAATGGCAAGGCCACAGAAACAAGCAACTCGTGCTCTTGGGGAGCACAAGTCAAGTCATTCTTGTCATCAGACATCCCAGTCACCTGCTGGGATACCTGGGGGAAAAATTAGGGTAGCAAAACACATATTGTTTCTTTTGTTAGAAGTGCCAAGTTCGGTGGAGATGAATTGGCCATCTGTTCCACTCCCAGCGACGTTCTGGCAAGCCGTAAAGCTCATTTTTATACGTTGCCACTTTCCATCAGTGCTAACAAAAGTCAGAGGGAATTGTTTGGTTTTTCCTTAGAACATTCTCCCTTTTGACAATGTGTAACCAAGAGCCTTTTCCACAAAGTTTTGTTCTCCCTCTGGCCTCTCCGTGTTTGCACAAGACATTCAGGTACCTTATCTCCAAGTGAGAGAGTAATCAGACACCTATTTAGGGTTGAAACTAAAACCCCTCAATGGACTGCCCAACAAAGAGCTCTTGTCCAAGCAAACACTGTTCATCCTGGTGTCAGTCCTTTAGCTGATACAGTCCCTGGGCCTGTGCACGCTTCGTCTTGTAGGGCAGTCCACGTCTCTCCATTATGGTTAGGGTCACGGCCTTCTCCCACTGTTTTCCTTTCATGGCACAGATGACACACTGTGGTCATTAGTTAAATCCTAATTGACTGCCGTGGGCTGCAGAGGTATCCTCTAACACGCTTCTGAAGCTGCGGAGTCCCCCAGTGTCTGGATGCTTGAGCTCTTCTTGCATCTGATAAAGTGCGTCTGATTCCATGGGCTAATCATCATCACCCGGGGTGGTTTTATCAATGTGGGAATGTGGAATTTAGCCTGCATGCAGTGTATCTTATATAGCATTATATATCATATAAGATACATAAATCATATATATTAAATAGCACCTTACTCTGCTGAGCTTGTGTTTATGGTTTTCAAGACAGTCAGTAACACGTAGCTCTGGCACGCGGAAACGTCTCGCTGAGGTCCCACCTTTCCCCTGGCTGCTCAAGGGTAGCAACGAGGCTGTTGGGGAGGCAGAGGGGAGAGAAGTGACTCTAGTCTCTGAAAAGATGAAGCTCCTGTCTGGAGAAATGGATTTGTATATATTCAGATTTTCCAAATTCCTGTAAATACTTTTAATAATAATTCTTTACAGTATTTTTCCCTTCCTGAATGACTGTTTCTGAACGCAGGCCAGCCAGTTGAATTCTCCTGTGTTAGGTTTCTGTACATACATACTTTGAAATTCCGTTTTACTAAACAAAATTACACCTTTAAAAGACATTTCTGAGCTTTGTAAATTTGTTAATGAAGTCTGGCTTCATTCAGTTTGATATTCTTTTAATATTGCAGACTGAACAAAATCAAACACCGCTTTGGTTCCAAAGTGATTTCTCACTGTTATGAAAAATATAGATAAAATTGCATTTGAATTTTCCCTCCAGAGTTTTCTTAGATAGATATAAGAAAGGGCCCTAGGTATTATCTCTTTTTCAAAAAACCTGTCAACGTTAGCAGGTTTGTGTTTTGTCAAAGTCTTTTGGGAGTTTCTGTTCCAGCTTCCTTTCCTCAGCATAGCTGCCCCATGTCCTGGCTGCAGTCCTCTGGGGGCACAGGCGGCGAGCAATGGGGACAGTCGGGTGAGCTCTGGAGAGCCAGCTTCTCAAAGAGAAACCCTCTGCCTCTGCCCTGACGGGTGCTTTGTGGAGGCTAAAGCCCCTCAAAAGCCTACGCTGCTCCGTCGTGCTAACCGTGACAGCAGCAGCAGAGTGCCGTTTGCTGTCAAAAGACCGTAAAATGAAGTAAGCAGCATCAGACAAATGTCCTGTGACAACTGTCAGGCCATTAAATTATAGAATAAATAATCCCAGCCTATTTAGATACCTAATTAGCTTCTGTATGATTACTACTTGGGTGCTGGAAAGGAGCCAGGAAATATTTACTTACCCCTCCCACTGCTGCATGGATTGCTGCTGGCAGGTAACTAAATCCAATAATTACTAGCAGGGAAAAAAAAAAGGCACGTCTGCTGTTCTCTCTCCAAATTGATGACAATTCAACAGAAGAAGGGAGGTGAAAGAAAGACTTGGAAACTGGAGGAATTTGAAACTCTCAGTTTTGGGCATGGTCCCCGTCTTCCCGCAGCATGCCTCCCCCATCCCACCACAGGGGACCGTGCCACCTGCGGCACAGGATGCAGTGCGGGGGCAGCAGAGCTGTGTATGCTTTGGGGTAATTTTATCTAAAGACAGTCTATCTGTTTTGAAATGAGTTGCAAACTCCTGTGGCTTAGCCTTTTGCCTCACACGCTTGTGGCTCCATGTCGTCTTTCATGCTATTTACAATTTATACCAGGGAAGGAGAGGTAATCGAGCCCCTTAAGCTTAGTTTTGTGATCTGGGGTTTGCCTATACGTAAGAAAAAAAGGAGACAAACTGTGATTCTTGCTTTGCATCTATCCCCTAGAAAAAAATAGCTCTGGGACACTTGAAACTTGCCTGGCATTAATGAACATCAAGAAGTCATGCCAGAGCGTTGCTGGTAATGCACCAAAACTACCCAGTTTTGTGTTTCATCCTGAAAGTTTCCTAGAGCCGAACACAAGGAGCTGAAGCCGGCCAGCAGCTGCAGTGGAAATCTCTGAGCTGAAATCCAACACTGACAGCAAAGTAAAGCCCGATGGGTGGTAGAGAAAATCACTGTAGAGGAGAAGGACTCCTCTAAAAAGTGTGCCGGTATGTAATACGGATCTGTCTTCTCGGATGATTTACCTTGAGGGCTTTGGCTGAGACTCTTGTTAAAGGCAGGACTATGCAGAGCTGCTGGTGTTGCGGTCACTCCCATCCTTTGTGCGTCTTGTGGGAGGGAATTTCCTTTTCCTGAGTTGTACTAAGCTGCTGTAGCCAGGAGAGAAGTTGCACTTGCCTTGCCTTCAACTGAGGTGGGTTGGTGCGCAGTATGATACACCCTGCTTCCCGCCCTTGCGCTGGGTGAACGCGTTAGCATCCTGGGCATTGCAGCTCCCCGAGTCCTGGCGTTACTGCCTGTGTATTTTCAGAACCTGGTTTTGTCAGTGAGTTGTGTGACAAGCACCTGAGGCTGCTTGAGGAGACCGGGGAAAGGGCTCAGGAGGGGAATATTGGGCTTGGGTCTGGCAGCGTTGCTGTCTGCTGGCAGCTGAGGGCAGGGATGCAGGAGCTCAGCTGCTCCCCGGGAGGGCACATCCCTTTAGGGGCTTCGTTGCCTCTCTGCCCCTTCCTGCCCTGAGCAATTACCTGTCTCGCAAGGCTTCACCACACATATTTTTCTCACTGTCTCCTGATAAGCAAGCGCAATGCTTGGAGTGACAGGGTGGAGACAGCTCTTAACCATGACGGGGGGTACTGGGGAGTGCAAAAAATTTACTGTCCTGTTCATCACTCTTCAGAGTGGTTACAGATGTGCGCACATGTCCATACTTCGTAAGGAAGCAAGCCCCACACATTAATTCTCTCCCCCGAATCTATCGAAGGCAGACTCCGACTGTGGTAGTAAATTACACACAGACACATGACACAGATATATTGTCAGGCTAGGGTTTTTCCACTCTGTGCATTTAATTTGACTCAACAGTGTCACCCCAGTTTCTGCAGATTACAGAGTCCACACTCAATCATTTCTATTGCTCCCATAAGGAGAGAATTTTGCTTTATTTCTTTCTTGTGTGCTTGCACCTGCTGTGTTTTATTGTCCTCTTTAACCCTTTCACGGCACGGGTATATTCTCTCTCAAACTGATGTGCAGACACCAGCGGTCTTGCCATGCTGCAGTAGGTAAGGGGTGTTTGGTGGCTTGCATGGGAAGGTGCAGCAGGGAGGATAGGCTCGGGAGGAAGAGGAGGGGAGGCAAAGCAATCATTGTGTACGCTGGTGCCCTTCTGGTAATCCAACTCTGCAGTCTAGAAATGTGGTCTCAATTTTTCCTTTGAAATAAGTAATGAGAAGTATTGCCAGTACATACTGTATTCCTCTTTTGTCAAGCACTTGAGTCATTCTCCCGTAGCCCGACAGCTGTAAGCATTATGTCTTTTGACGATGGCATTTGACACTTAGTTTGCAAATTGGATTCTTATTTCAAAAACAAGAAGGAAGTAGGCTGGGGGTTGGTCATCACATCAGCTTTTTCATGTTCTTTTTGTTGTTTTGTCTGCTTTGAGATCCAGTTGGAAAATCATTTCAGTAGCCCAAGTTTGACATTGTCTTTTCTGATGAACCTATAAAGTTGTGCAAACAACTTTCTAAGACTTCCTTTGGGTGCTCACCTGATGGCTCCAGCAAGAAGGGACTGTTCTTCTGTGCGTCTCTACTTCTTTTTAAAAGGAGTTTTGAGATGTGTGGCCTTGGCTGGGTTTGATGGCCATTCGAGCTGTAACTCCCCATGTTCCTGCTACTCTGCTGAAAGCATCCACTCTTCACTGGCTTTGAATCCTTTGCACATCACAGACTCCAGAGATCCTTGTTTAGAATTAATTTAGAATTAATTTAGAATTATCATCTCTTGTGTGTTTCCTCAAAAGACTGCAATGCATTTTGCAAATTTAATTAATGCTCATCCATCTCAACATGTGACAAATTGCGGCACAGCAAGTTTAGCTTGGCTGGTGTTGTTCAAGATGGTAAGAGCTGTAACCTAGAACAGAACTGAGCACAACGGAAGCTCACATTTCTTCCATTTTACTAACAGATCACACTTCTTCCCACTTCTTATCAACATCTGTGGTTGGTCCTTCCCCTTCCATTTATATTGCTTTTCAGTGAAACCGAAGGTCTTCCAAAAGTAAAGTTTATTCTTAAGCTTTTCAGCTCAGTGTGAATGCTTAATATTTTTGAAAATAGGAAGAACTTATAAAATGGAAATGGTTTTCAGGAATTGTCGTGCACCCTCAGTCACCCTTCCCAACTTTCAGTGGGTTTTGTGTGCCCTTTAAGACTTTCTAAAAAACGGTCCGTGCATGTCCAGATTTCAGAGCATTATTTTCAGCATCCTGTTGCTACAAATCTTGGCTTAATATGTTAATGTATCCAACATACAGCTGAGTATGGTTGGTATCTGTTGGATGTGTGTGCCACCCTATTCTGGTTCCCTGGGACTGACAGGCCTGAGGGACCTAGAACAACCTACCCTGGACAAGCAGAGCTTTGTAGGTTGAACATAGACCTCTGGGGCTGTTGCGAGGTGGGATCCATGTTCAGGAGGATGAACAGGGGCAAAGGATGGGGAATGCCCATTTGTCAGTCATGCAGAGAGGAAGGGAATTGATGATGAACAGAGGAAATGTGTAATGGGGCAGGCTGGGGAGAAGGGGAGGTCATAGTCCAGATCCAAGATCTACAGGCAGAACCAGCACTACCCACATGAGACGCTGCTCTGGTGGTGTGGAAATTCAAAATACGGCTGTGTGTGCTCCCCGTGCTTCTGGGGCATTGCTCAGGTCTTCCCGAGATCCAGAATTGAACAGCCTGAGAGTTTCCTTGGGCTCAGCTTCCCGTATCTCTGTGCCCCATTAGGATTCGTGACTTGTTCCTCTTCTTGCTGGCATTTTTTGGTGGCAAGTGGTTTAGTTAACATTGTGAATGTCCATCTTGTTACCTCTAGGTCTCCAGCCTTGGCTTCCATTGTTATGGCTGCTGCAGATCACACATCGGAGCTTCTGTTTTCTGTGCTGTCAGTCTATCGTGGCATCGTTTAAACCAGTCTGTGGTTTTCTTGAAAATAGCTCAGCTACTGTCGTGGCTAGAAAAAGATTAGATTGTGGGAAGACAGCATGAAAGCAGGAGCTGAACCCTGCATCAGAAAGATGAAAACTGTATGATAGTGACTGTAGTGGTGTAAACTTGGCTCCTCTTTGCAGATGCAGCTCCTCATGGAGTCGTTGCAGTGATGTAAACAGAAGGAAATACAGGTTTGCTGGGGTGTGTATATAATCCCTCACTAAATTCCCCTGCTTAACTTAGCAACATCTTACCTCCAGCTTCTCCCGGGCATATATTTTGGTGAAAATCCCTCAGTCCCAGTCTCATGCAACCTTTACTGCTGCTGCTGACTTCAGTGTTGTTCCTGTAGCTCATCCCAAACCTAGTCAAATATTTCCAGAGAAGGGTTTAATTATAGGGCATTCTTCCCATGTTTTATGACATTAGCTAAGAGTGAGTTCCCATCCAAGAACTGAAGAGCCCACATTTGTTTGATTATCCACTGTAATGTTTGTTTTTCTTCTCATCAGACAGAAATGGGCTTGTCACAGCACATGTCACTCTAGGGGCAGGGAGGTGTGGGTGAGAGGAGCGTGTTAGCACATAACTCCTTGAATGAGTTGAAGCAGTGTTAATCCCATGCACAATCCTGAAGACCTTCCTGGAACCTCTCTCCAAGGCACAGTTTCCTTCTGGGTATCCAATATTCCATCAGTGGGGAAGGAAAATGATGTCTGCAAAGGTGCTAATTGCTCATGTTTATCAAAAGTCCAAGAGTCTGCAAAAAGGTGGGGGGGCATTTACAGCTAGGAAACTTTTCTTTGCCCAGCCGCTTCTGAGAACTTGGCCAAGGTGATTTATGGCCCCGTTCACCAGTGAATGCTTCACGCAGGGCTGGGTTTTTCTTTTAAGCAGCTGGATGTTTAGTATAGAAATGATTAGAAGTGACTGGACTAGTATATGACTGAGAGGCTGTAATAACGAGCAAAACATGCAAATAGCAGTTTATAAATGACAAAAGCTGCAACTTGGCTCTAGAAAAATTAGAAAGCAAAGAGCAGACCACTTAGGTAAAGGAGGTTAGCAGGGAGTGCTAATCTAGCTGAAGTTTGCATCTCAGTACATGTAGCGTTGCAAGATGTGAGAGGATTATCTATAGTCGGGCTTTACTGAGAGAAATCAGCGGCAGGAGGCTGATAGTTGTGAAACTTCATGATGTCTGGCATGATCAAAGTCCCCTTCCTGCCACACCAGTGTCTGACTAATTCCATGTAAAGGTGATAACAACTTCAAATTTAGTTACAGAAGGATAAGGAATACAAAAAACCAAAATTTACAAAATTTTAATCTCCAGGTTCTAAGGCATTTGGCTGAAGGAACTCCTGTAGGACTAACCTCTTGGTTGAGGATACAGTCCTGGACGCAACTACTAAACTCTCCTTTGACTCCTGCTGGCTTAAAAGCATCCCCTATGCAAGTACACAGCAGGAGGAACTCGGTGACTTCTTGCTGCAGGAAAGGTCAGGAAAACTTTCAGTTTTATGAAAACGCTTGGCCATTGAATGTTGCTGCCAAAGGCGCAAAGCAGAAATACATTTGCAAGTCACTCAGACAAGAAAAGTATTAATAGGTCTTTTTAATACATGGAAGTGTATTCAAGGCATCTTATTGCCATAAAAATAACACAGTCCAGGTGAAATTCTGAAGGTCTCTTTGATGGTTAGTTTATCATTTCTCCAAAAGGGTGTGAAGGATGTTTGGCTAAAAGGAAGATGTTCTCACTCGGTATTGCTGAACCAGCCCGCAGGCTAATAGACTGGTGAATTGGGTGTCCAGGTTTGGGTAGTGGGGGTCCTCTGTTAGAAGAGGTCGGGGTTGCCCTGTGCTGGACTCACATAGCTCTGGCTTGTTCCAGCTGGCTCTGCCGGGCACAGCTGAGCCCAGCAGCAACGCTGGTGGCACCTCTGGAAAAGCATATTTAAGAAAGGGCAAAACCACCGGACAGGCAGAGGAGGAGGGAAAAAGAGAGTGCCTGTTGTAACAGCCAATAAATTAAATTAATTTTCCCCAAGTCGAGACTGTGTTGCCCATGACAGTACTTGGTAAAGGTTCTCCCTGTCTTTATCTCAACCCATAGTTCAGGTGGTGGCAGCCATATAACCATTGAAGGCAATTTTCGGTGTGCAGTGGTGCAAGGTCTCCCCTACTTTGTTTTCTGCATGACCAACATGTTATAAAAAGATCAAGTGTCCAATGGGTCATTCCAGGACTTACTCGAAATACAGAAGAAAAAAGATCATCATGCTTGGCTTTGGTGCTGGAGAGCACAGGCTAATTCAGAGCTTTATAGCTTTCCTGGGTATCCTGGGAAAATCACCTCTTTCTTCCTGCGCCACATGATTCCTCGTTAGTGCTCTAGAAAATGACGTTAGTAGAAGAAAGGGCCCCAAAGGATTTAATCAGAAGTTTTCCAGTGTTTTCTGGTAGCCTCCAAGCAGGGATTTGCATTAGTCAGCAAATTACCGGGTTAGTGACTTCAAATTCCACAGTCATGTTCTGGCACTATCACCCTCTTTCCCTCTAATGACAATAAAATTGTAATTGTGAACTCCTTTAGTTGTAGAAGCAAGCGCAAACCTTTCCAAATCATTGGGGTGGGAAAGAAAATACTTGTTTTCGAAGAAAGATACAGTGCTGAGCGGTTGGTAAACTTAGTTTCCAAGCATAAAAGACATTCCTGTTTTATGTTAATCTACAAATTGAGGCTTAAAAGATTCCACTGATCCTTTCAGAGCATAGCAGATAACAATGTCAAATACTGACTTGAGAAATAATTTTTAAAAGAGACGGCAAAAATGACACATGGTGAGAAAGGGTGAAATGGTATTTTGATTGTTCCTCTCCAAGTTTTTTTTCCTCCATTTTATGCCATGCAGCCAGAAGTATTAGATGGTATGACAGTGTATGCAAATAATGGCACAGACAGTCAGACAAGCCTGCTTATCTTTTCTGGCATAATTATACCTGGCATCACCTTCTTGCAAGCCTCTTACTCAGATTAAATAGCAAAGTCTGGGAAAGGAAAATAGTCAACTTTCACCACAGCACAGCAGCTGGAGTCCTTACATGAGCCAAATCATGCAAATTACTAAGTGCCCCTGGCTCCTTTGAGTGGCAAGATGATGCATAATGTTCACGTCTTTTCATTCTTTACACGTCAAGAGCAGCTGACTCAGCAGAATGACGCAAGGGAGCGATGTCTTCTCCAGCCGGTGAGGCTGTTGGGTCAAGACTGGAAACTGTCTGGAAGGTCTGCTCTAGCTAGCCACAAAATAGTAGCCTGTGTTCGGGGTTAGCTGAGTGATGCACAGTCAGTTGGATGGCCAGCTGGGGCTGGCTCCGTAGTGGGACTTGAGTGCCCGAGTCCAAAAGCCCCGGGCAGCCCAGGTATCTGCGTCTTCTCAGCCTCTGCCTTGGGGCTGTGGGTTGCACTGGGGCCAGGATGCCCAAGAGCGAGGGACTGCGGTACTGAGATGTGGGACTCATCGTTTCATCTTGCCTGAAATCCAAGAGCATCCAAAACTTCTCTCTGTGTGGGTGCATCCTGCCATGTACAATGTTTTCCCTCATACCGGGATGGGCCTTAGACTCTGCTGGACACAGATAATGACCAATAACAAAGTCAAACAATTCCAGTCTTGTGTTTACTGTTGTCCAGTGATAACACTGCATTTATTATAGCCACGTATAATCGTAGTGACGATGTGCAAAGCAGCACAGTCCTACCACGTGGAACATGCTGCTTATGAAAGCTGTGTTACGTAGAGAGGCTGAATCCTCCTTCACTCTTCCAGGAAACCTGGCACTGGCTGTATTTAATTTAATGCTGAAAACCCGGTCCCAGGTTTTGTAGCTCACGTACTTCTCTAAAAGGTAAACAAGTGGGAGATGCAGTGTGGTATTAGCAACTTCTAGCACAGCTCCTCTTGGATGCCTTGAGGTCATCCCTGCGGAGGTACATCACATCTGGTTCTTTCAGTCCTGGCCATGAGCTGTGCCTCACCTGTGCCTTTGCTGAGGATTTGTGTGTTTTAACCTGGCCTTCATCTCTTTTGTATATAAAGCTCTAGAGAGCTCTTCCATGGGTTTGCTTGAGTAATTCCTCCATTTAACCTTGTGCAGAATCCTTCTCATTCCCCCGATTCCCCGGGCTGTAGTGTGGTTTCTATCAAGAGGTAAAAGCTAACTGAATTGGCATGGGTGAGAGCATCAGACAGACTTTTGAGGTTTGGTAGATGACGTGCAAAGGGCAAAGTGTGGTTTGTTTGAGACCAGCTGGGGCCAGGTTTGGGTCCCTGCACCCTTATCCTGTACACTTTATTCCTTGTGTGCTCCCTGCAATTGCTGTTGGGAAGCAACTCCTCCCTTGAGGATGTGTATGTCAGTCTGGCCAAGGGAAAGCAGTGACTGTCTATCTACAGAGATTTCATCAAAAACTGAGAAACATTAATACTAGTCATGCTCTGAATCAGTTTCCAAAATTCTTGCATTAAGAAGGATTTCACTGGGGGCCAGTTGTGCTAAGGATCCATCTGACATTTCAACAGGGAGGCAAAGGACAATGCTAAACTGTCTTTAACACAAAGCTGAGTTCTTCTTTGATGTAAATGGAGAAGATTAACAGAATTAAGAGTTGGAAGATACCTATTAGGTCATCTTGTCCGCCCCCCTGCCAGCAAAGGACTTTTCCTAAAGTGTCTTCCTAAGAATATTAATGAGTCTAGTTACAAAACGATTCAAGCAATAGGGCTATGCTGCTTTCCTGGGGGAGGCTATTCCAGGGTCTAATGAGTTTTGCTCTTGGGTAACTTTCCTTGTCTCAGAGCTTTTTCTGTCACTTTTATTAATGAGTTTTTGCTTTAGTGCTATGATATTTTTCTGATTTTCACTGATTCACACATCTGAGGGCCACTAGGGACCACTGGCCTTACAGCTTGGCCCCTTCCTGACATTGTTGAATAGATTTCTGCACATTTCTTAGATTTTGTGTGAGAATAACCTACTGTGTTTGTAGCTAAGGCAAAACATCTCTTCAATTCCCTGAATAATGAGTGGGAAAAGACTTTGGTGCATGACCTCAGAGCAGCTCTGACATCCTTGTACCCAGCCTTTAGCTCCTGTGGGGACCAGCAGGTCCTGCCAGCAAGGCATTCCTACTCAGGTGGGCAGTCTGCATTGCGCTGCCTGGAATTCTCTCTTTCAGCCAGACTTTTTTCTCTGGCATATGAACATGGGGATTAAATGGGTACCCAGTCTCCAGCAAAACGGTCAATGCCCTCGTGCTACCTTGTGCTGAGGTCTGCAGTGCTTGAGGAACAGGGCTCGCAGGGCATTTGGGACTTTCTCCGTTCCCACTAAAATGCCTGACTAAGCTGTGTGGAAGTAAGATCGGTGTCAGGGTAGGTCCAGACCTATGTGCTCAAGCATCCGCTTCCCAGCCAGCCATGCACATCAGCATTAGAGATGACGTGAGGCACAGAGCGGAGCCCAAGTGCAGAAGTAGAGTGAGGTCCAACTACAAAGTCCAAACTGCCGTGCCAATGGACCGCAGAGGCTCCAGCCATAAGTACATATTGCTGGCAGGACAACAGCAGTGAGAAAAACAATCCCCAAGCAGTAAATATGGGCAAAGCTCTCGATATAATGGAAAAATACAGATGCATCTGTATTAGAGTCTAAGACCTCTACAAGAGCTGTTTCTAACCCCCGCATTTCCTGTTAGCGCGGCTTTCCTAGAAATGGATACCGCGTCCTCGTTAAAGGACTCAACTGGGGCCTCTGGCTGTACTGCCTTTCCCTCACCTGCTTGGATGCCCGTTTATTCCTGGAACTACAGCATCCGGAAAATAGCACTTTACAGAGCTCTCGCTAAATTCTGTGGTTGAAAAGCCATGCAAAATGAGCTATGGAAGTAAGTGTATGGAGATACTCCCTGGTTTCCGTGTACATTTAATAAATGGGGTCATTTGGGATCCAGCTTTGCAGAACGATCTTCTGCATGTTATTTGTCTACTGTCTGGCTTCTTATGTGACATGATTTCTTAGTGTGGAGCAGAGCTGGTCTTTCTAACAGCTTTTCTGAAAAATGCTGGTCTTTAAATACTTCTAAAATCTCTGTTTGGCAAATTTTCCTATTCTAGCAAAACATTTGGGATTTTTTTTTTTAATGTTAATAGGGTTAAAGTACTTCAAAACTTATAAAATTTTTTTGAACGTGTTTTGTTTCTTTCAGCTGGAATTTTTTGTAAATGAAAACTGCAGATTTGCAAGAGCACTCTGGTTTTGAAAATTATCAACCATTTCAAAGTATCTTCAGCCACTTTACCCTTCTCCCATTGACCTTTGAACCATTTGGCTGATTCCTACCCCGTTGGATGGAGGAGTAGAAGTCGTGGAGATAACTTCCAGGTTCATCAAAACAGGTCACAGCTGGAGGTTAGGCACCAAAGAGCCTGGAAGGAGCAGAGGGGGCAAGAGAGTGAACGTGGCCGTGACTGCTGCCGGTAGCCTGGCACAGTGGTGGGCTTTAGAGAGAAGTGTCTACCTGGGTTGCATCCTTTCACCACTGTGTCTCCCTTCTCAGTTTCCTTCTCGATGCATGTTGAAATAGAGGGCAAGTTTTTCTGGACGGAGACATCTTTTTCAGTGCACCTTTATAGCACCCAGTTTCACACGCTTCCAATTTCAGATGACTGCTGCAATAAATAACAGTCATATGGACCACTGGCCTGATCCATTCTCATATGGCAGAGATTTTCTTGGTTTGTCTTCTGTTTTTCTTTTTACTACTGGTAATTCAAATATATGCTTCCCGAGAATTGCTGTAATCACCGAAAATGACGGATCTGTCCTTGTCAGTGTTTCTTTCCCGGCTCCTTTCTGAACACTTCTCTCTGTTGTGCTGGTAACACTCGTCTGTATGCAACTTTCCTTACATTTTGGCAGACATTGGGAATTTCAGCAGCAATAAATTTAAATGGATAGAATTAAGAAAGAAGACAGCTTTTTGGAACAGAGAGCAAGGCTTTTTTTGGTGGGGGTTTTTTTGGTTTTTTTCTAGATATATCATCTATGAACTCTCACCTGGGACTGCTTTTATATAGAAAAAAATATCATGTGCCTAAATGTCTATAGACTGCACCTGGAATTGAAAGTAGATTTCTGCTCCAGTCATATTTCTCAGTTTTCTGTCCCTGAAAGAAGCTCTCAAGATCAAACTTTGACTTGTCATACTTTTATTTCCCTGGGCTTTTGTTTGTAATTAACACAATATTTAGCATTTCGTATACAGTAAACACTTGGAATATGCATGAAATAGCCATTTCTCGCTTTTTTCTGACAACTAGAAAGACATCGTTTGTGGGTGCCGGTAGCATAGATCCACTTTCTTGGGGTTACACTAATTTGTGCCAGCTGAACTTGTGATCTGAGCGATCCCTCCTGCGCCCCAAGCCAGGGTGCACGCAGCACGCTGCCTTTTGTTTCCCGACCTTCCTTCAGATGATCCTTCTTAACAGGGAAACTGTACACGTCCCTGTGCACTAGACAAGAAAAATGCCGTGGGCAGCTTTCTAATCCCCCAGCAAAGCTGGAGACAGCACCTACTATATCAAATAGCTCCTGCTCCTGCCACGGCTCCCTCCACGCTCTGGCCTCGTCCAGTTTACGACGACGCCAACCGTGGGTCGCCTCTCGCTCCCTGGGGAGCCCCTTCTCTGCTCCAGCAGATCTTACCAGTAAGAATATTTTCCAGATGTGCAGCCTGAGCTGGTGGCCCCCCCTTTGTTCCTAGCTGTGCCCAGTTACTTTGAGTATGGTTTTCATGTAAGATGCATTTAAGCAAAAGTGTTGCAGCCTGGTAGGCCAAAGGAAATATTTTCACCAGTTCTGAAAAGAATTAATGGCTGAAGGAGATTAAAAAACCCAACCCTCGGGAGGAATTGCTATCCATAAGGACTTGGAAGCACTTGGAGACCGGCTCTTCTTCCTGTATGGAAACTCCACTCATCTGGCTCCTAAATCCGATGAGAAAGCAGAAAACCTCCTGTCTGCACTGCAGTGATTCAGCGCATCTCCTGGGTTTTGTCTTTGCTTTTCATTCTGTGTACAACTGGATCTTCACAATGTGAACCAGTATAAATGCACTGACGTCATCTGAACTAGGCTGATTTACATCGGGGTCCTTTCATCTGTGTATGGTCCTTACCTGCATGTGGTAGGTAAATGCTGCCTGGAAAGACCCAGGCAGTCTCTTGAGACCAACGAACCAACTGCATGTTTGAATCTGATGTAGTGCTCCTGTTTCATGTCGTGCTTCTCATGGTAGTACTCAGGTATGGTCCAGAGGTGCAGCGCGATGGTTGTTGTCATCTACGTGTGAAGTTTTCATGATGCCTTATTTTTCCTGGACTGTAGTATACTATGTCCTGTCCCTGGGATGGGCTGTTTTGGTGGTTAAGGAGATGGACTAGGATGAGATGTAGGTTCCTGCCCCAATGTCTCTCTCTTTGTCTGCTGGTTCCCCTTCTGGTTCCCTTAAAGAGGAAACAAGAACATCACCTGCTGCGTTACAAGTGCGTTTCGATCCTAAGCCTGTTAGGGCTGGGCGTACCTATTCCTTTGTGTTTAGGGGTCAAATGCAAAACGTGATGATGTTCTGATTCTGACTGGGAAATCTTCTGACCAGTTTCACCCTTCCAGCAGAGGACTGTAGTGTGCCAGTGGTGACGCTGGAAGTTTGTGGGCAGAAGAGCTATGAGGATGAAGATGACAACCCTGCGCTGAGCATGGGATAGCAAATAGAGGACCAGTTTTACAAGCTTGTCGCTGTTGACTTGAGTGCCAAAAGGGTGGGCTGAGGAGTACCGAGCTCCTTGCCTCTCAAGGAAGCATTTTGCTTTGTTTGATCTTTTTTTCATCCCGAGTGATCTTTAATGACATCAGCATATTTAATTAAGCATTATCCTAAAAGTTGTATTTATCTATTTCTTCATCTGAGGATACTGAATCTGTAACTTTATGAGAAGAAAATGGTTGTTTGTTTTTTTGGTATTAATCCACATAAAAATTATCCTCTGAAGAAGAGCAAAATGTGTGCTGGAATGAGAGGAAAGAGCGAGCGAGGCTGTGATGCAATACCCAGGAGCTCCGCTTCGGGTCTGCAGGCTGCATCTGCAAACAGCAGCAGTGAAAACAACAGACCAGCTCTTTTTGTGATATGTGAAGTGCAATTATGAGGTGAAATATGAAGCTGGTATCTTAATATCTTAACGATACTGAATTTATTTTCAAAGTTAAGCTGTGCAGAATGAATCATTTATCAGTGGGCCATATGGAAAGGCACTTATCTAAACCCCCTTCTTAGTCCCAGGTGTGCTTCTCTGGCAAGAACAAATCACACACAGCATTTGGAAGAGAACTTAAATTCCAGATGCGCAATTTTAAAAGATGCATTTGCGAAAATAAAATAAGACCAAATTCTGCAATGTGTTATTGTTCTGCAGCTTCAGTGAAGTTAATGAGGTTCCATGGGGGTAACTGACACAAAATACAACTCAAGGGATGCCCTTTTTTACTGTGTTACTCCAGTTTCATGCCAGCATTAATTTCTGAGGAGCTAGTCTGTCATGGGGAAGAGAACCCAACTAGAAGTGTCTACCACCTAGTTCGTTCTTTATGTCCTATTTATAAATATACACAGTGAGACAGCAGTGAGAAGGGAGTGTTCATATTGATATCATCGCTGACAGATGCAAGGGTGAAAGCAGTAGTCCACCTTTCAGCTGATTTCAGGCGTGCAGCTTCTGGAGGTCCCTGACATGACAAAGATGTAGTTACTTTTAACTGGCTGTGATATCCAGTGTTTGCAGGAAAGCAAGCCCTACTGATGAGAATTGCTCTCCCAGGGAAAGCCAGGAGTACCAAGTCAAGAGATCAAGTCTGTCTTCAACTCTTCATTGTCTTGTTATCCAAGAAATTAGAAATCACAGAGGTGAGTTACGTAAAGTCTGATGAAAAAGCTCTTGAAATTTACTTTAAAAATATCAAGAAATTATTTAGAAATAACTTTCTCTCCACCAGGAACTGCAGTTTTGGTGGAGACTGAAGTTGTCCTTGTTCACAGATCCATTGCAATACTATCTTCCACTGAACATTTTGTTTTATAGCAGCAAACTGATGCGGTTTTATCAGAAAACTTGGGTGAAGCTGTTGAGTGTTTCCAAAGTGCAATCCCTGAGCAGCATTTGGAAGGACCAGTGAAGAGCCTGGTTAGATATTGCAGCTGAGAGCTGCAGGGTGGACTCCGGCTGAGGGAATATTTACTCACAGATGCTGAGCAGAGCTCCCAAATTGTTTGCACAGTGACTGCTGTCAGTCAGAGCCAAGGTTAAATCTCAGATCTCGGCAGCAGAAGGAATCGAGGCCAGTAAACAGAGAGGAGGCAGTGGCTATGTCTGCAGGTGATTTGGTGCAACAGAAGCACATCGCTAGATAAAAACAGTTGATGTTCAGGCCTCTAAACCTCCACAAAATATATTTGGGGGTTAATGTTAGGCTGGGATTAGTCTGGCTTCCTTCAAGCCAAGCACGTGGCTTGAAGCTTCCTGCAGGACCAAGCGTTGGTTTGGTCTCTTATAGCCTGCTACAGCCTGGAGCGCATTTGGTGCACACCTGCAATGGGGCTTCCAGCTTTGTAGCCTGTGAAAGCCCTGTGGCAGCACTCACAACTGAGCTCATGTGCAGTAAGCGGGAATGACTGAAAGATTTGCTTCAAAGCCGTACTGTTGCTCTGAACTGAAACACTATGGTTGCTGTCAATACAGTAGGGCCAGGCTGCGTGGTCTTGTAGAGCAATTTCTAGAGTGGAAATCAACAGATGCAGGTTTTTCCTCTCATTCGGATGCTGAATTGCTGCGTGACTTCAGGACAGTTAAATAACTCAAAGCCTTTTTAACTTCCCTCTCACAAAGCATTTGCTCCCACTGTTGCACTAGGAGAACGATGGTTGCATGGAGGCAGGTACAGAGTGTTGAAACCCTTTTGATTTATTCAGTTCTGTTTTCAAGACCAGATAGAAGAAACTCAGTTCTTACCTTTGTTGAATGAGTTTTAATTAAAAATATCCAAACCAGCGCATATTAGGATAAAATAATTTATAATCAAGGCTCGTGACGGTGTTCAGAAGTGGTACTGTGAGGAGGTCTTTTTTATATGGGTGTCTGACTTGCTGGGTCGTTACTGGCTGCCTTCCGATGCTGGTGACTTTGTGGAGTGGCATAAACCAAAGTGAGAGGACACCAGAAGAGGAGGATGGTATCACTAATTGCCAGAGAGCTGCTGGTGCCTGCAGCTGTAAATGGAATATACTCGTTGCTTCCTGCCCTGGAGACAAACCTGCCTGGGTCACCATCAGAAACCGTACACACAGCCAGGCTGCACTTACTTTGCTGTTTGATTCGTCTTCATCCCTGTCTCAGTTTAATCACCGCTGAACAGTGCAGGTGACTGTAGTTCAAAAGGCATGAGCAAATTCCTGCAGAAAGGCTGAGGAGTAGCTTGTATCTTGAGATGCTCTGAAGCCTCTGTCAGTTGGTTCAGATGATGGGATGGCCTCCAGGAGCCAAATACTAAGTTAAGTGATTCAGAGAAGCCTGACGGGCTACATATCCTAATAAGACCAAAATATAATGGAGATTGAATGTCTGACTGCCTTTAAGTCATTTGAAAATCCCAGTCCTGTTATATTTACGAGACTGACTGCACCATGCTTACAGAGGCACCAAGCAGGCTCTCCATGAGTTCCCTCCCATCCAGAGTTGTCTAGCAATATTCATACAGGATTATATGCAAAAGAACAAGCTTTGCTGTTGGCAGAGCTTATTAGTTTTGGCACTATGCGAAAATAATTTTGGTTTAAACTCCAGCGGTTTTATTTGTGTGAAGATGCATGGTGATACGGACTCAGAAGGCGGGTGTATGCTAGCTTGGAGGGCTCTGCTGCATGCTGCAAGAGGTGGACATGGCCAATGTGTAGTAGAGGTAATGCTATCAGGCCTGATGATGGTCTCCTTCACAGCAATGAGATGACATCAGTATCAGTAGAAGTATGGTTTAAGGAGGAGAGTTAGCTGGCTTATAGTTAGATAATCTCTACCAAAGCAGTAGAAGTGGAATGGCGATCCCCCTGTGTCCCCACAGGTCAAGGGCTGCTCGCTTTCATGGCCGTGTCTCGGTACCCAGATGGTCCTGATTGCTGTTGGTCTTTCACTTGCATTTTGTTTCCTTTCCCCGATTCTGAAAAAAATTCCTTTCCTGAGCCAGCTTAAAAATCCTCCACTTTTTCTCTTTGTTTGGTTTTTTTGTTTCTTACACATAGTGTAGCCTGGAGACCGCGAGTGAGTGATTCCCAAAGAAAAATATCTCTGTTGCCCAGGCCCATAATTTATAGAATGGCTTTTCTGACCAGTTGTGTTTTCCATTTAATATATTTTCTGTTTTTCAAATCTCCCCCTTCAAAGCGGAAATGCAGCGTTCCTCGGAGCTGTGATGGGGGAACGCTGCTGAGAGCTCAATTTAAAGGTCAGGGGCCTGGGGGACAGGGCGTTCCTTTGCTTTCTGCTCTAAAATAGGCTGAAGACAAAGGTGAGGAAAGAAAGGAGAGGTAAATGCCATAAGATCATAAACAGCACTGCGCGTGCAATCACAGGTCTGCGTCTCACGCTGTACATCACCACGGTAGGCTCATTAATGTTTGCTCGAAACGTTTCTGAACCGCCATTTCCCAAAAGTCATCTGTTCTCGTGTACAAAAACAAATGAAGTCAGCCTTGCCGTTTCCCTGCAGTGCTTTCCCCTGGAAGAAGCCAGCAGTGGGGCAGGTGGCCAGCTGACATCCCATGGCAAGGGTTCTTCGGGCACACTCAGCTATATATTATATGAATCATGCACGGCTGTGGGTCGGGTGCTGCGCCGTGTCATGCCGCTCGACGCCAGCCAGGGCTGATGTGGAAGGAATGGTCTTAGGAGAGTTGTGAAGCCATGTGCAACAGTCTGTAACCCATACTCCTGCTCACAGCCATGGCTCATCCTCTCTCCATGCCCGAGGCATGGTACGTACAGCTGAAAAGCAAAACAAAACTGTTGTTGCTCTAAAACTTGTCATCTTGGGTGTCATTAATGCCCAAGTCACGATACCGGAGATTTGATTTTCTAATAAATTTAGATGCAGCTAACAAAGGTTGTAAAACTCAGGGAATCCTCTTCGTTTTGATGGCCTGTTTTTTATTTATACCCCTTTTACATGTATTACTGTAACAAGGCATTGCATGACTTTATGCTAATTAAAACTGAGGCCATCTGGCCCTGTTAGGATGTCCATGCAGGCTTAGATCCACGTTGCAGGAGGGGGCACTTACCACCAGACTTGACTGTACCCTGTGGCAAAGTACGTTCCCCCTTGGAAAGCTTTACACGTGTGCAGAAACACAAGAGTCACCGAGCCCGAAGGACAGCAGCCGCTGGAGACCTGACTGCAGGCCAAGGCGTGCGTTGAGATATGAGGTTCTCCACGTTTTGGCTCTTGTTCCTCAGCCTGTTCCGGCTTCTTTATCTGGTGATGGTGTAACAGCCAAGCCGGCATTTCTTTTATAGCCCTATAGCTAGGGCTTCGCTTCATTTTAGCATTAAGCTAAATTAAAAGCCTAAACTCATTAAAAGCCTAAGCAAGGCTCAGGTCTGAGAATGGGACTTAGGGGAAGTTGGGCTAGGAAACCATCTTTCCAGTAAAGGCAGGGAGGTTTCCTGATGCATCCTGCCACTCTGCCAGAGTTCCCCGTTAGTACAGGGCTGTTAATCTGGTTCTGTACTGAACGCTTACAGTTAATAAACCTTGTATGTAGTTGGTAAATAGAACTGATAAGGAATTTTTTTTTTCCTGTATGAAAAGTGTAGGAGAAAGCAGGGGTTTTTTTCAGTCATTAAGGTTAGGGTTTTTTATAAAGGAAAACGTTTCATTGTAATTGAATTAACATTTTCAGATTAAAAAATTACATTTGAATATTTAAGGTACAGTTGTACATGCCACCTGGGAGGTATTCTTCAATATGATGCTGTTTTTCTATTAAGAGCAACTGCTGACTCTTGAATAGCCTAGCTAATGGCCTGTCGCACTAGAACACAGTTTTCTAGTTTCTTTATAAAAAGTTTGTGTATATAGTCATCCCTGCTGAATTTCAGCTGTGGCCTAATTCAGTCCCACCGTATTCAATTGCAACTGCAGATGATCTGTTCACATTTACGACACCAAAAAGCAAAAATGTGGTGTATCACACAGCAGTGCAGGGAAGTCTGGGGCGTGAACCCTAAACCAGAAGTTTGAAGATGCAAGCTGTATTCATACAATTAAGTTTTAAATATCCAAAATATGCAGGCTGCATAGTACAGAATTTATTTTCCTGTAACTACATACATACTAATTTATATTCTTGAAAAAAACCCAAACCCAAGCCAGAAGGGGAAAAAAACCTAACAAAGGTTAATAGGCAAGTATGCATATAGTTGCAAATGGACTAATTCTACTGCTTCAAATATTCTTACCAAAATAGTCTCAGATTGAAAGATTTTATTCATATTATTTCTTTTATCAGTAGAAAAATGCCAAAAAGAAGTGGCTATAGTTAGTCACAGAGGTTTTTCCTGACTTCAGACATTTTTAGATCATGTCCATAGTGTAGGGACAAATATAAAGATGAAAAAGTGGGGGGGGGGGGGGGAAGGCTTTTGCACAGAATATAAACTGGAGGGCTTGAGCCAAGTCTCTAAGGAATGGGGCATTCAGTTACATTGAAGGTGGAACAGTTAGACATTTATAATAATTTTACAGCAACACAATGTGTTTGAAGAGGTCCTCCCAATGAATAATGGTATTTTGTTCTCATTAAAGCCTTGCGCTGCGTGTCTCTCATTACACTGGAACAAGGGACAAGTCTTCTGGTTAGACTCCAGTGTCCTAATGAGTCTTCAATCCCAACTCCGCTTGCTGGTCCCGACTGTAGGCTGCCAGCAGCCACCCTACTGCTTGCTAACCTCCGTAAGGTCCCTGCGGTGGAAATCACGTGGGCTTGATATAAAACACAGACCCCGAGCCCTGAAGCTATGAGAAAATTGCTGTTAGCTATGTTAGGACCAAGTATCTGTTATGGTATGTCTCTGAATCTAGTAGGTGACACGCACATCAGGCTGTCTGCTGATGGTCAGGGTCACCTTTCCCTGCTGAAACAGAAAAATGGCTTTGGTGAAGTAAGGAACTGTTGTCTGCCTATTCCCTTGAGCTACCTGCTTTTCCAGAGTGCTTGTGTGATCAGGATTTCCTCTGTCGCTTTGAGCCTTTTGACTGGTACTTGTTATGTGTTTCACAGCATGCGTGGTTGTCTTCCAGTCCGTCGAGTCGGTACCTGGCAGGAAGGGATCCTTGCGAGCGAGGGGGTCACATCAAACCATCAACTGGAAGGCATTTTCTGCATAATGGTGGAGAAGCTACTTAACAGCTTACTCTGTTCTACTTTTATTTTATTTGTTTGGAACATAATTTTATCTTGACAAATACGATCTCTTCCTTTTCTTTGACTGACTTACGCTGCAGTTCCTTTCCCCATGTCCTATAGGAGCATCACCACCCTGTGGCTTGCCCTCCCCAAAGCTTCCTCTGGAAAGGCACTTACACCCTGTTAATGTGCTCTCAGTATCCATTTGTTCTTCACAATACATCAGCAGCTGAATGGGATGTATGTGGGGGGTTTTTTCCTATCCTCTCTTTCAGTTTTCTCTGTCTCCTTTCAATTTTTTCTTAAAGAGAGGAAAACTAATTCTGGTATTGACTTAATTGAAAAAGGAAGCTGAAGCCTATTGATTTAGTAGGAGTCAGAAGCCTAGATGAAGCTAACTCCCTGCCCCTTCTTTTCTGCCGTGAAGTTGTCACTAATGCTGTGCTATATTCTTTTCAAATTTAATTTATGAAATATCATTGAAATTTGGAAGGGCTTGCAGTGACTGGAACTCAGCAAGAAGTAGAAGTTTATGGCCCCTAACAAGAACAAACAGGACCAGAAAATCCTTCATGTTCTCCCAGCTAACCATAGAAACAGCCTTTTTTTTTTCTTTTAAATAATCTCAAGGAAAAGTTAGCGAAACATAAATTAGAACGACTGTCACTGATTTATTTTTCTGAATAAAAAGGACATTCAGTAGCAGGTCATTTGTTTTTGTTTTCTTTCAGAGAGTAAATGGAAACATATTCTTACCTCACTTTTCTCACAAGTACAGTAGATTTCCTAAGCTTGTGTCAAGGTTTTATTGCCAGGAAAAAGTGGTTGAATATTCAGCATTTGTAATGAGGGCATCATCAGACATGGAATACAGCTGTCAAGGCTGGTACATTCATTTTCTAGGCGTGGGGCTGATTTGGTTAATGATCTTTGAGTGTCACTTTGCCGGACCGTTAATTATGAACCGTTTTGCACCTATAACCTTCCTTTGCAGGTAATTTTTGGAGAATGTGTATTACTGAATAAGAAAGTGCCAAGACTCGATGAACGTGCTAAGAAACGTTTTGGAGTTTTGGAGAGAACAGGGAGTTTTATTTAAACACAAGCACTGAATGAGATCGACTGTACCAGATGGGACCACAGGTCTGCTGAGCTTGGTTTCTGGTCTGTGGTAGTATCAGCTCTTTCAAAGGAAATACATGTCAGAAGGTTTTTCTGAGTACTAACAGAAGCACTGAACATTCATTCCTCTGACAAATTACAAAGTCAGTATGATCAAGTGGATTACAAATAGGACTGGAAGCTCCTGAGCTCTCGTTCTGGCTCCATCCTTGACTTTCTTCTGTGACCTTAAGCAAATCATTTGAACTTCTCTGAGCCAGATTCATTGCTCCTGTAATTCCATTTGATATAGTAAATGAGGAAGTGTATGGCCCTATATATCTTAATTTTCTTATCTGTAAATGTGGGTGAATGCTTTTGGTATGTAATTATTACCCACAGGTTCTGAGATGTTTCAAATCTTTACAGCACTTTGATGTTAGCAAGCCTATTTGTTGATACGTGGAGTATCTACACAGTAAGAAGTTTTAGAAAAGTTTTAAGCTTTCATCCAAGAGTGGGTGGAAAAACATTGTATGTATATTATATATGTTTAATCTTGTTTTCAGCTTTCTTTTAAGTGTAAGAATTTGCCTATCATTTTCTGTCCAACAATTACCTGTGTTCTGCTGAAAGACCTAACAGCTTATAGAACTTCGTCTGCCTTGTTAAAAAGACCCAAAAGGTTGGCCTGAATATTGAAAAACCCTCAAGAAAGTCGGTTTGACTGCAGTACCCTGGTTATCTACACAGCTATGATCAACGCGTGGCGACGGTGATAAGGGTAATGCCCATGATGCACTCTGAACGCACTAAATGCTTCACAGACTTATTGCAAGCTCATTTTAATTATTCTCAGCTCTCTTTTCCAGTGGGGAGATAGTTGGCGTTGATTTGTAGCTGGCAACATCTTGCTATCATCTGTATGCTGGTTTTGGATGCACATACTTAGCTGGGTGTACCTGTACCAGTAGGTAGCTCTATATGGCAGTTGGGTGGTGGGCGCTGTTGGGGTGCCCGGCGGAGGCTGCCCGGGCCCTTCAGGGCTGTTGGTGCTCCCATGGCATTGGGAAACTGAAACTAGGGGTTGTCAGAGCATGTGCTGGCAGTTGTGCTAACGTATGAAACCTGTCTTGCTGGGACTACGTATATCCTATGCTGGCAATTTCCTTATAGGAACATATAACACGTGGCATGCTGAGTTAATCGTGACTTACATGCATGTATGTGGAAGAAAGAGCCATTGGAAAGCTGTTGAGAAATGTCCTGAAGCCCGTTGTTCAGAAAAAAAAGACTTCTGAAAAGATTTTGTTACTAAAAAAGCCAGTATTAACAGTAAATGTACTTGGCAGCTGTGTAGATGTGACTACTTAAAGTTTGTGGCATTAAAGCTCATTGCTGTGGGTCTGGAGCGCGTGGCCCGGATGCTCTTCTGGCTGGTGCAGTGAGAGGTGACTTGGTGGGGTGATTAAGGGGGTAGACACAGTCTCACGAGACTTTGGTTCTCTCTCAGGCTTCCCAATTAATATGTTGCATGAGAAGTCATTTTTCCTTTCTTTTATCTCTACCGTTTGCCTGGGGCGGGAAGTATCTCAGTATGCAGTTGCATGGTGCTTACTACAATGAGGCTTTGATCTCAATTAAACAATCTAGACAAAGAAATAATAATAACCCACAATTATGCAGTTGACTGTAGTATTGCTGCAATGATGGAGACCATTCCTAAACAATGCTTGTATTGTAAAACAGGCTTACGGGGGTCTTTTTTCCATCTTGGAGCACATGGTCACATTGCTATGAGATGCAAAAGCCATGGTACTGCATTTCATGTGCTGAAAATCTGAAGTGGAAAAGAGACCTATTAGGTCATTCATTTTGTTGGCTTTTGACAGAATTATTCCCGGTGCCATGCTCTCACCGGAGCCTGATCCTGTCTAGTTTTGAATAATTCAAGCCCTGGTGCTTCTGCTACCTTTTACTTGGAAAAACTATTTCAGTGTCTAATAGACCTCCTGGGTAGGAAACTCAGACTCAGTTGAGTCCAGTAACTGCTGTGTATAATTCCTTGAACCATCTGAAACAGTTCCACCTCTGTCTTGGGTGGCTGTGCAACTGAAATCACTCGAGCTTGCTAAACTGAGCTCTTTAGTCACCGTTTTGGCCCAGCTCCTTTGTTGTTTAATCTTTTCTTGTGAATCTGCCCCCCTAGGCCCAGAGATTCCCCCATAGCTGTCAGGAGTGATCAGTCAAAAAAATAAAGAGGGGGACTGGTCTTCATTTACACTAAGCCCTTTTTTATGCTTGACTGACTGTGTAAAGGGTCCTTAAAAATGAGTGCATTGTGCTGTTTCTCTAATATCAAATTATAAAGGGAGTATTTTCACAAAGTACAGTAAACACTATTTTGTTAAAATTACAGCTTAAATCCCCGCTTCCTGGATTCATGTGTTTATCAACAAATCTCTCTCTTTCTCTTTTTCTTTTTTTCCCTAACATGCATATTCCCATTCTTCATTGCTGTAAAGAAAGTTTTAAAGAGAAGAAAAAAAAATTAGGTCTTGAAAGCTCAAAGACCATTAGAACAAATCATAATAAAAATGTTGGAGTTTACTCTTTTTCCTTTCCTATATTTCATCAGTCGCAAGCTCTTTGCAGTCTGGCTCATGAGCCCTCGAAGCTGGCAGCAGTTACTGCTTTTGCCGTGATGGGGCATCAGCCCCTGTAGCACGCGGTGCTGCAGCTCTGTCCTCTCCGGCTGGTGCCACCATGGGGGTTTCCTGTGGTCATTTGGAGACGGGGCACAGCCAATATATTTCTCAAATAGTCCCGTGTTGTATAGGGGACTACACGAGTAAAATGTTACTGACCTCAAGCAGTAACCCAAAAATTGATAAGGAGCGAGTTCCTGGGAAACACTGGGAATAATAAATAAACCACATGTATTTGTCTCTGTTTGGTCAAAAGTTCATCTTCATCTCTGTGTAGGGCCTTGGGAAGAGCGTGAAACTCCCATCCCAGGCACTTTAATCTAGGGAACTCCTGCTCCGGTTTCTGCTTGATGTGCTCCTGCGTAGTCACCTCTGGACTTTGCTTATGGAGCTGTGGCACAGAAAACCCTTCAGAAGTTCTGCAGTGGAGCCATACTGGGTTGGATGAGTATCTTGGCTTGCATGTGTGTGTTTTTTTCTCCCTGGTAAAGCCATGTATGCACTGAAGGGGGTACATGCACTCAGTAGAGCAGAACCACAGCAAAACCTTCCCAGCTGCTTGTTCAGGACAGGGACTAAGTGCTTGTTAGCCGTGCATCTTCTATGGAAGAGAGAGCAAAATGGCACCTGATACTTCATAAATAATGTGAGAGTTTCCTAATAAGGGCAGCTTTTATAAAGCTTTTACACTACCATTATCTTTGTGATTTTAGATATAATACGGTGAAGTGTAATTAGGCAGAAAGCCGGGCATGATTTTTAAATGCCGTGCTGGACCTGAGGTTGCAGAGGTTCAGTCCTTTGCCCTTCCAAAGGCTCTCTGGGAACACCTGGAAACGATTGCGTTTCCCAGGTATTCCTTTTCCTTCTCAGCCTGGATTCGTACTGGACCACTTGGCTGATGTTCGAGTGTAGTGACATTCTTATTGAATATCGTACAGCACACCACGTGTTAGGGGCTCGAGGCATCCCTGTGGCATTTGGTTAACGCCGTACGAAGTGTTACCTCAGACCCTTCTTCACAAAGGTTTGTGAAGAACAATATTGACTGCAAAAAATGTTGACCTTTAAGATGGTCACTTATGGCTCAATTATATGGGAGTCTCTCATCCCATGAGAGCCAGAAAGCGAAGCAGCGAGGCCAGTGTAGACAATTAAATCCACCAGGGTCATGTCATATTTCTGTCTTGAATATTTTGAATCAACTTCTCATGAATAATATCTGTAGTAAGCCTTAAAATTATTCAATGAAGTGTTTCTGCTATCAAATTATTTTTAAAAAATAGCCTAATTGTAGATTGCCCAGTAGAATCTGAAGAAACCAACTCTGTTCAAAAGGGTTTTACAAAGACCTTTGCAGCAATTAATCCCCAATTAAAGTTTCTAGAGCCAAGTTCTGATTTCCAACAAGGGAAGGAAAGCTGCAGCTGTGATTTCAGCAGGATGTGGATGTTGCCTGCAGCAGGTCTCAAGTTAGCACTTTGCCTTCTGACCCTTAAAAAAAAGTCACCTGCTAGCCTGCAAGAGTTAAAATACGGAGATCTGCAGGCTGGTGAGCATGCTAAAACGTCAGAGCACCGTACGGCTCATGGGAGCAAAGGGGGAGGCACGCGTAAGTCTGCTCTGAGCGTGCCGGTGGAGGTGGGCAGGCAGATGGCTGAACCCTGCACCCTAACGTGCACATGAGTACGTGGAAAATGACTACTTGGTGATTTTAGTTCAAAACTATGTGGACTTGGAAGCAATGTAATTTTCTTTCATGCATCTTTTATCTGAGAGTTGGCACGTTGTGTTGTGCATAGAAATTAAGATGATGACTTGGGGCTCTCTTCTGTCGTCACTTACATGGTGTGTAACTCAATATTTTGTTTATTTATGGGAAAATTCTTTTCTGCAGCTCCACAAAGATTGTGCGAGAGCAAAGGAAGCATGAGGAAGGAGAGGGCCAGCCCTCTCCGCCCCAAAGTGAGAGCACTGAAAAAATAAAACCTGGCACCCAGGCTGCAGCTGACTGAAAGCATCTTTCATTTGTGCATTAAAGCCAATGAATCCCTGGCCTCATCTCTCCCAGCCTACCCTCGGCATCAGCCAGCTCGCCAGAAAAGTATGGGCCATAGGAAAATAAACTATGTGTGTATGAATAACTCTGATCTATCAGAAGCCAATAGCAATTAAAATGTCTCACTCATATCTGATGATCGCAACACGTCTCTCCCCTGTCCCCTGTTGGCTTTAAGCATTCCCTTGTAAAAACAAGACAAGTCTAAGTGTTTGAGTGGGTACAAGAAGTAAAACCTGTCATTTTTGCGCTCCATTTGTACACCGAAATGCAGCTGAGAGCGTCTCTCTCTGTCAGGTACATTCCTTTCACGAGGACGAGTTCTGCACTGAATATTTTAGGGCAGAAAAGTGTAGTTAAGGATGCCAAATTATTCCAGGTGGTTAGATTATATTTCTAGGCACAAGGCTGGGCTGGTTAATGGTCTTTGAGTGTCGCTTTGCCAGACTAGTAATGACAGAGGCACTCTGCAATTCTTGCCTTCTTTCTGTCATTCCTTATAACGTTGTTTGAGGATTCAGATATAACCTTAGGGGGATAAAATGCTTTGGCTTGGTAAAAAGGCTAATACGGACAAGTCACAAGACTTCAAGCTGAGAAAGGAACATTGACTCTACAAAGAAAGAAAAATATTTATTTAAGAAAGACACTGCCTAGAATTTGCTTGTCTGAAAGAAGCTTAGGGAATTTGACGTGACGGGCTCAAAACCATCAAGAAAATCATGACTCGGCCAGAACAAGGACAAAGGAGTCCCTAATGTCAGTCCTAGTCTACCTGCCCGTGCTGCTGCCTTCACTCATAGAGGACTATCACAAGCCATCAGCCGTCAGAAAAACATTGTCAGACTCATTTCAATATTTTATGAGAAACAAGTTTTCATTTCTAACTAGCCCAATCCTATAAACCTTGAGGGGAGGGATTATTTTTTTAATGAAATAACAGATTAAACAGGTGTCAGAAGTCCCCTGATGGCCTGAGTGAAAACATCAGCCAACACTAATTTCAGGCCAACCGGACCATCCAAACTACCTATACATTTTCACCTGTAAATGTGTGCATTGCTGGCTTGTCCAATTGCAGTGACAATTTCTCCATTAGAATAGTACTTGGATCACCTCACGTGTTCAGATCATGAACATGTGTTACTTCAGTGCTGGCAGCATATCTGTCGTGATGGGGTCCTGGATACCGAAGTATCTAATTCGTCTAAAAAATATGGCTTTTATTCTGTGCACCAGTTATTTGTCCTGATAGGTCTTATTATTAGGTAGGCTCAAAAACCCTGAAAGACAAATCCCACTGAATATTTTTGTCCCAACCTTAGTCTAAACAAAGTTCAGCCATTGAATTTTCTTAAGTATATTCCCATCACCACTTCCAATTCAGCGATCAACAGAAAAATCAAATCCAGCTATTAGCAGGACAGTGCTGTGGCAAAATAAATGAAGATAGACACCAGCCTGTATTTCCTTGGTTTTCTTGCCTTGAGATTCACCCACCCTCCTTAGTGTTCTCATTATTCCTCCCGGTATTTGACAGAGATGAGTCAAAATCTCCAGGATGTTTGAAGAATCAGTAGTATAGTTGAAAGGACATTGAGGTCATCTATGCTTATAAAAGTCTGTGTTTTTCTTGATATTTATTGCAATAATATTCTGACTGCTGTCTCCAGCAGCAAAGACAAGATGGCAAGTCCTGGATATTGGGTTTATCCTTGTTGTGAGGTAGAAACTCTCAATACCCTCTCTCTGGATGAGCAGTGGAAACAAATACTGATACTGGCTGAAGTGGACATAATGTTTTAATTAAAGAAAAAAATCCAGCTTTATTACAATAAAGGATGCCTGATTTAGGGGTTTCTTACTGAACATCATGCCAGGGACTCAGTGCTGACTCTAAGTCTCTGATTGCCACTGAGACACAGGAAAAGTTACTCACAGTGTCTTTGCTTGACTTTTCCCACCTGTGCATTGAGATTACTGCTGCTTATCAAGCCCTAGTAATAAGGAACCATCAGTAAAAGCCTTTGAACATGTAATGAAAAGACAGAGGGAATCTAGGCAAGAATCTTAAAAAAAAAAAATTATTATCAAGCACAGGGGAAAAAACTATTTCCAAGTTGTCATTTAACCTTCTAAAATATTTTATCAGTATTTTTATTGCAGTATTTCTCCTGAATGTACCCAGTTTAAAATTTTGCTGTATAGAAAGTTCATCAGTGTACCTATTTAAAAGGATGGAGTGACCGTGGAGCAGCTATTCATTGACTTGGGAAATTGGCAGTGAGTGATTAGATGGCCTCTAATTCGGGGACAGTGCAGTAGGGCACAGCTGGGACTCCCATATGTGCTACTAGGAAGCTCTTGTTGTTGCAAAGGTGGCACTAGGTCAGCCAAGGGGCTTTAAGGCTGGTAAAGGTGCCAGGAGGCATTTTTTGTAAGGGGGTTGAAAGGAGAGGAAAAAAATAGATGAGATTGTAAAGAAGTTAAATTACTGTTTCAGGGAAGCCAAGTTGCCTCACATGCAAAGATGCAGCTAGCTTGCTGAAGGTGCAGTAAGGAGTAAAGGAGACTTTTTCCAAATTCTGTTGAGGATTTTAGTCTCTACAATGATTTGGAGTCGGTTAGTTGTCCTGCAGATCCCCGGCAAATATCTGAGTTCATCGATGCTAAACCAGCTCCTGTGCTCCTAAAAGGCATAGCTCTGTTGATGTCAGTCTGTTGAAACCAAAATTCTTTACAGAAAAATATAGTTTCTTCAACTTCTAGCTTTAAGATAGTTTTGACATTACCAGAGTATCCTCCATCAGTGTTGTTAAATCATTTATTTATTTGAAACCTACCTTTACACTGAGGAAAGGCTTATAAAGTAGATGGGAATCAGACTTAAGCTTTCCAGAATTGTCTAAAAAAATTGGTGTGACCAACCTCACCTTTCCTTGTTTGGGTGACCAGTTGGTGCTCTTACACAAATGTTTGTGTACTTATGCTTTCCCTTTACTGTCTCTGTGTGTGTACTAAGTTTTGAGGAGTCTAATACACAGTGAACGGACACAATCGTGTGTGTATTTATTACCTTCCTTGCCCTGCGATCATGCTCTGGTTTTGATGGCTGTGTGTTGTGCAGAGGATCCCTCTACCGTGGCAGAGCTGGTCGACTTGGCTGTGGTAGGTGCTCACACCTTTGCTGGCAGCCAGCCGCCTAGGATTGACTGTTTCCTTCCATTCAGCCCAGCAAAGCATCAACAAAAAAACCAATTTCTGCAGGGACAGTGGAAAAGCTAGTAAGGGAGCTGAAGTCATACCAAGTTTGTATTAACATCCCCAAGCCCTTTTGTTTAATTTTTTGTTTCTTCAGCATTCTTGAAATGCAAAAATATTTTTTAAAAATTACAATTGGAATGTAAACCCCTTTCTTCTTTCTTTTAAGCTTTAAAACTGTAAATCTTAGAAACTAGAATCTCATTTTATGTGTACGCCCTTCAAGCAATGATGCAGTATGTGGTGGTACCACATGGGTACATGGCTGAAGCATGGTGGTCCTTCAGGACACCATGTTGAGGTCCCCGGGCTGGCCTCGCTGTGCTGGCCAAGCACAAATGGCTGTGAAAAGGCACAAGGTTTACGTGGAACTGAAAGTGCATCACATCATCAGAGGCTCTAGCTCCATTGGTACCGAATGTGACTCCTGAGCGGGAAGTCAGGGCTGAGGTTATAATCACTGTTTGCTACCAGGAGCAGTAGCTGGAGAACAGATCTGTGTGCGCTTCATCCGGGTTAATGCAAAACATATGTGAATGAGGGAAAAGATGCTGTGGGACGGGCCGTGGACCATAGCATCCCTGGGCTGGTGCCAGCCAGGACCGGCACCTCAGTGGAGCAGCGCACTGTGCGGATGCGGTGGCTCAGATGTACAAATAGCCGCAGCACAGTGCGTGTAAGCGGGAATAGTTTTGGAGCAGGTTTTCGTGCCGTGAGCCATACCGTCGGTTCACAGCGTCATGGAGGTCTCCAACCTTCTTATCCCTATGACCCATCTCTCATTGAGGCAAATGGCAAAAACAGATTCTTGGTTTTACTGGGAGGTTATTTTGAGTTATTGCTGCAAGGTGGGGGGTGCGAAGTGGTAATAATTTACATGAATACAGATATCTCTATGAAAGGATTTATAAGGAAGATGTGCCATTTATCAAAGATGTTTTTAAAATACAGTTGAACTAAGCATGTAGATAGCTCAGACTGTGTGGTGTTGTCAGGGACTAAACACTAACCTGTGGCCTATGTCATCTGCTAACTTATAAATAAGATACATCCATGTGCTTCCACCCTCGTTCGTCACTGTCTTCACTTTGGGTCTATTTTACCCACTCAGATAGTGCCTGGCTTGAACACAGTAACCCTCTTGAAGGGCTTGAACGAATGCCCCCTGCCAGAAGCATAAGCATATTATTTGTGAATCAGTATACATATTATCTATGGTCTTTATTCCACTTGCTGCAGAAATCTTTCTAGAAATCATGTTTCTCTCCCTCTGTTTTGTTTCCCCATGGGTACAGCTTGTGCAGTGGGGGCAGAGCAGCCCCTCTTCTCGGGGCCTTTGCCCTCTATTGATCCCACAGCCCTTGGGTGCCTGATAGAGAGGTTGGACACTTGGGCGTGGGGAGGAGAGGTCAACTCAACAGCAGAAGCATTTCCTTCTCTAAGAAAGGAGGTGATTTTGCATTTTTAATTTTTTTTTTTTTGTAAGGAAATAACTCATCAGAAAATATATTCCTTTGAGCCCCCTGGGAAGCCTTGGTGGCACGGCCGTAAAGCTCACAGCCCCATGTCTTTAGCGAGTGTATTCTTGGGACGTTGTTTGGCTGCCTGGTTTCTGATACAGAAGGTGACGTCCTGGCAAAACTGAAGGCCGTGGCAAAACACTGGTATATCAACTGGTATGTACACATAGGGAGGTGACCCGAGGGAGCATGGGGCTCTATCCATGTTGGCCCCATTCTCTTTTGTGCTGTCTCATTTAAACTTGGCTACTTCGGATTTCCCAGGAGCTGGACCTACAGCCATGAGAGAGAAGAAAGCTTTGGTGTCCTGAACTGTAGAGAGACTTGAATGTGACATTGGATGCGGGGGTCTGGCAAACCCTTCTAACGTCCTGAGAGGGGTAGCACCTTCTGCAGTTATTTCTGAGCTATTACTGTGACTTGATTTGCATACAGGGAACAAAATGGTCATTATTTTTAGGGGCCAATATATGTCAGTATTTTTAATGTGTTCACTGAGTTAGGGAGTATCAGTCCTGGAATATCAGCAGAGCTATTCCATCCTGGTTATTGGATGCACAGCAGTGAATAAATTTGCAGTTGGATCTCCTGTCTCTCAGGTGACAACTGCCACCACTGAGCAGCTGGTTATTCTAGAAACTGTCTTTATTTTCTCAATAATGAGAAATTTCACAGTGAATCTTAAAAAAACCCAAACTCATTAAAAGTTACATTAAAACTGGTGATCATCTGATTCTGTTTTGATTAACTCATATTTTCCAGTGAAAATGATTTAATGAAAACTGATCAGAGCATCACTTTCACTAGCGTAGGAATACAAGTAAAATAGCCCTATAGGTTTTTCAGTGACTTCAGTTTATGGCAGGTATTTTGAAAGCCCAGTCCTGCCCTTCACAAGGAAATAAAAATGAAAAGCTGCGATTTCCAAAGTTAAGGATGCACCAGTCCAGTGTGTCAAGGCTTAACCCTGTGAGGCCCGTAGGGCTGGAACAGGGAGCTAACTCTGCCTGTCTGCTGTGAGGAGGTAATGCCGCTTCCTGAAATGATTTTATTTCATATGAGTTCAAACGATAAGCAGTCCGTTGAGGAAACTGTCGGGCCGAATTCTGCAGAACCTGCTCATACAATTAATTCTGCTGTCTCCAAACGAGCAGGGAGCGGAGCCGTATGCAGCAATCCTTTCTGCTGAAGTAGCATCTGCACATGTACACGCAGCCGTCGTGCGCTGGGCAGGCAGCCAGCGTGTCCTGCCCGTGGTGAGGTTGTACGCCTGATGGCGTCAGGACTTGGGTCTAGATTCGTATAATTATGGCCCACCAAAGGGCAGCACCTTCTTGAATAATAATGAAACTAAGCACAGGGTTAAAGCTAGAAGCATGCACAAGCGCTTCTCTGCTTCATAAATAAAATCTACTGAAGGAGATGTTAAAAGGTTTTCTTAATAAGGATGAGATGTTAACTCCCAGAAGGAACAAGAAAAATACACAAAACAAAAAAAGAAACCTCAAAAACTCAGAGTAGATTCCAACATGGTGTTGAAACAGTTCCCCAGCGAGCACAGGATGAAATAATACCTACCAGACCTGGTACATGGAGAGGCAAAGTGATGCACAGTGCAAGATACCGCAGTGTCAGGGGGATGTACGTACAGTGCCCCATGTAAGTCTCTCGTGCCCCACGGGAATATGTGTTGGGCATGCCGGCTTGCCTGGTTTCAGCTTAAAGCTCTAATCACAGAGAATAGCTCCTGAGCTTAAACTGTGGGCTTTGCAGCTCTAGCAAAGGCTTTGCGAGAAGCAGCAGCTCCCAGGTGGGCCTTTATTAGTAAATAGGTTTAGTAATATAGAATAATATGGAGAAGATTTCACTTAGCATGCCTGCCTTCTACAGTTTTGTTTTTTCATACATAAACCCCTGGAAGCCTAAACTTCTCCTTTTTTTCAGCTGCAAACCAGAATATTTCAGTGCAAACCCCAAATGCTTTGATCTGGAAGCACTGCTAATACATTACGTGGGAGCTCTGGATGAGCTGCTTCATGCTTGCTTTTACTTCTGTATGGGCAGGACTTGTGAGGGCAAGTTCCTTGCCCCACGAGACACCCTTAACCAAGACGGGGCGATGGGGTGCACCACGGGAGGTGGAGCTATCTGAACCCCAAAAGGATGTGGATGCTCAAGGCTTGGAGGCGATGGGTTGGCACATCCCCAGGTGCCCAGGCTCTCTCTTTTGGCAGCCCTGGGGATAAACAAAAACCAGCTGAGATCCCTCCCTTAGTCTGCATTCCTTGTCTTACCCCTAGTCCTGGCTTGTTCATGCTACCGAGCCTGCACAGGGCAAGACAGCACAGGTTAAGCATCCTAATTACAGCAGAGAGAAAGTTCTTCAAACAAAGTGAATTACAGTAATGAGATCATTTCTCTTTCTGAAAAAGCTCCTTCGCAGAGAGCCAAAGGAGGAGCCTTGGTGGTAAGGACACAAGGGCTCCTTTGGGGAGAAAGCCAGCAAGACCTCTCGGGGCTTGTTCCAAGCCGGCTTTCTCCCCAGAGAAGAGTTCACCCAGCTCCTCCAACGCCAAAGCACATTTTTGTACAAGCTGACGGTTGTGTGTCTCCCCTTTCCCCCTGCTCCCTGACTTTCACAGAAAAAAAAAAAAATTCCTTTTCTTTATTTATTCGGGTGTTTCTGCAGCTGTGAATGTATTGGGAATAGTTGCAAAAAAATCCTCTCCGAGGTCTGTGCATGCTAAGCGTTTGTAAGTCTGAAGGGCACAGGCACACCAGTAGGAAGCAGAGGGATTGTCTATTATCAATCATAATACTCATCAAAACTTGTGTGATAAAGAACATTGCTTGGGTTTTTCAACTAATTTGTCTGCTGTTCACTGTTTACTCAGGAATCTGGTTTAAAACCCTGTGTGGTAATATAATTGACTGAAGAACCATAATGTAACCAGAAAATGAATCAGAAGGAATTATTTTACAAACCCACCACTTAACTGCAAGCCAGTGGCAATCCGCAGTGGCCCTTTTCATCTGCTTATCTTCATTATGGCATTAGAGATACTGTCTGTTCTGCCAGGCTTTTCCTAACCCCACATTCGCAAACATCCGCTCTTTTTTCATTCCTTTTTCCTGGAGTGAAACGTAGCTTTCTGCTAATATCTTAACCTCTTTATTAGAGAAAGTAAATAATAAATTGATGCCAATGAATTAATAAAAGTCTCAATAATCCTTATGCTGTTCACATATTGAAATGGACCTCAGGAGAGGAAGGGGCAGGGAGGAGAAGGTTGCAGTTTTAGTTCGTCCTGTGCTCAGCTTGACACAGCATCACTTGTATAAATGAAATTACGCTGATCTCTTCTATCTGAAAATCTTTCTCTTGGCTGTGCTGTCCCAAGGCGCTAAGAACCTTCTCTGTGGTGAAAACTGCTGGGAGCTGCCTGTGCCAGCCAGTCTCGTAATTCCCAAGTACTGAGGCATCGGTGGTAACAGACTGTGTTTGGGTAATCTGGACTCTATTGAAAGAGGGCAGAATGTTCATGTTCCAGAAATAATTTTTCCAGCTCTTGACATTATTTGTGGTAGCCAGAAGAATATGAAAATACTGAGAAAGGATCTTTAGTATAGGCAAAGGTATGCAGTGTGGATCCTATTTTTTTTGTTCTCTTAAATGGGAAATGTGTGCAGAATGTACATTTCAAATCACAAATTATTGTGAAAATGGATATGTTGACTTAATTGAATTTAAGGCAGGCAGGTTCAACTTAACTCTGTATCTAAGTTGAGAGAGTTTTAAATTATCTTCACATGCTGGCTATCACCGATGGTGTCTTGGGTATATTATTCTGGGTGACTCATCAACACCACGAACAGTGTTAAAGCCAAATATACTTTCTTTTTAAATCACTAATCCACTTTCTTTACCATCAGTTGCCCCAGTATTTTCATACCTGTTCTTCTCCTGGCCTGCTCCCTAAGTGTTTCGAGGGCCAGCTGCATGTGTGTGCTGATTACCAGCTATCTTCTCTCTTATGCAGCCATCCTTACAAGAAACGACATCTGAATTTGTTCCCTGTTCACACCATCACTTGAATTCTGCTGTGAGTCCGTTCCAAACAGTTATAGCTAAATCCATGCGAAATTGTGAACAGTTCAGATTTTTTGAATCCAGAATTAATGCTAAATGTCCGACTGCACTGTTGATGTAAGATTCAGAACAACTGTAAATACATCACAAAACAACAAATAGTTTATCGAGGCTCAATTAGTGTGATTCATCAATTTCTATGAGCTCAGGGTCTGACTGAGATTTTGATCAAAATTCAGAGTAAGCATTGCACTACGAATGTATCTCCTCTCCTGACGGTACAATGTTTTTGTCAGCAAAGGGAATGAGAGAAGAAAATGATGTGAAACTGAAAAAATGTTGGGTTTTCTTGAGCTGGTCAGAGAAGTATATACCATTTGCTAAGTAGTAAAAACCGTTTGCTAATCTGTTGCCATCTGCCTTTATTACTTCAGCCCACTCAGCTAGACACTGCAACAGCCACTTTATTGTGTGCATTATATCAACTTTAAATCATGCTCTGAACAACTGTGTACTTTATTTAGTCTTTATTTTTAATAGAGACTGAGGACATCCAGCTTTGCTGTACTGGAAAGGTTATGGATCCTGTGGATTTAGCATTTTTCTGTAGATCTTGCTCTGTTTTCCAGATTTTAAACTTTTTTTTTTTTAAGTTCCATAGCTCGTTTGGTTGCCAACATTACCGTAGGCTTCTTAATGTAAATCAACCCACTGCTGTCTTCCTGAGTCTGGAGACCAACTAAAACAATAGCACCAAGAGGTGTGAATTTTCCCCCTTCATCTTAATAGACTGTTAACTTCAAAGGCTACTTGTGACCACTTAAAGGCTTAGTGTTAACCTCTCCTGCTACAGTATGTCCAGCAAATGCACTTGTTGTCCAGCCCCATATGGACATACCAGATGTTCCTTCCACTGGAGTGGACATTCCAGAGGAAATTGCTGCTGGCGGCACGGTCCAGTGGCAGGACAGAGGTAAGAGGCTGGGCCAGTCCAGCCGAGGCCAGTAGTGGTATTCTTTTTGAACTGCAGATGCCGGCTTTATAAGCTGTCTCCAGCAATTCCTCTTGTGAACTACCACTTCTAACCGTTTTTCCAGATTCCATAGGGATGTCGCTAAAATTGCTGAGCAATTTTTGCTCATCTGCATCCAATATTGAGAACTTTAACAAGTTGTGGAATATTTGCCCCCCTGCCCCCTGCAGAGAGAGGAGAGGATTTTTAGACATATTTTCCTCTCTTTTTCTGTAGAAATACAGACAGACATTGACTTACATTTGTGCAAGGCCACCTATTTAAAACAGATCCAAAAGGACTTTGAAACATGTAGGTAAGAATAAATTTTTCTAAATGATACCAAAAGTACAAATTACATGCCCTTCTTCCTGTTATGCTCCCATTTGTCCCTGGCTTACTATGTAAAGCACGCTTGTTTTGCTTGCTTGTCGGGTGCCAAATGAGAGCAAGTTACTTTACCACCTATATATGCATTAGAACTAATTTTTATTTATCAAGAAAAATTCTAATTATCACACTGAAAATCACTGTAGATTTTCCCCCAAAGCATGTCCTTCCCCATCTTCCATCTGCATCATCCCAGACACTTCTTAGGTATTTCCGACTTGCCGCTTTTGCCCTCCCTTTCTTATCCATGGTCTTACTGATAGATTCAAAGATGACTGAAAATTACAGTATGATCTCTCCTTCTCTTTGGGGTATCTTTCCTTCTCCCACTTCAAGTCTCTTCTGCTTCTTTCCTGTCTCAGAAATAGGAGCTCCAGTTTATCGCCCTCTTCTAAGCCTTCCTTTTACCTCCACGATACAGTTTTATTTCTCAGTCTCCTTTGGGCAAAGGGAGAGATTACTGTGTCCCATGCTTTTTTCCCTCAACTTCTCAGTTTTCTCTGGGTGTTTACATTCAAGGCTCCTTATATATTTTGAGTTCCTTTTCATCCTGGGCATTGTCTAGACAGTTCCAGCTTCTTGCTGTACAGTCGCATATCTTTAGGGGTCACTTTCTAGCTGAAACTCAGAATCAGAGATCCATCATCACCCTTCATGATCTACCATTGGACTCAGTCCTTGATCTCTCTGTATTCTCACTCTAGGTCTCCATATTGACATTTGTCAAAAATCACACAGTTTCTCTTTGCAGAACATCTCCATGGTAGAGATATTGCCTGGCACTTATTCAATCGAACTTTGATCCATCCGTACTGTAATCACTGTAGGGATCTTTTCTCCTTGTCTCTAGAGGACACTGCAGCCTCTCATACCTACTCTGACTGCAAAAAGTCCCTTTTCTGTGGTGCTTACAAAAATCCTAAAAATGTTTGTCAATGCACTGTGCAACAGCTTGTAGCAGTGAGTAGTATCATTCATGTTGTTCCCTTGTACTAAATGTCTTTACTGAAAGAGTGGTTAAACATTGGAAGAGGCTGCCCAGGGAAGTGGTTGAGTCCCCATCCCGGGATGTATTTAAAAGACGTGTAGATGAGGCGCTTAGGGACATGGTTTAGTGGGCATGGTGGTGTTGGGTTGACGGTTGGACTCGATGATCTTAGAGGTCTTTTCCAACATTAATGATTCTATGATTCTACTTTCTGATTTGTATTCACTTTTTGTCTGTAGTCTTACATGTAGTCCTTCCTAAAATAAGTCAAACAAGACTTGGAAGCTGTCCTTTCATTTAGTGGTGGCAAAGTACAGTGCGGCTGTTGCCCGTGATGAAGACAGCCATGGGGTACAGGATTACAGGTGGTACGGTGGTTTCTACATTGTTCCCTCAGACACGTTTGTACTCGATGCTTCCCGTGGCCCCACACATGTGGGGAGAAAGGAGGTGATCTTGCAGGAGAGGGATGTGATGGGTGCAGCCGTGGTGACAGTGCTGCTGCCTCTGGCTGCCCAGAGCTCCCTCTCGCAGCAGTGCCATCTTGGGGGTTAGGAGAGCACACCAGCATCAGGAATGCGCGGTTTTATCCTTTATAAATTTGAGGAAGTTCACTGGAGTCCTGAACTGAAATACCATTCTGCAGGAAGCATCAGGCTCTCTCAGATGCTTGGATAGCCAAGAGTTTCTGGTCCCCTGTATGGATGGATCCCATAGAAGCACTGTCTTATTTTAATTCTCTTAACACATCTTGTTATTATTTGTGGTAGTTAAAAGGCAGAAAGATCATAGCTTGATTCTTGTAAACCTGATTGTAGCTGCCAGTCTGGCAGTTAGGAAATTGTCTCTTGATCTGGAGTCATTTTCAGAGAATACAAAAACCCACCAGGTCCTTTTCACAGCTGCTTTTCTGGCTTCACAAATAGCGTCGAAGTTCAGAGAGGGGTGGCAGAAAGCGGCAGGTGCGGGGTACCACAGTGGCGTTTCCAACTCGAACTGCCTTGTATTCCTGAAATTGTTTTCTTAGGAGTCGGTTGGTTGTGTAATTTCTTCCTTCTTTTTTCTTGACGGTTATTATGATCTCTGTTCTGTGTTTATAATAACGTGTGTTTACTAATAGTGTGGTGGCATGCCACTGCCAAGCTGCTTCTGCTAACAATAAAAAAAGGGAAAATTGATATTTATGGAGACTTGGGGGCTGGCTGGGCTGTAGCTCTTGATTTTTATTGTAGCTGACTGCAAACTTTTCAGACACGAGAATCTGTATCTCATTGTGGAGAGCTGGTTTCCATTTCAGTCTGGGTCCCATTATTAGGGTTTGCTTTACATTCTGTAAGGTTAGCCATGTGCGGATTCACACAAACAAATATGCAATTTATGTCTGTAGCTTTCACTTGTGGTATTTAAACCTCCACCTATTTGAAATGTCTCTGGAAGGGGATAAGAGGAACTACAATGTTCCTCTTCCTAATGGATGGGTATGTTGTGTAGCAACAAGCAGTCTAATAAAAATAGTTTGAATTAATTTCCACGCTCTGCTGAGCCCACCAGGGCAAAAGTGAGCCATGTTAGGGAAGAGTATTGCAGAAGATGTGAATCGCCACTGCTCACGCTGCCTATCTCTTGTGACTACGCGGAGGACCCTGTCTCCAAGATTGTCATTGGCCCAGCACGCTTCCCCAGCGTCAGCTACTACTTGGAGATATCTTCATGCCGTCCAGTGAGGTTTTCAGGTTCAGGGTATTTCATGTTTGGAGAGCCTTTGCAGTGGTTCCCAGTCAATGTAAGAGAAGAGATTAATTCCCAGAAAAGCTCTTGGTCTCTGGGAGCAAACCAGTTCCATTTGAGCAAAGATTTCACCCTGGATGATCAAATCTACGTTGCTAAAGATGGGATATTGGAATCCTAACCATGGATGAGAATATTCAGTGTTGGGGTGCGGGCTTCTTTTAAAAAGTGTCTCTAAGCAGAGCTACATGCCTGTGGACAATTGACTTCCTTTGGAGGAATGTATTATGCCAAGGAGGTGACTTGGCAGAGATTAAGCCTTTCTAGGCAAGATGCCTGGAGAAAGGCAGTTGGCACTGTCTGCCTCTAAGCTAGGGCTTTTCTTGACACTGCAGTCAAGGACAAGGGGAGTTGTGCTAAAACCAAAGGGCGTCGTTCTGTCTTTCCCTTCTACGAGTAGGGTCCGCTTGTCCTGGGGGGACTGCAAGTCTCTTTCTTCAGCTCTGATGGAGAGCCAAGCTGAATCCTACAGCTTCCATTCACCTCTTGGGTAATTTTTTTTTCAAATTACGCACAAGCAGGAGTTGTGTAACTCCTGTCTTTAGCTTTTTGTTTTTCCCCTGTGACCGCTAGCCCAAAATACTCATAGAAGAGATGGTGACTTGACCTTTTAACTGACCAAACAGGGTTGTGACAATGTCTGAGTAAAGGGGACCACCTAGAAAAGTACTTTTTTCTCTGGAGGAAAGAGTCATTTCTTTAAACTTTGTGGTAATAGGGGGTTTGATTCTCCTTCCCTGAGTCTCATATCGGTACCGGCCCAGCACTACAGCCATTCATGCTGCTGACAAAGAAACAGGCTTGGTGAGGACAGATGCTTTCACGGGTAGACTCTCCTGCTTCAATGTATATTGTCCCATGTCAGACATGAGGTACATTTATGTCTTCTCCTACCAGTTGATCTGCATAATTCAAGTGATAGAAACCGATTCTTTTCATGCTAAAAGTTATGCCAATTACATATTATTCAATTATGAGTTTGTTACTCAGAGTCTGTCATCGGTAGGGGGAAGAGGAGAATGGTATTTTAGAAGTAGTCGGCTGCCCTGCAATACAGCTGTGTTATAGTGCGTCTTACACACATGAAAGTTTTAACAAGCTTAATGAATTTAAGCTGACTTCTTGAGAACTTAACTGTGCAACTCTATAGTCTCTAGACAAAGTTACATTACAAGAACATGTAAACGTCATATGTCTGATTTGTCCTTTTCCAGTCCTACATTTTCTCAATTACATGGGTGCAGAATATGTGCTCCGCTTTCAGTTCCCATACCGTTTCCATTGAATCCCACTTCATAACCCTATTGAATAAATGAAATATGAAGTATGGCTGTGTTTGGAAAGTTTCCTGGTTTTCTTACCTGGATTCATAGTTTATATACACATAGGATACTAACCATATTAAAATAATAAAAAATGAATATGAAAACCCTATATATTATCATTTGGTGATCCCTTTTTAGTTAGGGAAGAAAATCATGACTCAGCCCCAGAACAAATGAAACTTATGGTTTACAAAAGGCAGAAAAATGTCAAATGTCAATGTCCAAATGAGTTCAGAGATGGCTGTAGCCCTTAATTTTGAACATTCACTGTGGTGAGTTGTTCTTCCTGCGGTCATACTGAACTAAATAATATTAGCTTTGGTTGTCATCTTGTGCTAAGACTTCAGTGAGAACTTTGGTTGAGAAGTATGGATGCTTTTGCAGTGTTAAATGCATTACTATTTATGGTCCTGAATTTTGTTTTGCTTCTCAAACAACAGCTTCATATTTGTATTGAGTGTAGCATATTTTTAATATTAACGTTAGATTTGAAATGCTATCCAGATCCTCGGTGAATATAAGCTGGCATAACTCTTTCGGTGACAGCGAAGGAGTCATGGCACACATGGATCCTGGCACTTTGCTTGTTCCTATTGTATAAACTGATCGTAGTATGAGCTGCTTTCAAGAAACCCAGCTTCTTCAGCTGCTGGACTAGCCATACCTACCAAAATCTATTCCATAGCTATGTTTATTACCTCTGGATTTTGCCTATATGTCGGATTCAGAGACGTATTGAGCCATCATATGAGAAAATTTTTCCGAGTGGGGATAGTATCTCCCCCCCTTCCCATTGCCTGCTCCCTTGCTGCTTTATGACCCCTCTCGCTGTGAAGTCGTTTTCATAATACTCTTACAAGAGGTGCTCCCCTGAGGCTGTGACTCATCTCTTCATGGCTGTTGGCATCTTCTGCTGGCAGCCAGGGGAGGCTGATGGAGGGAAACGCTCCTGCAGACAGCCCTCTCCGACAAAGCCATAGAGAAGAGAGAGTTAATAGGAGGGAGTGGATTCTGTGTTTGGAAAAAAACCTAAAACATTAGCTTGCTGCTAGTAATTTATTACACCCGGACTGTGTTCTTACTGCAGAACCTCATAAATAATATTTCATTTAAGATTTCCAAGGGTGGAGTGAGGAATTTAAGGACCAGACTGAAGGAAGCATATTTGTATCATCACCGTCTTTAATTCATTGCTCTTTGTAAACTAGCAGAAGATTGTGGATTCAGGGACTACTAATAAATGCAGCGTATTGAACTGGTATATGTTTAAAAACCCAGATTTTTTTATTACTTTAGCTCTAAGCTTATGTCTAACACCTTGGGACACTCTGAGGGTTCAGTTTTCAGTAACATAGGTAACACTTATGCATGAGAGATGTAAATTAAAGGCAAATTTCTGCTGATAGAAATTATTGTAGTGGAAGAGTGATTTACATCAGCTGACTGGCTTTTGGAGAGTAAATGACAGCAGCTTGGACTCCTGTGCTTTCCTAAAGCGATGGGGTAGATCTTCAGCTGGAAGAGGGGAGGCAATTCAGGTGGAGTCAGGAGAGCCATGGGCACTTGCACGAGCTGAGGATTTGTCTCAGGCTCATCTTCCACATTCAATGTAAACCACATTGCGCAGCACCTTTTAACTTAAGGGAGTATTAGTAACTTAAGGGAGTATTAGTGTAATTCCAGCTCCAGCTGGTAAGAAACAAGTTAATGTATCAGCCACCCCATACAAACTAAACTTCATCTTGTGGTAGAGAGGTGTCCCTTCTGCACTCAAAGGAATGCCCTGGTACAGGACTGTGAGTGTTTAGGATTGAGGTACCTTGATGAACGAGACATGGAAACTCTCAGGGAGTGGCTTTAGGGGACTGAGGCCACGGGGCAGCAGGGCTTTCATGAACATGCAACTCCCTTGTGGAGAGATCAGTGGGTGTTTAAGAGCATCTGATGCTGTGAGTCTGTTTGTTACATGAGGTGTAACCTGCTGAAGCTGGAAGGGAGGGATTTAAGAGGGAAATAATCCACCTTTCTAAACATCTTCTTCTTGGAGAAAAAAAATGGAGATTTTCATGAGAGCCAGAGGCAATGAGATCCTGCAATCCTGTTAAATAATTCTGTTAAGCCCAGACAAAACTGATGTGGGAATAAAGAAAACATGAGTAGTTCGATAGGGCACAGCTTGTTGTCCCAGTGACTTTGAGATTGTTGGCCTATGAAGGAAATCAAGACTGGCTGGACTGTCCCCAAAGCGCTGCAAAGGAGGCTGGGGGTTAACTCTGCAGTTAGAGTCAGCAGTGTTTGTTGTGGACCACAGGGAGAGACTCTGGACCCTATTTTCTAGCACACTAGTGGCGACCAAACATTAACTCCTGTCATATAGAAAAACTTGACTAGCATGGAAAGACCAGTCTTATCCATGGAGCTGGTTCTTCCAAGATGGAGTTGAGGCCCATTGGATATGAGGGAGTTGACACTGTCCTCCTTTATGTGATTTTTGTTCTCTTTCTAGAGAAAGCACCACCATGAACTCACTCAATTTACCTCCAAAAGAGGGCTTTTTGTTTTACTTACTTTTTTCTTGAACCTTTTACAAGTATCCTCATCTCAGTCCGAGTTCTTCAGTGGGTCTTTGTACATACCAGTGGACAACAGCATCAAGCTACACTGTGTTTCTAAACACAGTTCCCGGAATAGGATAGTGTTGTCTCAGTTTAAAAATAGGAAAATTAATTGCTAAGGTGTTCAGATTTCTAAAGGTTTGTTGTGACTGAGCTGTGGAGTGTTGAGCACTTAGCAGGATGTGCTGTTGGACCCAAGCTGACTTATGTGAAGCATTGGATACGCTGAGACACCAAAAGCATATGGACCATATATGTTCATTCTCAATTTTAATCTCCTAGCAGCAAGGTCAAGAAGTTACGGAAGTTAAAGAAATGGAATGGCAGCAAATGGAAGCGTAAGAGGGGGAAAGCAGTATTTTCTGTTTCCTTTTATTGTTAAACATGAATTAATGGCTTTTATTAATACAAAACCTTTCAACCTAAAGTAAATCCAAGGAACTTTGCAAACTACGGTCTGTCTCAAGATTATTCTTCACTGGAGGAGATTTCTATGCAAAAGTGTAGGTGCAGCATTACAGATGCCATTGAGCTGTCTGTAGTAAAATTATTTTGCGTATCTCTGGAAGCACACCTACAACACAGATTCAGCCACCGGGTCCTACTTTGCGTTTGTGTATCTTGCACCGAAGCCTGTGTCATGCCCGCTGCACTGCGATTGCTCTCCAGCCAGTTGGAGCAGAAATGGTTCAAATGTGCGTCTACTTGAGCGGCAGGTCACGTTAGGTTGTAAAAAAATAAAAGCAGGAACACCACCTTATAGCTTGACATAGAAGTGGTTCCCAGCAGCTTGGGCTGGGAAGGATTACATCTGGAACGGGACCCGCCGCAAGGATACAGCTGAACATTGTACAGTTGCCCAAGGTACCGAAGACAAAACTTCAGCCAAGAGACTCAGTAAAACTCTTCAGGTTTTTGTTGTCACAGGTGTTCTTCATTACCACAGCTGATCAGGTGCTGACTTTTTTTTCCCTAACCATCATCAGGCACATGGGCTCCCCTTGCCGGACTGGGAACAATTACTCGGTCCATATTCAGAAGGAGAGGGTCACCTGTAGAATCTATAGCAACGCCGATGGCCTCGTCTGCATGCCCTGGTGCAGAGGCTGCCCCAATATTTGGCTGATCAGATCCCTTTTATAACTCAGTGGGGCCTATTCTGCTAATGCCGTACAAGCACGTGGTGAATAAAAGCACGTTTTATATGTCTCATTGGGAAATATTTTTCTGAGAGGATAGCTGCTTGGATTCATACTACATTTGAAATTTCACATACGTTGGTTAGTTGTGATTAATGCAAATGATGGGTCATTGCTCCCAGGCTGGATAAAGCATAATTGTTATAACCAAGAGAACTGGAAGAAGGCACTGGGAAAGAAGTAGGCTATCTTCCCCAGAGGGATCCAGGAAAATTAGGCTAATAACATAAGGTGTGTTGGCTGGAGCAAAGCTTAAAATAAATTTTGTGGGTTTTGCTTTCACACAATGTAATTGCATGTATGTACATGGTTCTTGTTGGGAGAGCTCTGGGTAAATCCTTGTCTGGATTGTTTGTGTCAAAGTCTGGCAGTAGGTTTTGTGAAACCTGGTGTTGCATCTCATGTAGCATTTTTCATGTGAATATTAGCGCATGAAACTAAAATACGCTTTTAATGAGCATTTGAGTGAATATAAAAGTAAACCCAATAGAAGCATAAGCACAATCAAAATGAATTTGTAAATTGGGGAAGAGGAGAGGGAAAGGGGGAGTAACTGATATTTGCAGTTCTTGCCACGATTGTCAGATGTTCATTTTGATGACATATGTGAAATGTAGTGGCAACCTGCGTCTAAATGCATCAAAATTAGTCGGAGAGACATGGCTAAGTGCCACGCGCTGCTCGATTGCAAAACCACCAATCTGCACATCTGTCTCGCAGCATGCCATGAGGAGGAACGGAGAGAAGCTGCCAGCTCTGCAGATGGGTAGCTGGCTTTCCTTTCCCAGGTTGTGACATACCTGGGCCATCGTCACTGGAGCACTACATTTTTTTTCTCATAATCTACCTGCCTACGTGGCGCTTCGGCATGTGGCAGCACATATGATGGTTTGCTTGCCTCTGAGCAAGCTAGCATTTTTAAAAGTATCATCTATTCTCAGCAGCAATTTTTAAAATATCTTTTTACTCTGTTATGTGCATTTCATTACGGGTTCTGCTTACAAGAGGCTAACTGAAACCCCTGGATAGAGCATCCCTGCAATTGCTGGGGTTTGACATTATTCTACAGTGTAGTCTTGGTGCTGTTCCACACAGAGTGGGTCCTAATAGATAGGATAAAAGCGTTGCAACACCATCTGTGCCTTTCTGGAGGCAGGTCACACTGGCTCTGCAGACAGTTCAGGTAGATACCACCCAGGGTCTCTTCTGCCAAACTCCCATATCCCTCTTGCACTGTTCCTCTTCATCACTCTTATCCTGAAAACTGTAACTATTAGTATTTGTAGTTATAGCAGAGCCTCCCACTCAAATCAAAATGAGGATTCCCTTCTGCTGGTCATGGTAAACGTCTGATATATAGACTAGGGAGACTTCTCTGGTGGGCTGTGTTGTGGTGGGACAGTGTTCCCGCACCCACCACTGACCCTTCAGGAAGTTACAGGTGTAAAGAGTCAAGAAGTTACCTCCAAAAGACACCAAAACTTACATAATTCTGCCCTGGATAAGGTCATTCTTGTTTATGGACTTCTCTCAAATTAAATTTCCACTGCCATTTTCACAGCTAAATGTTACCATGATAGGCACAAACATGGAAAAAGATGGTATTCTCTTGTCTTGAAAAATTCTGACTCGTGTGTTCATGGAAAAAAGTCGATTCAGCCTAGAAGCATGCTTCCTATTTGCCTACATCAAAAATATTCCTGGACGAGAGACAGTCATCACTGTTTTACAGAGACGTTGTGTTGAAAGAGGTGGCATTCCTCTTGGCAGTGAAAAGGCATTTCAGGAGGGTGGGTGACTTCCACAGAAACGTAGTGAGGAAGAACCTGCAGATAGTGGGCAAAAGACTTCTGCGATAATGGAAAAGAGCTCCTTCACCTTGCAGACTTACCAGAACTGAAACAATTGCTTGGGATATTGCATCTTTTCGTGTAGGTGAGTGCTTTCCTTTTCTACCTAGTAACTGGATTGTAGGTAATGTGTTTTCACGATGTTGTAGGTCTGATAAGTCAGGGGTTTTTTGGTTTGGTTTGGGTTTGGGTTTTTGAAGAATCAGGGAGGAACTGGCAGCAGCAAGGATGAAGGAGATGGGAAACCATTTTGCCTTTCTTATAGAATTGGCTAGGAACAGGTAATATACCTAGGGGCTGGAGATGTAAATTGTTAGTACTTTCCTGGAAGTTCATGACATCCTGCAGCGATGGTAGACAAAGCCCAGCAGCACAAGTTAAAAGGATCAAGAAGAACTTGACTTCACAAGATCTACTATCACCTGCAGCCAAGGGGAAACCTCAGAGCTTTCAACAAATTTTTGTTTGGTATTTTCTGTCTTCCTCAGTAGGAAACAAGCAGGGCCTTTAAAAGCAAGCTGAATCCTGTGGTAATTTAAATGAGACCTACTCCATACTTTGTGTTCTGTGACAGGAGCATTACAACCCTTCCAAATGATCTACTATTAAATACATAGGAAATTTGGAGCCTGTTGCTTTGTACCCACCCCTTATCTGTCTTCAGTCATCCATGTCTACATCAGTGCCAAAAGGCAAATAGCACGAAAACAGAACTACGCTTTTATTAATGCAAGTGCTCCCTGAAACTCATGGAAGAGACACATTGATTTGTAGCAAACTTAAGAACCCAGGAGCATGAGAATCCCATTCTGGATCAGTCAAAGGATCTACCTAGTCCCCACCTCTAACAGAGAGGGAGTTTTTGATGAGGAAGAACATTTGAAGCTTCATTTCTTTTCACAAATAGGACATTCAGCCAACTTTAAAAAAAAAAATCTTGAAAGATACTTCTAAACTATTGCCCAGTGCTAAGAAAGCAGAGCAGTGTTTTCCATCAATCTGCAAGATGTCTAATTGAATTCAATAGTACTATCTACCTGTCCAAATTAACAGACATAACAGTTTCCAGTATTGGAGCCTCCAGAAAAGTTCATGCTCCACAACTACGGAGATCATATGATGGCTGGAAGGGAATTTTGACTTCTTTACTGTTACTATTTTAGAAGCACTTGGAGAATAGATTTAATAAATGTGAAACGTCCCAAAACTTGCCTCTTCCCCCAGACAAGGGGAAGTTGGATCCCCAAGTTTGAAGCCCTGCTATAATTTTACGAACTCTGCAGTGAGGTGAAGTTATTGCTAACAGGAATATATCCTCTTCTAGATGTGCAGTCTCAGCAAGGCAGTGATGGGCACCTCAAATCATTTATTTATGAGATTGTCTTCTGCTGCCAGATTCTTATGCCTCAGGCATAAAAATATACTTTCCTCATTAGCACAGAGGGTGGAGGGTTGAGTTTGCGTGTGCTGGGAGACATGGGGGCACCAGATGATGAAAATCCAAGTATTTCATTGAGGGTTCCAAGTTGGGCAGTGAAGGAACCTGGATTACCGTAGTGCTTGCTGCTTCTGCTTATGTTTCTTTCGAGTAAGTACTTAATAACTTCATGGGCTTACTCGAGGCTTACACTCATGGGACCAAGAACCAGACTACTTTCTAGGTCATCTTCCCTGGTCCTCCATCTCCTGCAAGTTGTCTTAAAATCATACAGCTTTGGGCATCCTGAAATAACATTAGACATATCCAGAGAGCCTTTTGGCCCTTCAGGCCTCCTAGACGTCTCAGTGAGGGACAGCAGAGGTTATACTTTTTGGAGGGATGACTCATATGCTTGCCATGGGCAGAGGATCAACTATTCCATGGACTAAGATCCCCTGCAAGCTGGCCAAGCAGAAAAATTGGCTTTAACTATAAAGGTAGCTGGTAGCCTGCCCTTTACTTGGAGGTAAGAGGAGTTGGAGAGCTGCCACTGTGGGAGTGTACTTCAAAAAGAGGGACAGAAATGAGGAAAATGTTAAAATGGAGAGAAAATGCCAGTTAAAGAGCCTGTTATAAACACCTCTGAAGGCTCACCAATGTAAGGCTCAAGTGCTAATACTGAGCAGCAGATCTCATGGCTAACTAACAAAAGGAGGGAGGCTTGGCAGCTAGCTCTGGATAAAAGTTTATTAAGAAACATACTTTTAAAAATTCAATTACATCATATTGTTTCCAAAACAGAGAAATTTATCTCTAGGTTTAACAAGCGATTTAATAACATGGACGTATTTGCAGTTTTGCTTCTGAGGGAACTGGGAATTGCTTCCTTAGTCTAATGTCAGGGTTTGCTTCTTTTCATGCAGCTTCATGAAATGCTGTGAGCCTCCAATTGCTGTGTGATTAGATCCGCTTCTTGCAGAAAACTTCGATCGGTAGATCCCACAGCATCGGTGTGTGGTCAGTGTCTTCTGCTGAGTTTTACAAGTGGAAGAACTGAGGCACAGAGCAGGAGGATGGAAGAACGGGTGAAATGGTCTTTGGTACCAGCTTCCTAGAAATGGGGGGGCTTGTCACCTCCCTAGCAAAGCTTTGTAATTTCAGTTTCTGAGGCTGTATCTATTCTGCCAACTTACCCTGGAACACAGATTCATAGAAAGTCAAATGCTTTGATCATTCACATTACCTACACGTTGACTCTCCCTTAGCTTCCCAGCGCCCAGGTTTGGGGACAGATGTGTGGCATGCCATGGCTGTATTTGGGGACAAGGCAGCGTACCAGAAAGCCCAACTGCTGCATGGTTTAGACACGGCTCCTGCCGCTGTGGCTGGGACTGGCTCGTCAGGCAGGGAAACTCAGATACATAGAGGGTCTTGCTCAGACCCTCCAAGAAGCATGGGCACAGATAGCTCAAGCCATCTGCCTCCAGCACCTTCAGCTTGACACTGTTGAGGTTAAGTTTGGTGTAGTCTGAACAGCAAAGGATTTCAGCACAGATCTAATTGAAAACACGTCACCGGTGGGATTCCCCTGAGCTGTGTATTTGTGATGTGGGACTTGTGTGGGACCAGACCTGCTGCCATTTGCTGCGGGCAGGGTCCTTGCCAGCACCTGACATGAATGAACTTGGTTCATTCCTTCGAACAATGCCTCTTGAAAAAGCATGTGACCTCTCCTTTTGCATAATAAATACCATTTGGGGGTTGTTTCCATCATAATTGGCTTCTAAAACCAATTATCTTATAAATCCTTTTTTTAAAGGTCATCATAACTTTTCTGCCTTTTCTTTATACACAGTTGTGTGTAAGCCTTGGGTTTGTCTCAGCTTTTAGTCATTTTTGTAACTTTAACCTTCCACCTGCCTGGTTTACTTCAAGGCATGCTTCAAATGTCCCAGACATAATGACTTTAACAGTATGTCCCTCCTGTAAGTAGCAGTTAGCAGCGGTAAGACACCCAGAGACCAGGTTTTAATCAGCCTTGACTGAAGACTAAAAATGATTCACTCCTGTCAGCGCTGGGCAACACAACAAACAGCTCTCCAGCAAATCACTTAAGCAGAAATATGTTGGCATGTTTCTATAGCAACTAAGGAAAAATATTTCACACAAAAGTCCATCTGCTGCAACATAGAGGGAGATCTGGCCAAGGATCCCGTTATAAATTAATCTTAATTTGCAAGTTTTATTTTTGCAAACCTCACGCAGCCACTTGCACAAAAAGGCAGAATGTAAGTGAGAGGAGAGACAATTGATTTTTAGATAGAGGCTGTCAATTAATCAACGAACTGGTCATTAATTTGGGAAGCAGTGATTGTCTGAGGATGAAAAATCAGTGCATTTGAGAGGTATTCATCTTCATTGCTGTTTACCAATCAGGCTGCATCACACCATCTTGTATGCAGCGTATTTGGAAACATACTTTATTTTTTCAAAAGAGGCTAGTAGCAAGCATCCAATATTTTTTTTAAAACCATTTTGGTTTGATTTACTTGTAAAGAGTTACTCAAATTTATTCAACCATATAAAATGCTTTGTAGAAGCCATCAAAGTGAGGAGAGGGGGAAAAACCAATGCGATAATTTGGACTGCGATGCATTTTATTTTATGTGATGTCAACACTTCAAAGCCTATGGGAGCTGTGCTCGGGAGATCTGAAACATTTTACGGGGTGCTTGGTGTCTGTGCTACAAACCATCTCCAACTATAGATTCTCTTGCACAATGTTCACATGCTGCTGCCAGCGTTTCTTTCTTTCTTCCTCACTAGCTGCTTTCTATGTCTCCTCTGGCAGTTTTACAGAGCCCCCAAAAATAAATTTAAAAAAAAACAAATCAAAAAACCAACAAGAACTTTCTCCCAGCTAGGAAGCATGTAGACCAGTGTCCTAGAAGGTGTGCCAGGTCTCCAGGGGCTGTGTCCAGGGGAAGGGAAGTCCAGCCTGAGTAGGTTCTGTCACCTGGAGCTTTTTGTGAAAGGCTAGACCTTAAGATGGGTCTCTTAAGGAAGAGATTTTTGTGTCTTATGTCATATGTCTGTACTAATATGAGATGATATTTAAATACATATTGACAGAGCTGGCAAGCATTGTGATGGTAGAAACACAGAGTTTCCAGCACAACAGCCATATCGCTTGCTCCTTATCACCATTTCCCCTGCTCACTAGCATCCTTGACAAGGAGGAATGACAGCCTCTTTCATTTTGAGTGAATAAATGCGCGATCTGAGCGGTGGCACGTTAAGTAAACAAGTGAACGTGGGAATAGAGCTGCTTATGAAGAGGAGAGGGAACGTGAGAGAATGAAATGTGAGAAGTGGAGCACTTCAGAAGTCTTGGAAAGATTGCTTTTTCCCCATTTCATTTCTTCCATGCCTCCGTGCCCCCTCTCCCTTCAGCTCTAACTATTCTTATTAAATGCCATCTTCTCCATGGGGCAGGATGGAGGGGAAAAAAATTTCTCCAGGTAAGTTTAGAATACCTTTTGATTTTAAGCAGCAAGTAAATACTTATTTTTAAACAAAAAAAAATTACAGGAACAAAAGATTTTTTGTTCCTTAGCAGACAGAAAACAAGTGTTACATCTCATCCTCAATCTGTTTTGAGATACTTCGCACTGGTCAGTTGGAAAACAAGAAAACAACTTCCTCAGCAGCAAGAAATGTCCAACCAAAAATTTAAGAGCAGCTGAATTACTAACATTTTTCATAATCTATTAAAACAAGTTGTTTTCTCTGAGATTTTTGTGTTGTATAATGGTTACTATTAAGTCGTCGGAGAAGAAGAAAATTGGGCCCTTTTGCCATGAAAATTGCACCTCTATCCCCCCATGGTTGCTGTCTCCTGTTCTGCTCTCAGAAGCTGGTAAAATATTTGAGCTCTACCTGACACACTGACTTTATCTGAAATTTTGATCCACGGATGTTGGACCTGTTGAGTTTTAACACCGAAGTAAAAAAGATTTGCAGCTTCAGAGTAAGAAGCATGAAAGAGTATGCTAAGCACATTTGCTTACAAAAATGCTGCAGTCTACTGTACTGTCGGGCCATCAGAATAATTAGGGGTGAGCGGGTCAGGAAATTTGATTCAACTGGGCCCTGGTCTGGCCAGTTTTGAGCTCTAGAAGAAGGAAAATGTCTTTCAAACGCAAACACATTACAGCATTTCATATGCATGAAGTTCCAGAGTTTCAGGCATTATTTAAGAGTCTTTGTACATTGGTCTGTGGACAATGGATGAAAGTATTTGAATTTGTTTTGACACTAATAGCTAGCATGAAACTCAGTTATATCCATAGCAATACCCAGCCACATACAGTAGTTTAAATGCCATGAAGCACTTGGTGCATCCAGGGTAGCATTCCCAAGTGAAGAACCATTTCGCAAAATTCATACTGGGAAGGAAATGAAGAAACTGGATTAGGTTTAGAACAATCTCCTATCCCCCTTAATTCAGTTTAAGCCTGAAAAATCTGAACTGACCTTACAGTCAGGTTTGGAAAAGTTTTATTAAATTCCTTCATCCTAAAAGCTGTTTTAGCCAAGCTTTATTCAATAATTAGTATGATGCTCTGATTCTAAATACTTTCTACATCATTCTTATTATCATTGTTCTACTTTATTATTAGTGGTAGTATTAGTATCCTATTAGTTAAATATACTGGGTTTTATTATTGCTGGGAAATTTTTGCTGGACACAGTAATCGCACTGTGAGCCTTAAATACAGGTTCCCCTTGGCTGAAAAGTATTGAACCAGGGTTCGCAGGCTGAGCTCCTCAGTGGGTGTATTTTAGTGTCTCTCTGCTGGGACCAATATGCCATACTCTTAGCTGGAATGAGAAAGCGCAGCTAAACTGGAGTAGTACTGATGTGTAGAACCTAATGATGTATTCCTGTGCCCGTACTAGCTTGTGCTGTAGCAAGTCCATAATGTATCAGCAGTGATCAGTTTTGCTGGGGAATTATTTAGGAAATAAATTCGGTCTTCTCTGAAGTCCGTCCTAGGTCTGTCTTCACGTAATGCCATAAAGACCCTCGCTCCAAATTATTGTTTATGTAATGATTAGAATTTGCACTTTAATACTAAGGCTTAGATTTGGTGATGGAAATACTAAAATCACTTTCTTCTGATTTCACCTCCCGTATATTTTGTCAGAGCTCTCCGATATGTTTAAAATATTCTGTAGGTGATTTTCATTGCACTATTCTTGTGGGTAGCAAATGGGCTTCGTCAAGTCATAGAGCGTTCTGTCCAAGCTTTTGGTGTCGGTTGGTAAGGTACCATTATATAGACACGCATTTGAGATCCCTTTTTGACATCGTTCATGAAATCGAGACTAGAGATCCCAGGAAGGGCTGTACCCCCTCAGACGCAGGAAGTGTCAGAAATCTCATTAATCTGACGCTCCCATGGTTTTAGCTTGATTTCTGGAGTTAAAACATCAGATAAGCTTCAATATTCTGCAGTTTACCCATCACTAGCTCAAGTGTCCAGGGCGCAATGTATTGTAATGACGTGTCAAGTTTTCCAGAGGTTTAAAGTTTAAGCCAGATTTTCTTCCAGCATAAAAATAATATTACAGTCTCTTCGTGGACTGCACATGGTTTCTGTGTATGCACTAGCCCTCCATGGGTTTCTCGTCCATAAATATGTCCAGTGTCCTCTTGAAATGCAAACTTTTAGCACCCTTTTCTTCTGAATGGCTCTGAGAGAGAGGGGAGACACTTAGATACCCACAATTTCCTGTCATCTCACAGGAGACACGTTCAAATTTGGGAAAGTGAGGACACTGATGATGTAGGACATGCTATAGAGATCTCAAGACTGATGAATGAGTAATGAGCGTGAAGCAGTTTGCATGAAAAGAGGCTTAATAAAATTTTTGTCATGGGATCTGTCTAGGAAGTAGCTAAACTACCTAGAAAGTTGTGTAAACAAAATGAGGTTTGGTTAGTGTCAGCTATGGGAACCAAGTTCTGTGAGTTTCAGTAACTCCTGTCACGAGCCTGGTTCATTTAACCTACTGACCAGGAGAGAAGGTAACACTAATCCAGCTAATCCAGAGTTGGCATCATCAGCTTGGCAAAAAAATCTACATTTTGATGCTTGCCTGCCTCACAGATCTCGTGAGATACTGTTCAAGTCTCGCGTGACTCTTGAAGACCAAGACGTTGAGTTGATAGTTTCACGCTCAAGCTCAGAGGGAGTCAGTGGTGGCAGGGCACAGAGCTCAGCGTTTCTGACTTCAGCTTTCCTGCCCATCTTCTAAGGACATTTCCTTCATTCAGGTTTGGTGCCAACGATTCAAACACTGCTGTTTGATTACAGTTCTGATTCCTTTGCCTTACTATTGGCTAATATATTTTTGCTATTCACAGCTCTTCTTCCCTCACAGAGATTTTAAAAATAGTGGGTTGCAGTCGTTGTACCTCACATTTCCTATTATCGCTTTCCCCACACATGGTTATACGTTGTCTTTGCAGTGGTCGAAGTGCTGGGTGGAAAGCTTGAGTGGGCAACAGCTCAAAAGTCTTCCTGCCCTGAGAGGCTTTGTGAAAGCACATCTTAATTTGGAAGACGGATCATGCCATGGGATTAATATTTGTATATATGACATGTTTGTGAATTTAGCCTCTTGTTAGTCGTGATTTTGGCTTGTCTAACACAATTTTTATTGGGTAGATACCAGAGCTGCTGTTGAAGGACAGTTCTGGTTCTTTGGTTTAACTATTGGGAGCAGCCATAGAATTTCTTTATTGTAACTATAGCTTTCTCAAAGTGTGTCAGGATTAACATTTTCCATGGTCAGTCTATGACAAATTCAACACCAAAACAAGCACACAAAAACCCAAACAATCTGGCTATAGCTGTCATTTTGGAGTTGTCTGGGCTAAATCCTCCTGTAATAAAAATTGGCATTGTTCCTTTTAGGTGGAAAACCAGCCGGAACGGGGGTACATAAGGAACTGAAAGCTCCAGAAACCTGTTTGGTGGGTTCCCAGTGGAGGGGCAGCATTTGCCCAGCTCAGGAGTTACACAACCGACTTTGTTCAAACCTGTTGGGTGTTGTACCTCTCGGTGGAAACTAGAAAACAGGGATGAAAAAGAATTTTTTCACTAGATCTGAATTATGAGCCCTCAAAATTTTTTCTGGCATGTTTATCAGTTTATTTCCCTTTAGTTTCTTTGCTTCATCAGCGTCTAAGAATGCTGGAGATGGAGAGACAGAGTGGATTTGGTAGTTGGTTTATCACGTCGTTGTAAATTGGCTTTGAGTGCTGTGAGACACTTGCATATAATCCTCACACAGAGGATTGGACTGGAAAGACTGGAAAAATTTCCAAATATTTTTGTAGATCTAAGACATCTTTGCCAATCTGTGTGCCCCGAGTGTGTCGTGACATAGAAGCACTCCAGCTATTTCTGTCTGCCCTTAATATTTTGTGCTTTATGAACCCTTATTAATTAGGATATTAATTTCCATATGTAGTTTTGGAACAATGCCACGCTGTGAAGGAGCTTTTTCTCACATGCCGTTATTCTGGTTTTGTTCACTTAACCCACACTCTGATGCTGTTTATTACAGTACACGTCAGGTAGGGCATGGGAAATTAAAATTTCGGCGGAGAGAACAGGGGCTTTGGGAAGTTTTACATAGTGTCAGGTTATTTCTTAAAATGTTATAGATGCAAATTTATCATTTCTCGTTTCTGTGTAGCAAATAATTTGTGAACAGATTTTCATTTTTACTACTGTAGTGACATTTATCATGAGAGTGTATGCAAATGCACTTCATGCTAGCAGTTGTTCATTAAGGGTGCGCTCTGGCATTTGTTATTTGTTATCTATTGCACGTGACTGATTTCTTAAACAATACTGGATTCGTTTCTTCTACCTGACTAGAGAAATGAGTTCCTTCAATACTAGAATAACAAAAGGGAATAAAAATATAACCACCTTTTTTATGCAGAGAAAATCACCAAATTCATAAAGAAATGTCCCTCGGTGCCTGCACTCACCAGCGTCTGCAACCTTTCCCCAAAAATGTCCGTGAACAATACCTCGTTTTCCTTCAGGGCACAGATTATGGTGTGAAAATCACTGCTTTTTTCTCTCTGCACACTGCTGGCTGCTGATTAAAGGCACCAATTAAAAGCAAAGCTCTGTTCTATATGTCAGATTTACATTCAGAAGTGAACTGCCGTCCAAAGACCAGGGATGCTGTAGGGTATACTACACAATTTTGGGATCTAAAGTTGTCCCGTATCTGTTACCTTGGCATAAAGACCACTTTGCTTGGGTAGACAAGGGTGGCATCCTTTGCAATCGGTGGGGTCTCAGCCCACATACGTCAAGGTGGAGCTTGGTCATTACTGAGCAGCTACAACCAGCACTTTTGGAGAACATGAAACTTGTTGAATTTTAATCTCAGTTTGGCATGTTGGAAAGGGAATTAGGTGCTTCTTTGACTTTTAAATGATCTGAAGAGGAATGTGCTTGATACAGGTAGTAAGAATTATTCTTGGAGTCCTCAGATATTCCAGGCACACATCTATTTTCATTCCTCATAAACATATCCCTGGTGAGAGGGGTGGGGACATCAATTAAGAGGAAAGCCATTTTCCACAGTAGCGAAGGATCCGAAACAAGCATTCTGCAGATTAAGCAGAACAATCTCCAGAGGTTTTGCCAAACAAATTTTTCAGATTTCTTTAGGATTCTAGTCATGGCCTGTGATCCGAAACATTTGCCAAGAATTCAGCAGAAAGAGGAAAAATACCCCAACTCTGAAGTTTTGAACAAGGAGGTGGTTTGTGGGTTTCATGGGATTGCATCAGAAGTCTGATCTTCCCGGCAAAAGATACTCTCTTTGCAAACAATGAATCCCCTAAAACCACAAGTGCCATGAAGTCAAGCAGCATGTGGTTTGGATGTGAGCAGGCCAATTTGTCAACTCTGTTTCATTCAAAGAGAAGGAAATAATGAGTGGAAAAACATTGAGATAAAAAAAAGCCATCTCGGGATACTTGCTGGAGATTGATCCTCCCAAAGCAGAATATAACCTTGTTTTTACTTAATGGAACTTCCCTGTATTTGTGCTTAAACGGTGCTGCTAGGTGATCTGAATAATGCATATTTTTAATGTATGGTTATTTTTTGACTGGCACAGGGAGTGTTATTCTAGGTAATAGAGTATTTTGTGGGAATTTCAATTGTGTTTTAGAATCCAGTCTAAATATTGTGATGAATTTCTAGCAGGTAGTCTCAATAGACAAACACTGTCTGCGAGGTGGAACCGCTGTTGTGCATCTAGGAGTGACTGCACTTTGCTTCTGATGTTTAGATCCCATAGACAGGGCTGGGGATTTTGAGGCGTCTGTCCCAATATTACCGTGTCATTCTAAATGGTCACAGTATATAAAATTATTCTTTGAGGCAAAGGTTTGTTTCTTTTCTTACTGTTGCTAAACATGCCTAACACCTTCCTTTTCTCAACAGCAGTATTAAAAACATTCAGAAAAGTATTTACCAGTTTTACTTATTTAATATTTGGCGGCTTTGTCCTTCAGGAGATAAAAGATGGGAGTATTTAAATCCTCCAATCTACAGAAAAGCACATTGCCCCACCTAAACAGTACTTTCTGCAGAACTGGTGGGTGAAATCTTGGCTTCATGAAGTTATGGAGATAACAAGAACATTTAGGTATACCATAAGGATTTTGTGCACTCCACAGGAAAAGCAGAATTTCTCAGTGGCTTTACGAAGATTGAACCAGGAAAATAGCTTTTTATTCCAAAAATAAACTGAGTAATGCAAGTCACATTATTCTGCATGTGCAACGACGATGATTTCATTCTGGAAGTTCATTTTGCTGTCTCTGAAACCGAAATCTTGAAAGTCCTTGCTGAAAAGTCAAACTTTTCATAACTAAGCAAAGCCATTACGAAGGTAAGCATCACACTGCAGTTTCTGCTCCCAGTTGCTTTAACTCAGGGAATTCCTCTTTCTTGGGTTTTAATCTTTGCTAGTCGTTGCCAGTTTGATTTCAGAATGTTTTAGTCTTGATATAAGCAGCAGGCAATCACCACCCACATCTTCTTTATTATCTTCAAGAAATTCCACAAAACTTGTAGCAACAGCTTGCAAAATCTGCAGAGAGCTTAATTAGCATCAGAGGAGGAAATTGAAACAGATTTTAACAATCATCTTTTTGTTAAGGGTTTGCTCACACTGACTGTCTTCTCGGTGCACACTGGCTCCACTTGACCAGGAGTACTTTGTGGTCCCAGCTAACAGCTCAACAGTGTGGGCGCTGGCCAAGCGCACGTCCTAGCACTGCCAGCTTACCAGTAGAGATGTCACCTTTGAAAGACATAGCCTTTGTTAACGCCATTGGTTTCAGCTCCAGGTTTGTTAGAGACAAATCAAAATATAAACTCCTTCTCTAACAAGCCAATATGTCGAAGACATCAGGGATATGGTCCCTGGATTTAATTTTCCCTGGAAAGAACCAAACTAAGATGTCAGCTTATGAGTGAAGATAAATCTACAAACCATTCTCCTTCACTGTTTTAAAGTAGCAACAGCATGGAAAAAGGGATTGATGACAAGAGAATAGTGAGTATCACTGACTAACACAAAATTGCGCCCAAAATCTTTTTCCTCTTTAATAAAATAACTAAAGAAAACAAATATGTAATCCATTAAGTAGCAGGCTAGATGACGACTTTCATGCCAGCACTGGCTTGTTTCCACTGGGTTACTCCAAACGTCTGAGGCCCCCGCGTTTTGAATTTGGTGCAAACTCCCACGCAGGATGGCTTTTTGACTGACTTACTGAAGAGCAAACCTGGGAAGTTAGAGCTAAAAAGTTAGGTTCTCCAGCGATGGGCTGTAGTAAACCTCTGTGCTCTGCGTATCGGACATGGAGAGAGGACATGTAACCATTGGTCCTGGGTCTTGGAAACCCAGGACAGAATTCGTGTTAGCTATAAAAATTAACTGTTGAGCTCCTGTGAAAATCCAGCAGAGAAGCAGAAACGGATGTAGCCCAATTTCTCTATACATAATGTTTGTGTTATTTAGTTCCAACTTAAACAATATCCCACCCAGTTTCTGAGCAGCCCAGAGAACATGGTGATGACTCAGTGGAGGGTAACCAGAGGTCATCAGACATCGGTTCAGTAGCAGTGTGGAGATCAAGACAAGCAAAATGTGGAAAGTACAGTGGTTTATACACGAATATGGGTGTAGGCCAAAGGTACAGGAGAAAAGTAGAAAGTTGCATTACCTTTGGGTTGCCCCACTAAATGTTTGCTTGAAGTATGGTTACAGTCAGCAGAATGACAACGGAGAACAGGAGTTTCCTCAACGTGCGTTGTGGTTTTGTGTAGTGCTTTTCCTATCTTTGAGGCTGTTGACAGGGGTGGGCATTTGCTGTTTTTCCTTTTATCCCTTCAGATGCAATAAAACTCCAAAATCAAAATTGCTCTCATCTGTGCAGTACCAGAATCTCTAGCTGAGGGTATGGTCAAAGAGCCGTGAAAACATGGCTCTGTTTCCCAAACTGAAACAACAGGAAACGGGCAACCTTGGGTAGGGCTTACGTGGGAATAGGGGAGAATAACAAACAAACAAACAGCCTGGCATTGAGATCCCAGGCTGTGCTGGGAACACAAGTAGTTAGAAAAACTGTATGCATCATTATCAACTGGACAATTTGGTCTGCAGCAGCTGAGACAATAACAGATAGAAAACCTTTGGCGCTGCTGGTCGTCTCCGAGAGAGTCCGCACAGCAGTCACCACCACCCATTTGGCTGGTGTTGAAAAAAGGCATGTGTTTTCTGAATGTGGAAAATTTGTTTGGGAAACACTGATCCTAATAAAATGGCCAAATATGACTATGTTACTGAAATCTTGGGTTACCTACCACATCAGGTTTCTTTTTAGGGAATGTGCGTGTCCTCCCTTTCTCCATGCCGTGATTCATGGAGGCTGAACTTCTGCCTTGAATCCTCCTCTCTTTCCATATTTCCAATCCCTTTTTTCACTCGCTCCTTCCTTCCCACACCTGTTTCCAGAACCAGGCTCTATCCCAGCAGAGCCAGAGGCATCCGGTTGACTAAAATTACGGTTATGAGCAAGCTCGAATGGAATAGACAGGATCCGTCCTTTTTTCCACAGGGTGTAAGTCATGTCTAGAAAGGAATGAAACTCCAAGCTAGAGTTTGTTCAGAAGATAAAAGGGATGGGCCCAGCCCAGTTAAACTTGAGATGGCTCAAGAAGTGTCTGAGCCACATCCCTGTAATTCATGCGGTATGATAAGTCAGCACAGTGCATAATATCCTTCACTCAGGCACCTGCAAGTGCTTTGTTTTGAGTCCAGTAATCCCAAACGCTGCTCTCAGATAGCTGGGTTTCATCCCTTCCCTTTTTCTCAAAGAGAAATTTGGATTGGCTCACTCTTTAATTTAAACCATTTGCCCATTACAACTGCTTTTACAGGCAGAAATCTCTGGTTTCACAAGACTTTTTAAGTCGCGGTTACCTGGTGGAAGTACATGTGCAGCAGACACATGGTCCGTTGCTGTCCGTAGCACGTCGATGGGTCAACTGGTTGTCTCAGTTCTTCTGGTGTCAGGTGTCTCATTTGTATTCTTCTCACACATACTGTTCTGATTTATTTTTTGCTCATCATTTCTTTTCAGAAACTGAGTAGAGAAGCCCAAGACAACAAAGATCTTAATAAAAAACAAATTATTAGCTACAAATGAGGTTGTGGACTTGAAAGAACTGTGTGAGGGTTAACGTACAGCTAGCAAATGTTGGGCTGTGTACAGAGCTTACATGGGTGAACAGTGGAATAGTGACAGGCTTCATTTCTTCTCCTTTTGCCAGCTGTTTGTGAACTGCTGATTTAGGACAAGACTTTGTCATTTTTCATTAAGCACCTTTTGTTCCTTATCTGTTCTGTGCTTGTGATTCCCAGGCACGGAATCGTTTTAAGTACGTTTTTTTTGTCTTATAGTAAGACTCAGGACTTCCAAGGTGTTGTACATGCCCTTACAGTGAAGACCTTATAATCCAAATAGACAAGACGATTCTCTCTTTATTCCATTTACATAATGTTTAGGCACCATGAGAGTGCAGCTTGTTGAAAGGAGGCGGTGGCAGAGCCAGAAACAAAACCCAGGTGTTGTGCCTTCCAAGCCAGCTCTTCACTCGCACCCCTCCCTCCCAGAGCACGTTTTGTTTGTATCCCTTTCCAGTTTTCAGTGTAGAAAGATAAAAAGGGTGGGATTCACCTCCCCTCACTTCAGAAATCTGAAAGTTAAGAAACTAGTCTGAACTAGTTGTTTGGTTTCCCTCCAGAGGTGGCATATCCAGGAGGTGATTCAGCCTGTCTTAGGGTACGCGGGTTAAATCACCTTCTGCAGGGCACTCACTGATATCTGTGACTACCTGCAGGACTGAAGGGACTAGCTGAAACTACACGTCTGTCTCCTAGGTCACGAGGCCAGCGATATAACGGTCATAGGCAAAAAAGGCAAGGGGGAATTGTCTGTCCATTCCCATAAGAGCTGCTGGACAGTGATTGTTTGGCAGGTGCTATCCAGAGGGGGTTCCCTATGCCAGCTGAGCTGGTGAGCTCTCGTCGACTCCCAGGGACCATCCCAGACTTTACACTGATCGCCGTTTCACCTAGTACCTTGCCCTCACCTGTTTTCTGAGTGAAGGGAGTTTTAAATGAAACCAGATATGCATGCTTTATCTGCATACCCAAAGCTCCAGAATTTATAGCCCAGCACTTTTCATGTACATTAACATTTAGGTGGGTGGGTTTGTAGTGTAGGAGAAGAGAGCACAAATAAGCATAAAAACTTACCTACGTCCATAACTATTTTATAGTGAAGTGGTAGCTGCCACTAGATTTGGTTGGGGTTTTTGTTGGTTTTCTTTTAAATTATGGAACCAGGGAGTGAGTTTAGTATGAAATAGGGAGAGGACAGGCGTTTTTCAACAGTTTCAGAATGCAGCCAGGGAGGCTCTGACACAAAACAGAAAAAGTAAAAACATCCCAAAAATGAGTGCACTGTGAGGTGATTTCTGATTGCATGGCTGGCACATCAGCAGCAAATCATCCCATTTCCACTGACCTCGGCACCAATACAGAGCAATTTGTGTGAAAGGATAAGCGGCTGTTGAACAGTTTCTCAAATTATGAAACGTCTTGTGTATATGTTGTTTCAGTATCAGGCATTAATATGGGGTTGTACACTAGGAAGAGCTTGTTCTACATGTATCCCCTTTTCTGTGCGTTTCTATCCGTACCTGCTATTTGCTGCTTCTGAAACGAGTGTGGGCTGGGCTGACTTCCAGACTTGAACCAGGATGGCTCTTCTTATTTTCTATCTTTTTTCGTCCAGTCTCTTAATTTTTTTGTGACAGCTAATGATAGGGGAAAAAAACCAAACCACAACACTTCCTGTTTGAACCCTTGACAACCATTCAAGGAGTCTCTTATTTTAAACTCTGAGTGTAATGTTTGTAATGCAGCTTCACCAGTCCAGTGTCACGGGTGGATGACACTATTTACAATTTATTTCCTTTACCACTACTTCAGGCCAGTTACTCAATGATCTACTTTGTAAGAGCAAGACTCCTTAGGAACATAACATTTGAGAGTTCATAGGTGTCAATAAGTGTCTCTCTGTTGGCTTAGCTTAGCTTTGGTGAAAACCCGAGGTTTGAAATGTTGGGTGGCAATTGAGACTAGGAAGACTGGGGCAGCGAAAGCTGTAAAAGTGTAGAAAGATTGCAGTCAGCCTAACCGCATGCTCTGCCTTAGAAGAGTGCTAAATGTGCTAATTGTTGAAAGGTGCATTTTCCAACATACAAACTCTCTGTAATTTACCGGGGGGTTTGGGGGCGGGAGGCAGTAGATTTTTTAGCTTTTTAGTACAGTTAGAATGCACATTTTCTATTTTGTAAATATTTCTCAATACCTACTCCTGTGCAATTACTGTCACCAAAAGCTGGTACTTGAGCAAACCAGAAGAATTTAAAAAATGCTACTTAGTAATTAATCATTCCATAAAACATGTTAAAATATCCTTTTTATTTTGTACTGACAAGAACAGGAATATTGAGATATAGTTATTTTACAATGCAAGACTGATATGGATGTTGTTCTGTCTGCAACGTCAGTTTTGAGTAACTCATCCTATTTCAGTTGATACATTAACTGCATAGGAGATAGGAGGATGGGGGGACACATGCTCCAAAATATATAGAGAGTTGTAATACTTCTGATACGACTTCCAGTGCTTTTACAAGTGGGTACATGCTGGGTCTCAGGTTGATTTCATTTACTCAGTTCTACATTAGTTCAAGTGACCGATTGCAGCAATGAGATGCGGTCCAGCCCTGGCAGTCCCACCTGAACCACCTCACGGTGAAGGTCAGTCTTGCCATTTTCTCATTTAAGTCATTAGTTGTTTTAGTGCAGCGTTTGCCACAAGGACGTTGCACAAGTTCTTTGGACAGAGGATCCGCATCGAGCAGGCTGGCACCTGGACTACGCAGTGGGAAGTGCATGCTGTTGGGAAGAGTTTTCACTTTAGCAGTGGAGTCATGACCTACGTCTGAGAGGAGATGGCAGTGATGACCATTTGATGGAGTTACACCAGAGAAGATAGAATGGGCTTACTCATAGAAATGTTGTTGAAGATGTGACTGGGTGACAGGAGTAGGAAGGAAAGGCACTAAAGACAGCGGAGAAAGTAGCTTGTATTATGGGAAAGGCAACAGTTTACAGCCGTTGAGTAAGTTACTGAAAGGAGAGTGGAGTGATTGAAAAAATGCATTGAGCTTGTGGTGTTGGCAAATACCCAGCAAAATACACGAGACAGATGTAGAAATATGAGCTCGGACAGATGATGCAAGACCACTGAAGAAGACATAGATGGGAAATCAGACACACCAAAGTGATAGCTGAATCCCCAAGATTTGTCAACGATAAGCACCTGATTTACAAATTGCATCCATTTAGTTGCTTGCACATTGTTAACTCCAGTTAAGCGTAAGGTCAAGTAGCTCCCCTATAAATTGTTTGCTGTTTTCTGGGAATCATATTTTTCTACTGTATTTCCCTACTAGAATGGACTTTACATCTAGTATGTAAAGCCTAGTACTAGCATTTGCTAGTATGCACTTAACTTGGATTATATGGCCGAGGTAATGAGTGGTCTGAAAGAACTGTTGACAATTTGTGGAAGTTGCAAGAAAGGGTTGAAGCATTTCAAATCCTGACTTTCGTATGATTCACCTCTGACTTAAGTGCTTGAAGTTGCTTTAGTTTCTAGAGTTGAAATATCAAAAGATAAAGTACCTGGAAATGCTATCAAGAGAGTAAAAATCCCTCATGCAAATTATTTATATACATATACGTACAGGAGACTTCTGTCAAGCAGTGATGTATTCTCATGTGAAAAGCCTTCTTTTTCTTGGGTCTTCACATCTCAGTTGGGAATAAAGTAACTCAGCGACAAAAATAGTTTAACAAAATTTACTTGCTGTAAGTGGTGCACATTTGAACAATTCTTCACAAACACACAGTCAGATCTTCCGTCTTCTTATGATTACACACCCTGTGAGGGGAGATTATAACGACTAAGGAAGAAAAACAACTGATCTCACCACAATCAAAGGCATAATTCCCCTGAAGCCAGGATTTTACCCTTTGTGTATTGACACTGGAAGATTATTTAATTGCAGTATTTAATGCTAAGAAGATTCCAATAAAAATGATCCAGGCCTTTTTTCCCACCCTGAAAAATAAACTAGAAAAGGAACAGAAAAGGAAGACATATTTGGCATATTTTAAAGAATTCTACTAGGCAGTTTTATGAAGGTTGGGTTTAAGCATCAAAACATCAAAGTCCCACAGTCAGATGAAGATTTAGGAGAAAGATAAAGACCAAGGATTTGAAAATTAATTCACTAGAAATGACATTCATGATGATCTGTTGGATGGTGACGTTTGTGTCATGAGTACTTTTGACTCCACAGTCTGGATGCAGATAAATTTTTGGTCACAGGAGGAAAAAAATGTACACCAGCAAAAATGACTTAGCATGTTTTCATCTGATTGATTCAATAATGAGCAAAGAAAAAGGAGAACCTAGTGCCGGATGAGCAGTCAAGAGCTTGTATATGATCTAAATATCTATGAAAATATTCTGGAGGTGCTTCTGTTACCTCCTAAAGAGATTCAGCTCACAGTCAGCAATAGTACTTGTATTTCATAACGATATATCTGTATCTCCTCTCAGTTAACAATTCCAGTCCATCAGTTAACAGTTGCAATAAGGCGATCAGTTGACAATTGCTAAATATTTTCTGTCTTCTCTTCCCCGAGAACATCCTGCTTTACTTTCATGTCCAAAGCTACTGAGATGCTTTGCCAACTCTGAGCTCAGTAGTAAAAAAAAAAAAAAAAAAGGACATTTGATCCACTTGACATTCACCAATAACTTGTTTTATTCCCTTTGTTATTTTCCTATTAGAATATGAAAAGATGCTTGCTTTTAAATTTTAAATTTATATATTAGCGAATATGGCTGGTGGCGTTTTGTTCTAAATATTCCTGCTTGGAGCACAAAAGACAACAGTTGTGTATGCAAGCTGTGGAGAGCGAGCTACAAACAGAACCTGAAGCAAACTATTTTGTCCAACTACCAGTGCCAGCTGATTTGGATAAAACCAAGAAAGACCCCCTCCTCGCAGAGTTAGGGGCTCAGTTTTACATTCAATAGAAGCTGCAGATGCTGTGCGTCATTCAAATTGTTGCCTGAAGACGGGACAAGGGAGATTTTTTTGAGAGTGCCTAAAATTTTGGGTCTTAAGCTGAGCTGGTATCATTTGGCACTTGCATGGTCTTCCCTGCTCATAGCTGTGTGGATCACTAGTCAGAAGTTGAAATGTTTACTGCTGGATTTCAGCCCAGAAAGGACATAAAAAAGGTTGAATTGCAGTGATCCTTGGAAAAATCCTTGCACATCTTTGTAATTTTGTTTTATTGACATTTCTATGATTTTTGTCAGAAGGAAGGTATCAGGAATGTACAGCTTGTGTCAGTGAGCACCCTTAAATACCTCTGAATAAATGCTGGAAGATGCTTCAAGCCAGAGATGCTGTTAGGTGCTGTTAAGTATGACTTTCTTTTATTCTCAGTTGAAGCTCTGATTATTTCCTTTTCCCAAGCAAAAGGTCAATGTAAAGTAGGCAGACAGTTGTATTAATACAGCTATAGTATTTCATTGTTGCCATTTTTTTGTGTGTGCAAATGATGATAAAGCAACCACTTATGCTGAAAAAAAGCAGTTAATCACTAGACAGGAGGCAGGCACCACTAAAAAAGTTTCCCTGGTGTAGGTAGTATTTCTTACTTAAAAGCAAGTTTTATTTGGCTTGTGTGTGCGCAGAGTTCTGTCTTTATAAACTTTTAATCTCAGAGCTGTCAAACCTCCTTTGACCTGGAGTTTTACAGTAAATGGAGAGAAAAAAAAAGAGAAAGGTGCTCCTTTGTAGAAAAGCAAGCTTAGGGAACGTAGTTCAAGGTGAAAGTCTTGCGGTGTCATTTTAGTAACATTGGTAGAAATTGATTAATGTGAAACTTTTCTGGAACATTCCTGAACCTCTACAGCCAAAGACTTGAGAAGATAATAAACTACTGTAGATCCAGGAAACTCCTAAGGTGGCCTCTGTAGTGCGGAGTGAAAAGACAAGACAAACGAAGTGGAGTTGTGCTAGAGGCATGGCAGTGCGAAGCTCGTCGCACGAGTGAGCAATTTGTGTCACATTCCGCACAGAATAGTTCTTTAAGTAAATCCATTCATTACAACATTTTTTTCTTAACCTCTTCTCATACTTTGCACATGATTGTGTTGCAAGGGGATGGTGAAACAGATCTGGCTTGGTCTTCCAACCTTGTCCTGCAGCCATGTTCCCCAGACCGTGCCTCTGTTTACATGGACTTGCTGTGCTGCTCCCAGACTCACTTCTGGATCTCAAGCACCTCAAGTTTCCATCCACCACCTTAGCATTCATTAGCATTCATTACAAAGCAGGTGATTTTTCTAGCATGAACAGCAACTTTGCATGTGTTCAACATGCACATAGCCACATTAAGCCCTGCTGACCGCGGACATCCCTGCTAAGAAGGAAAAGAAAGCTCACTGGTAATTTTGCTCCTGTCTGTGACCCCCCCTCAAGCATTTAGCTCCAAACTTTTGTGTAAATGTACATAAAAGCAGCTCTACAAGGCAGTTGTTAATCATTTTCTGTATTGCACCTTTGGAGTGATTGGAGGAGTGCAGATGTCAGGTACCCGGTTGAGGCATTAGCAGAGTGTTTTGTAAGGTTTTGAGGGTACTTTGTGTTTCCTTCTGAGAATGAGAAGCAACGTCTTTGAGTCTGTCTCGGGTGATGGCTAGCCTTTGCATTTTAAAGGTTTATTTTGAATGAGTGGGTGAGGGGAGAATAATTGTCAGTGGATGTTAAGCAGCAATAGGCAGAAATAATCAATGGCATGATGTGTATGCCAGGACTCCAGGCTTAACCATTCTCCCAGTATTATAGAGGTCGAGATTCAAGGTTTAAGGGATGGGCAGTCTTTTACGTGATAATGCAAGGTGCTTAAGGCATTTCTCTTAATTCAAGAGGTTGACTTAGAAGTGTTAGCCATACTCCATACGACTAGTAGTGGCCAAAGCCTTAATCTTTGGGAACTGTGTTACTCTGTCCTTTCTAAATATATATTTTTTGGCTTCCATACAGCTCTCTGGAAAGTCCACAGTTTAATTACATTTGCAGACAAACAAACAAATAGACCTTCCTTTTGTTTCTTTTAAACATGTCAGCTTATGCAGTCTCACCTTACAGAGAAAATAATCTTGCATGGATCCTCGCCTCACACAAGTAGCTAAAATCCCTGGAGATGCCAGGGGTTGGTTGCTGTTGACCCATTAGCAGAAGCCATTTAAAAAAAGAACCAAACTCTCATCTGCTTATTTTAAATTCTAAGACTCGGAGATAAGATTTTTCCTCAGGAAGCCATTCAGTGATATTGCTCTTGCTGCATCTTCCACTTTTGCCGACTGCCACAGAGTAGATGGGAAAAAACGTTACCATAAATGTTCAGGAAAGTTCCTGAAACAGGGACCAACCCTTGAACTTCTTTGAATGGTAATCAGGGAACTTCTGACATGTGTAACACAGGGGGAGACGCCACCAAATCACAGAAGAGAGGGGATAATGTGCAGCAGTAGTCTATTTAGAGAACGTGGTCACTTTTTTCTGTTCATGAAATGTTTGCAAATATCTTGGGATTTCCATAAACTATTTGGCAGATACATTCTTGAATTAATCCAGGTGGATTATTCATTAATATCTTTGCTATGTTGTTTTGTGGTGATTGGCCAAGTTAGTCACAAGATGTCCTTTCTTTGGCTTGGTTAGAGGAGTGTACTCCTACTTATAAGGTGAATCTGATGTATGCAATTTAAAGTTCATTTTCCGTGAATACTCCTGTGTATGATTTTGAAATAAGCTTTTTATATGCATTTTTGCCATTAAAACACACTCACTACAATGTTGGCAGAAAACAAATGCAGAAAGGTTTAAACAATTTCATTTGTCATGTAAAATCACTATTTGTGGATATGTACTTTAGCATTATTACCCCAACTTCATCCTTTACTTCATCTTGAGCAATGAAGAGCGTTCAGACATCTAGCTGTGATCAGGTTTTTCAGTATTTCTTTCTATTATAGACAAAACATGGAAAAGATCTAGATTGTTTGTGAGACACTCTACTATTGCCATTAACCTTGTGCAGAGGATACCGTCACAGTGTCAATAGCAGCATGGACAGACTGATGGACAGAGAGATGGACAGACCGATAATGAGCTCGTGTTTGCCTGGCAAGAAGCAGCCAGGAAGGAATCACTTCTCAGCAGATACTCCAGGGAAGGTCAGGAGGGGAGGGAGGGGTTTATGCCTCCAGTACCACTTGGATGTTACTGAAAATGCACTCTGCCACTTCTTACTTGGAACATCAGATTTCGCAGCTGCAGTGTTTCCCAGGCTAAATCAAGTCATTTCAGATAAAAGATTAAGATGCAGAAAATATATCTGTGAAAAGAAGCCAATTAAGAAAGTGATAAAACTATAACTGTGCTTTCTAGATAGGAACATACTCATCATCCCACGTTTTCATGTCACAGCTGCAGGTTCTTATGTGCCTGATCTGCTCCTGGATTTATATTCAGTAATTGAGAGCCAGAATATGTTTTATCTTTTTCTTTTGGGTGCCTGTGAAAAATACGTTCAGTGTACCCTTACCAGCTCTGCCTGGTCCCAAGACTGTAAAATATTCAGATTGAGGTATATTTACTAAATTTATTTTTATATCTATATTTAATTTCAGCCTTGAGTAAGTGAGTATATCTGGTAGATAGAGAAGAGGTGTGAAGGTTGGTAAGGAGAAGAGTAGCTTTGGTTGTGGGAAACAGAGGGTCACTACCCCACATTTTTGGAGCAGGCAGGAACACAGATAACCAGCATTTGAACAGTTTGGAATATCCATTCCAGCTTATTTCAGGGCTAGGTAATGGGCAAAGATCATAAAGCTAACAAAAGGTGGCAGGGAGGGACAAAGAGCTACAGGATTTAGGCAAAGCACTCCTGGGTATCAAATCTCGTCTAGATGAATAATGTGTTATGTGCGGTCTCTGGGATGTGCTAAAGGCAAATTAGAGATTGTGGGATAGATAAGATGTATACAGAGGGATTGTTAGGACATACAATTTTTAAAGTGTTGAAAATGCTGTATTGAAAAAGATGGTTTAGGCTAGAAGGGGTGTGCTAAGAAATAAAACTCATTGCGACTCGCAGAGAAGAGGAAGGAGAAAGCCCATGCATGGCAGTGTGAGTCAAGTGAGTATGAAAAGAGGGAAGGGAAACTGTGTTGAACGAAAGGTGCAAGAAGGAGCTCAAAAATGCTCTGTATGGGGGGTGAGGGTCAGTGAGGGGAGAAGTCGGGCAGGGGAACATGTCTGAAGACAAAGCCTTGAGGTACAACCTGAATGGCCATGTTCAGGATGTCAGGAGAAGGTGAGTCTACCCTTGGCTCCTGTAATTGAGTGATGTCTAAAAGGTCCCAAGTGATAGTGAGAAAAGGAGTTCAGTGCAGCCATTCAGGCAGTGTTTATTTAGTTATTCTCTGCTTTTGTAGAGGTATTTTCAAGATTTCGACCAAGAATGCAATCTTTGCCCTTGCTAGGATAAACTCTCCTTGTTTTTCACCCTAAGGAAGTTTAGTATTTGAAATGATACTTGGTTGAAGCTACCTAAGTAATAAATAAATAAGTGAAACAGCCATGTTTCCCTAAAAGCACAGGACAAGGGGAAGGTTGGAGATCCCAGGCAGGAGCTATACTGGGTTTCCTGCAAAGCTGGAGCTGCTTGTTTGAGGGGTGGTATCCCAAGGGCTGGATCCTTTGGTCAGGGACCAAGTGTCAGAGAGGCCACATTTTCACATGTCCCAAATTGTTTGAGGATAGAGTTTGAATTGCTGGCAACTTTTGGAAATTTGGCTACAAGTGGCTTTTTGGGAAAGCTGCTGATTGTTTCCTGTATAGGAAACCAGACACATCCACTCTGTCCCACTGAAACCTGTCTGGATACCCAGGTGTTTCACAGAACCACAAAACTAGGAAAGCAATGATCCTCGTTTACTTCTGCAGAGATCTCCGTAGCGGGAAGTGTGAGGCTACAGACCTCACACTGCGATCTAGATGAAGATCCTTTGCCTCTTCCTGTTTCCTTGATCCCTCTTTGTATTACTCTCCTTCTGCGAAAAGTAAACTACTGCTGTGTGTTCATCCGCTTCACCCAGAGGTGGTATTAAATATGCCATCCTTTCTCCGGTCTGGACGAGGCAGTACGAGGTGTCATCCTTCCCAGTTGCCTCTTCCACAAGCAGACCTGAGCAACCAAATTAAAAAGAGCAGAAAGTAGAGTGGCTCAGATGGGATGCCTGCCCGTCACGGTTGGCGCTGGAGCAGAAGAGATGGGGTGTGAGAGAGGGCAAAGCTGATTTCCCAGGGGAGCGCAGTCCATGCCTAATTTAGTAATAATGAAATAGATGATTCCTAGGGAGATCAAACTGGCTTTGAATGCCCAAAAAAGACCCCACTATGCATTTTAACATGGGAGGACTAGAACCTCAGCTATTTTCTCTCTTTTGGGGCGGGGTGGGGGGGGAGATTTTGACAAGCTGGTGGCAGATTTCAAGTTTCCTACTTGGAAATAAATCGAGGCAAGTGTTTCTTAGCTTGCCATATTTCCAGTTAATAAAATGTGTGCAGTCTGTATGAGTTCTAAAGATTCGTCACCACTGGACAGCCCCTAATTTCAGTTTTCAGTGTTGGGCCAGGGGCACCTGCAGTGCATGCCGCTCGCCAGGGAGCTGCTGGGGACTGGAGAAAGCCTTTGACAGGGCCGGGTGGGACCCTCACAGGATTCGTGAGCCGAGTCCTCCGGGTCGGTTCACAGGCACAAGGGATGGGCCGGGTTTGCTTGGAAGTTCAAGCTCAATGAACTGAGACTTTGGAGAACAATTCCTCCGGCTGCCGCCGCCGTCCTGGGAAGCCCTCTGAAGCTCTCCTTCCTAAGAAACCCCCCACCCTCTCCCCTGCCTCCCTCCCTTAATACGTTCACAAGTTTTCCTGACAAAAGAGCAATTACAACCTGACGGAGACAACTCACAAAGAGAGTGGGGATGACCCCTAGGAGAGGTTTACACAACTCAACACATGGCCAGTCACCGACAAAGCCAGCCCCGATCACATTTGATCACAGAAGAGCCTCCCAGACTGGCATGCTTGACCAAAAACTGGCTGGGTGACTCATTTGTCTGGCGGCTCTGTGATTCATGAGCCTCCAGAAGGAAGGGAGGAGGGAGGTGAATGCTTTTCAGATCTGAAGTTAAATGCGAGAGAAACACATTCCCCAAAAAGCAGACACTTGACTGTGTCCAATTGGTGCATGAATACACACACAAAGCCAGGGCAGGAGTCCTGGTGTGACGCATGGCGAGGCTCCCGAGGAGAGCCACGCCGTGGGCTGCACCTTTCCCAAGTCCGTGGTTTGGAATATGAATCTCGAGTGTATAAACAGGAATAGTGCCTTACGTCTTATCCTTGTGTGCTCCGTCCGTTCTGGCTCCGGGATTTCCCCAGGAACGTTCCACTCGAGCGTGCTTTGGGGCTGATATCGAGGGCTTTGACCTAATGTTCGGGTCAGAAACCTCAAATGACTTTGACCAGCTAAAATTTAAGCTTCTGATCTGCACTAATAATTTTGGCTCCCTCTTTTATCCATGAAGCAAGTGTATCCACATCAAGTGTCCCATCCTCGGAGGTGTTCACAGTAGGTAGGATGAACCCTCCACTTGGAGGCACCTCTCTTGCCATGTCCTGTGGAAGAGCCTCACCAGCTGGCTTGACTAATTGCCTCGCTCTTAGGTGACAAGGGTCAGGTGAGGGGAATCCAGCTCTGGGCATCCGGGAGGACCTTTCCCTCGGTGCGGTCTCCACCCCTCAGGGAGCTTGGGGTGGCTGTGACATGCTCACTGAAATGCTTGTGCTTCCCACCGCCATACCTCTCCGAGTCAGCCATTGCAAGGGATTATGTTACTTATTGCTTCAGACGTATGGGTCAAAATGCTAAATTATTTAGCAGCTGTTGCCAGATGGATTTTAAAACAATTAACAAGTGCTAAAAATAGGTAGCTTGCATTTTGCCAAAAAAACGTCTGTTTGCTGTTCGCTTGCCAGCAGTTTGTGCCTCGTGCTCCCTGCGGCCATCGGGGCCTTCAGCGGTGTCTGGGCCTTGGGGCGTGTTTCTCCCTCAGCGAGCATCGGCTGCGTGCATCAGGGGATGCACAGCTGTCCTGGGCAGGGGGCTGAAACGCCCTGGTGTTATTTTTTAGCATTATTGGTGGTGTTACTGCGATTCCGGGCAATAGGCATGCTGTATCACCCACCTTCGGTGGCTGGATTTCACTGTCCCACACTCACACTGGGGTGATGACGGCAGGAGCCGTTAAAGCCCTGGCATCAAAGGGGCTTGGGGGCTTAACTCTCTGGGAGCACCAAAATAGCTTTGAAGGAGCCAGGTTTTAGCTCCTCCTTTCCGTGGCGTGGCAGGCGGGAAGATACCGCCTGGGATGGGGAAACCTGCGTCCGGAGGTTGTGCTGAGGTCTCCGGTTCACACAAGGCTGCCCGCAGCCGTCAGGGTTACCCACATCGGCCTGCCTTAGAGCAGAAAGAGGAGGACGTTGTCGCTCACACCTGTGTGATAGACTCTGAAACTAAAATCAGCTGCAAGCTTGAAGGCCATGGATTAAGTTAATGAACTGGGGGCAAAATAAATCCAAGCCACTGTACAGTTTGTTGGTGAGGCCCTTCCCTCTAAGGGATTTTGCTGTTTGCTTCAACCAGCAAACCAGATCATCTGTAGTAAGACATTTTGGGACGTGTAGTTCAATGCGTCCTGAAGCTCACAGCTCCATGTTGTCAAGGCAGGAGCATCCTCTGGCCACGTTTCAGGGCTCCACCGTCAGAGCCTGGCTCACAGGCGAGACTTTGGCCACCGAACATTTGTTTATCTCTGTGGCACAGGATGTGCTTTGTCCAGAGTCAAAGGGAGCGTTTGTTTCTTTTTTGAGTTTGCGATCACCCATAAAAACAGGTACTTTGCATTTAGCCACAGGTTTATGAGCCTCTGCTGCCAGCCTAGCTCTCATGCTTCACTTGGTGGGACTTGCAGCCCTCAGCCAACTCGGGGGAATAGTGCAGATGATGGAGCACATTTAAATGAGTTTCTGTTTCTAAAAAATGTTACACTAGGCAAAGGATTTGGACCTGAATGAAAGTGGTGGATCTAATTTTAGACAGTACCTATGAATGAAACTTGAAACGAGCTGTTCAGGAAATACCTTCCTCTGCACCAGTGCCAGGGAGAGTATGTGATTTAATGCTAAATTAGCCAGTGCCTACGAACAGGTTACTGCGAGAATATTTTTTCCTGCTTTCAACTAAATTATTTTTAAAAAAGAAGTCTTAATTTCTGCATGTATGTCCATGTCCTTCTGCAAAAGCTGCAGATCTTTCACCTCCAGGGAGTGAGAGCCTTCTCTGCTTCAGTGCCATGTTACCTTTTGATGCATGTTTGTCACCGTGGCCCCATGCTGCAGAGCTGTTTGCTTCGATCTGGTGTCTGAGCATGGCCAAAAGTGAATGGCATGCAGGAGAGGAGGTTGAGCAAACTGAAAGCCTGTCCCAGGGCTCTTGCCCAGATGAGCAGCCACGTTGGCTTTCAAGAGGCCAGATCTCTTTCAGTTATGCTTTGTTATATATTGTCCAAACATTCTTCTTTTCAAAACAAAGAAGAGAAAATTGCCCCTCCAGATACTGAGCAGGCATCCTGTCCCTGTCCCTGACACCTTTTATCGCACAGCTTTTCATGTCTGTAATTTGGGACCATGGACACCTAAGGGTTTAGCTGAGAGATAATTCAGCAAAATAGCTCTGTACCTTCCTGCACAGTCTTTGCAGACAAGCAGCAAGTTATAGGCACCTTTCTGAATAAATGGACTATGCACAGCAATAGGTGCTGCAAAAATAGGAAGAAGTAATTGCTAACAACGGGGTATCAGGAGGTCTAAACCACACCACTTTATCAAAGAATAATTTGCAGGTATTGTAAGCCAACTGCTCCTATCTAACCCTTAACAAGATTCTCAGCCATCAGCAATGGAAGCTTTAGTTAGTAAAACACAGAAACATTCTGTAAGGCTTTTTTGTTCTTTATCTGAAAAATCTGTGTCTTGCTGTTCTGGTGCTGGGGCTGTTGATCTCTCTTCGTTCAATGATGCAAACTTTGGTTGGCAGATGGTTCACACTGGATAAACTTTGCTTACAAAAGGGTTAGATTCATACCTAAAGAAATCTCAGCTGAGTTGTCCGTAGCCTATAATATTGCAGATAAAAGACACTTTTATTTAATGAAAAGATAACAGCGTGCCTCTGAACTTCCTCATTACCCTCTGTGGAAACTACTTGAGTAATCTATTTGAACTAATTCTGGTAGGATCTCTTGATTTCCAAGGGCTCCAGGACAGGCAGCGCAGACTGGGGAGGGAAAGTAGCGTGAGGTGGGTGGGAATGTAGAGTTTCGGCTTGGCCTTCAAGAGGTATCTTTTGCCTCATATCTCATGACAGCATGAAAGTCGCAGGCAGGAGACATCAAAACCCTTGTTAATTGACTGCTATACAATCACAGGTCTCTCCCAGTGACCAGAGACTTTAATGTAGGCTCTCTGTTTTCATACTGTCTGGCTGAAGCAAGCTACCAGTGCTATGCAGGGGAGTTCACTGTTTTCTGCAAAACTCCTGGGATGATGCTCCAAGCTCATCATGCACTGGATGCACACCCCAGCCTGTGAGACAGGTACTGCCTGCCTTCACACCTTGCCTCCTGGGACGCTCTCACCCAAGCTTTGCTGCCTGAAAATATTCCTGCTAACCAAGGGTAGCCTTGGGATGTTTGTGAATATCTAAAAAGCACTTGTCTCTGCCTACTTTTGCTCTTTCTGAGCCGTAGCTGCAGTCACTTTGCAGGTCAAGCAGGGCTGGCTGTCACAGGTGCCTGCTCGGGGCCACTGGTGGGGGCTGACATTGCAGCTGGAAGAGGCTCCGGAGGGGAATCACAGCTGCCCTCTGCTCTGCCGTTGTGATGGGCATGGCCATGCCAGGGCTTTGGGTAGATGTTCAGCTAGAGAAATGATTTCAGCTGTGGTGACAGTCTTGGATACTTCTGTCTTTGGAGGTAGGACAGAGCCAAAACCAAGGACTGGTGGAGAAGAGAAAAATGACATGGGTCAAGTCTCTGAGCTGAGCCAGTATGAGTTCCGTGAAGCCGTGTTGATTTATACCATGAGAGGATCTAATGCACTCAGGGATCATCAAATGAAAAGCGCAATATAAAAAATGTGTGTGATGATGGTGATTACATTTCCAAAGGGCTCTGCTCATCTGCTTGTGCCCTTTGTGTTTTCCATCATCCTTTTGGCTTTGTGTCTCATCCCTCAGTCATGATCTATTTTATATCTCAGTAAATCTTCATAGCAAAGCTATAATACCACCTGATTACAGTACAGATAGGAGAGAGAGAGATCTGATACGTTGCTTGTATTTATAGGTAGTAGATGCCTGCCTGTCCTATATTTGTGCTTGATTTATTGCTCTGAGCCTTTTCTGAACATACATATGGAAAGCTGCATTGCCAGAACAATTCAGGCCCACTTAAAAAGTTGATGAGATTCTTAGAAGTATCCAGAAAGACTTTCCCCTCAATTTGCAAGGAATATATGGTGACCCGAAGAACTGACTGAGTGGGAAGGAGTGAAACTGCCCGGCTAAGTAAGAAAACTTCAACCTTGAATCTGTGTCAACTGCGTGAAAGGAACTCGGGCAGTTTCTGAGGTTATGAAATACGTAGATATTTGCACAAAACCTTGGTCCTGTTGAAGGCACAGGAGGTTATTGATTAATGTCAGTGGAGTGAAGATTTCACTTGGGTTCTTTTCTCTCCTCCTGTCCAGGCCAGACCCATATTGCAAAAGCCGTTTCTTGTCTAAACACCTAATCCTGTGAGTGGTTAAGCAGCTCTTGGGAAGAGTTGACCTTGCTTCACTCCCAAATGAAAAAAAGGCAGTTGAAAGCATTCAGCCCTTTATAGCTCTTAGCAAATTTATCAGACTGGACCCAGTTGCTTCACTGAAGGCATTTCAAATGCTGAGATTTAAACTGGGATTTCCAAAAGACGTTTGGAGAGGCATGTATCAGTAATGTCCAGACTCAGTGGGAATGACATGCATCCCTTGAGTTCCTTTTAGAACCTTATCTCTGCACTTTGCTGCTGTTAAGTAAGAACAAACTGTACGTCTTGGGATTTGTTTATAACTACTGGCTCTCTATAAAATCTGCAACTGCCATGAGCCATTACTTCTCCATCCCTTCCATAATAAAATTCCGGGAAGTAACACCTTTTAACAACAAGCAAACCTGCCTTAATAAGACAAAAGTCTTGTGCTAGAAGTCCAACTTTCCACTGGCAGCACTTCTGGTTAATACTGGAAATTCTAAATATCTGATTAAACATTTCTGGAATTTCTGGGAATACATCGAGATGCTGCATGGGCTAGTTCTTCATAAGGTTTTCAACAAAATAGCTTCTGTTGGGGCTTAAAGGAGCCCCTCCAAATAATCCATCTCCCTAATTTCCTAAAGTGGTTCCTTACATTTCCTAAGCTGGCTCCTTAAATGACTTATGTTCTCCTTTGCAAAATGCATAGACACAAATAAACCGCATATATGAGGAAGGAATGTTCCTCCATCCCACAAAACAAATTAAATACATTGATCCAAAATCACCCCTGGGGTAACTCCTGTGAATTCAGACAAAATGCATGAATTGAGTTTATTAAAGCAGCGTTTCTGATACGGATTGGAAATAACAGTCGAATGAGGTTTTGCAATAGTAAAATGATTGTTTATTAGTGATGAGTGAATCACAAAACTTCTGGCATGTATGTTGATCTTAGAAAAAGAACTGAAAAAGTTTGAAACCCGATCAGGTCTCTCTGAATCTGTATGTCAGCAAAACTGCCTGGAAGTAAATCTGAGTCAGGGTTCTCGTTCAGACACACTTCTGAAACATCCAGATTTATAAGGTTGGATATAGTCATATCTCAGCAAGTGCTAAGAAATTAGGGATGGTGAATTGAACTGGTAAATAAACAAGAACAAACTCATTCCTAAATTTTATATGATTGTGATCTTTTGGAGATAGTCACACACATCCCTCAACCATGCCAAAGCTGCAGAAGGGAATATAAACGCAGGGGAAACAAAATTAGTTCCCAATTCAGACTTAATAAATAAACAGTGCAGGTCGTTTCCAAACTTTTGTTTTGTTTTCTTCTTAAACACTCTGTCAAACCACAAGTAGCTTTTCAAATGTCTCTGTATAGAAATCAGCTTTGGGGTTAGAGTAGCATGATTTTATTTAGATTTTGTAGAAAATTTTGGGGATAGATACTCTCATCACATGCTGGGCCACAGTATTTCTCCTGAGGAGCACGAAGCCAGAGATCCTCCTGATATGATCCTTGACCAGACAGTGCTCTCACAGCTCTGACCGCTTAATTTCAGCTTCTCAGTTGACCTTAACTTCGAAGGACTTGCAGATACACCTCAGAGAGGAGATCTGTACACACAGCTCTCCTCCCGCCTGGCCCTGGTCTGCCAGGGAAGCGCGGGCAGGAGAGACAGCCCAGGAGAGGGCAAGTGACTACACGGTTGGATCCCGGACAGAGAGGGATGGTTACTTAGAGGCTGCTACATCCTTTCGGCAGGGAATTGAGGGAAGAGAGTCCCTTTCCCTTCAAGCACCCAAGTGACCACTCTTTGCAGATGCCGTTGAATCTGTAGGGCCTGTTGCTGGAACAGCGAACAGCTCATGGGTCCCCACGTGCCCACTTCACACAGGGATACAGGGTGGTTTGAGCCTCTGACTTGCAGTGCTGTCCCCTCACCCATCCCCCTGATGGCGGCAGGTTTGTAGGGTGGCTTACACATGTAATCAAAACAAAAACATTGCACGATCTGGCAAGTCATCGGTTCCAGCAACTGAGAGCTATGTCCAGTGTAGCTAAATCCTGTTACAAAAATAAATCTTTGGGATACCCACAATGACTTGCAGTAATAATCCTGCGTACAACTAGGCCTCAGCTTAATTCCTGTAGGGATCAGTTTTATAGCAGCACAGGAGAACAGGCTACTTGATTTACAGAAGTTGGTTTTCATCTCTGTTGTCTGTGATTCTGTGGTTCGAGAGCGGCTGTGGCTCAGTGTCCCCATGCACAGTAGGATCCATCTTTGTGCTGCTTGCAGCAAGTTCCTGAAAGGATCTTTATTTCAAATTTTTTAAGGCTATGAAATCTTGAAATGCTCACTCATCTTTATTCAGTATTTTCTCCAGCAGATGCCCGTGTGGTCACCGTGGTACTTGCAGAAGCGTTTTGTTGGGAAGAAGCTCATCCAACCTTGCAATGGGAGCAGGAGGGAGAGAGAAACCCTCGGCAGATGGGTGCTGTGTGTGCTGCAGGTGTACAGAAGGGATGGCTCAGTGATGAAGACCCTCACTGAAGCATCAGAGGACCTGTTGTGTTTCTTTTTGCTGCCACAGATACCCTGTGAAAGCTAAATCGAGTATGCTGCCATTTTACATGTCTCCTGTTTGTACCTCCCAAGGATGCTGTAGGGGGAAACGCAGGGAAGAGGGTTTTGGGTATGCTTGGACGTTGGTGATTCTGGCCCTTACTCCTCAAGACAGCTGTAGGAGAAGCTGCAAGTCTGATAGGTGTAACTGAAGACTGTACAGTGGCCGCTCTAACACAGTCCTTTAAGGGGAGAATTTTCCGGGGACCCCCAGCTCTCAGAAGTGCTGCTTTCAACTTAAAACCAAATTTCTTAGATGCATTAAAGAGTACTTTTCTAAAGATTTCAGGTACTTAATTAGAGATCTTGGACAAATAATAACATTAAGGAAAAATGTCTAAATGACAACTTCCAGTTGCATTTCAACAGCATGCAGCACTCTGCATGGCCTGTCCTAACAGCCTACAGTTAGTGTCACGGAGCGTCGTTACTCCTCAGAGCTGAAGTCTGGGGTCATCAACCCAGACACACTAGGTCCTCTGAGAACAGGACTCACCAGATCCTTGTATAGTCTTGTCCAAGACCTGGCATAATAAACTGCACGGATGATTATTATTTTCATATGTTTAGGTAAAACAGAGCCCCACCCTTCCAGTCTGGAGCGACCTTCTCCTTGCTAGAAAGGTGTTAGCAGGTTCTGTTTCTGCTCTGGCCATGAGAGGATCTTACCTGGCCATACAGAGAGACATCTGTGTTCCTAGAGCTAAGCAAGGACGGCTGGTAATCTGGAATAAGTGTTAAAATGCGTTACCTCAGTGAAATACTGATCTTTTGAATCAAAGTGATTTTAAGCCTCAGGGACATTTTGAGCCTTGGGAAGAAAAGTGCATATCTAACGAAATACGTCTCCTAAAACAGTGATTTCCAGCAATGGGAACAGGAGGGCAAAGTCTTAAACTGAATCACAGCCCAGAGAGCTGTACGAGCACCCTGGTGGGTTTTTCAGTGGATGAAATCGAGAGAGAAATTCAAGCTTAACAAGGGAATATATAGCTAAGCAGAGTTTTCTTTTTTCATATGCATCTTTCTCCAGAACCAGGAATTATGTTTAAGTATTTGCATTGTAGGAAATAAATCCATTCTTTACTTCTATCTTCATTTAGCCTGAAAGGAAGTCAAGTTCAAAGTTATTCCACTGCCAGTCTGTAAAGCAGGAGTGGCAGGTCCCTCCTGGTGTGCCTTCACCAGAATACAAAATTTAAGGTACTCAGGAGGCAAAAAGGGGCTTCTCTAACGAGCCGTGTGAGTCAGTTTGCAGGCTGGAGTCTTGGTCTTCCCGTGACAAGCATTAGTCAGAGTGTTCCTGGCATGTGGCAGGACAGTGGGGAGAGTGCCTGGACCTCGAGGGTCTCCTGCGAGTTCGATGGCTCCCGCGATCCCTTCTAGAGGTGGCTGCAGTTCAGCGGCGTGCAAAACGATCCCTCTGCAGAGGTCACGGAGCAGTTTTCGTCTGCCGAGCAGGAGCTGGGGTCTGGTGGGCTGAAAAGCGCTCCACAAACATCCGTTATTATTCTTGATTAGAGAAACTATATATAGATCCTTTCAGGATCGACAGAGTTTCGTTACCAGGCGGACAACAGAAAGTACAAATTTATCAAAATTAAATGGAAGTCAAGAGAACATACTGTCTAAGGCAACAAGGCGGTTCAGACAGCTCTGCAGCAGCCTAAACACATGACAGACTCAAGCAGCTCCCACCGCTGCCAACACAACTGCTCGCAGGGTCTGCCAAGAAGCCAGATGCTGCTGCTGGAAAAAATATCTTCCAGAGTTTGGCATCAAGATCCTGTGATTACCATCCAAATGGGAGGAGATGGAGTGGTAGAATGTGAGTTTAGTATTTAGCACCCCAGAACTGTGCAGCAGCCTTTGAAGGCAGAGGAAAAAAGTTCAAGCAAAATATTTTTGCTAAAAATATGTTCGGAGAAATGAACTTTTTTTTAAATAGCAGAAAACCAAACTATTATTAAAACAACGCAAAATATTTTATGTCCGTATCAATTAAATGAGTAAAACCAAAGAGGATTGTGGATTCTTTACTTGGGTAAATTTTGTTAAGGAATAGTTTTATAAAGGTCAGAGCATGAGCTCTTTGTCTCTCGTGTTGTTGCTAACGGAAAGTTCCACTGCAGATAGCATCACAGCGACTCCCCTACCCAAGACAAATAGAGATGGGTCGGAGCGTTCCCGCGTAAGTTTGGGAAGGGTTGAATTTAGATCCAAAGTCTGCAGCTAGCCCTTCTCTCATTGGCAAACAGAGGCCAAATCCCTAAATCCAAACTGACCCAGGGTTTGGGGGAGAGTTGAGCCCCGAACCACCTGAGCCTGGTTCCAAATCTTGCAGCTTAAACCCATTTTTGAAGGTAAAGCAATAGAGGGGTGGCCCATTTCTTAGAGGTTTGAGGCTGCTCCTGAACCTCCTCCTCCTTTCTAACAACTCTGGCTGATACTTTCATAATCTGTGACTATAAAAGGATTTGGAGTCCCTTCTGTTAGGCGAGGTCTCTCACCCAGCGTGCCTGCCTTGCTGAGGCTCCCCAGTGGACGTGGTGGTTACGAGCGCTCAGCACGTTGGAAAAAGCAGGCGAGGCAACGTCAGCTCCCCTGGCTGGCTGCACTCACCTCTTGTCTCCAGTCTTACATTTCTATACGTGTGCTGGTTCTGCTCCATGACTGGGAATCCTATTATTGTAGTAATAGTAGTAATAATAATAATAACAACCCAAGTGGGAACTCAGAAACTTACATCTGGAAAGTTAAGACACGAAGACTGTTTTGTTTTACTTGTATTTTTGGTTGCTTATTTTTATGACAGATCTGTATTTCAACAAATGTTATCTCCTTGCCTGTTATAACATATCAGAAAAGAGTAAACAAGGCCATTAATCATCATCTCCCGTACTCTGCTTTCTGGGCATGTCAGATCGTTTTGGAGGGGAGGTGGGCAGAGAAGAAGAGAGCATCTGTTCCCTCACTCGGGAACTCCCCCAGGGATGCTGCCGATCAGTGCTTTTTCCTTTGGGGAGGTTTGTAAAAGGGAGGAGGACCCCGTGGCAAACCCGTGTGTGTCCTGGAGGGCTCAGGCTGCGTCATTCCTGGCCAGTGCCATGCCTCTTCTGGGCACAGCATGAGTCCCAGCTGGCCTGGCTGGCGATGGTTGTCTCCTTGAAGGCCACAAAGATCCCAGGTAACTGCTTACCTAGTGTGATTTTCCAGTAACTTGACACAGCTGACCACGTGAGCTGATAAGTTCCGCTGTTAATTCTACAGCAACCGGATGAGATAATCCAAAAATGCCCCACTTATCCTTCAAGGTCACTAAATACTCACCCACGTGTGGCTGATGTTTCAGACCTCACCAGATTCTGTTTGGACATTGCTGTTTTATAAGGCTGTTCCACTTGGGAAGGGGGGAAGTGGGGGTGTTTTCAGGTGAAATGACAGCAGAATGCTGACACACAGCTCTGGTGTCCCATAGTCCATCCTGGCGACCGGGACAGATCTGCTTCCCCAGCCCTCGGCCAGGCCGGGAGCTTTGATGGGAGTTTGATCAACGTAGGATGGTGGAGATCACTGCTTTTAAAAAACTAGAGAATGTGGGTGGCACCTTAGCTCACGGACTCACCTCCACTTGCCCGCACATGCTGTAGTTCGGGTATGGTGTTGGCCCTGGCGGTGCTGACAGTCCCGGGTGGAACGGGGTATCTGGACGTGCCTTTTTACTTCACACAGGAAAGAAATCTTATCTGGTCCAATTAATAGATAGGATTTGTTTCCCTGACACACAGCATTGCAAGCTATAATTTATTATCTGTCGCTGCATTATCACTTTTCTAGATTTCCCCAGTCATTCTACTGCGTGTGTTCGGAGGCACGTGTGCCCTCCCAAGCTCAGGCTCAGGTTTCTAGCTTTAACTCCCGCCTTCCGTAAATGTTATTTCAGTATCATCAGCAGTAGTTCTGTTTCTGCTATTTCAGAATCCATAATGAATTAAAATAATTTGTTCTTCAGATCATCTTTAAGTCCTTGATGGTGATGTTATTCAGTTGATCAGCTTAACAAAGGCTCCTGGAGCTCCCTACATTATGAAGCCTCTCCTCAATCGCTAATTTTAATCTGGGGTTCAAGTAAAATGCTACATAATGCTATTCTGGCATCCAATCTGTATACCAGCCACTGGAAATGTAATTTGGTTGTGTTTCACAAGGAAGGCCTAAACTGTTAGGATACCTTAAGGAAATGGCCAGGTTTTCTAATACTTTGAATGGGTTTTCAGTTGAACTTTGGAAAGGAAAAGACGGGGGAGTGAGCCTTTGCAACAATTAACTGGCCACCTGCCTCCCTAAGGAGCGCCCTCCATGGCAACTTCTGGAGGATGCTGTGCTCTCTATGCCTTTTCCAGCCGTGCAGGACATCTGGATACCGTATGTGAGACTTTCTATTGGTGCCTGCAGGTGTTGAAGAATCTTAGCTGTAAATGTACTTGTCTGCAGTCTCTTGCATTAAGAGGCAAGATGTCTCTTGAAATAACTTCTGAAATTAAGATGCTGTAAGGTTTGAGTAGTTTAAGTGTTAGCATATTCTGGCCACTCTGAAGAGGTACCATAGCAGAACTCTTTCTTGGTCAGCATTTTAACATCAGTCCATAGATGCTGAGCGTCTTAGAGACCTAGGGTTTGGGCTGTCTTTGCACACTCACATCTTCATGTGTTACCTTCTAGCAGAGACTATGAATCTGTGGACATGGTTGAGTTACTGTGAGATTAATTTAGGTGTTAACCATCAGCCTCTCAGCTACTCCTCAGTCTTTGCCCATGCTTGCTTTTCCCCTGGAGTAAAAGTACATGAGCTTTTGTTCTTAGAGTAACAGACAGCTATAAGGTGCTGTAAATTGAATTTACACAATGGTGTAAATGGTGTTTATCTCACTGTAACTTCTCTATGTACCCACACCCCTTGCAAGATTTCATACCTGGATGGATCCACCAGACTATACAGGGGACATGAAGGGAAAAGCTCTGTATGATTCATGATACAGGACTTTTATCCTCAGAGTTGGCTGGTTTAACCTATTCCCATCAGTTTACTTGGAGCAACTAGCCTATTGCACAATAAGCCAAGCCAGCACTAGTTTCAGAACACGTGAGATCTAGGACACTTTGAATCAGGAACCACAGGTTTAAATCATGTATCTCAACTTCAGACAACATGCAGCAAGTCAAAGTTTGTCCTTCTGAACAAAAAGGTAATATAACTCATACCTGAAAAAACGTGCAAAAAACCAAACCAAGCAACAGTTATAGCTGAATCTACACACTCCCTTTGCCAGCTGAGAAAAAAGCCTTTTCTGGGGAGCACTGCTAAGATGTTGGATGGCTGCCTGTCTCATCTGCTGGGGGAAGGAAGGGACCTCTGTTGAGGGGGTGGCCAGTCCCCTCGAGAGTCTAACTGCGTGCAGCTTTCTCTCTCTCCTCCCAAGGATGGCTCAGGGACGATGCCCTCCCTAAGTCTGTGCTAGCCTTTGAAAACTTATGTGGTCTCGTTTCTAACTCTTGAGTTAAGTAGTTTAATTCATACTAGAATAACCCATTGCCACTCATTGCAACCATGTTTTATTATATATTATGTTACAGACAAGAACTGATTTCAGGAACTGTTGGTTACCTCCTTGTGTTAGTATGTTGGCATTTGGTTGTCTAGAGAAATATCTGAAGCTCACCTTCCTGGCGGGATCCATTTCTCATATTTCTGTCTGTGGAAAATACCTTTATTTTATCTGTATCTGGAACTGACTTAGTTTGGTTTCTGAATATCATACAGAGACATAATTTGCTTGGACTGGGAAACATAAGCCTTTAAAGTACACATGCCAAGCACTTAAGGCAGTTATAGTGTCCTCTTTTCCTGGGAAGCAGGACTCTACTCATTAGGTGCAAGTCACCTAGACTGAAAAGCCGTTGGTCATTCCCTCAGGTCATCAGCTTCACTCCGGCAGCTCCAATTACCTTAGCAGAATAGTATCACCCATAACAACCTAAGTAAATCAGGAAGTCACCGAACAAGGGAAGTAATTACAGCTTCTTTCAGTACTGAAAAAGCAACCTGTTCTTTTACGACCCATCAAAACCATGTGTTTGCCTTTAGTGGTTAAAATAAAGGGTGTGCAATTTGGGAATAATCCAGCTATGAAGTTTCCTTAGTAATTGGCAAGTCCTGAAAGGTTTTCGCTTCTGCAGTTTAAAGGTGGTGAGCATGAGATTAATTTAATTTTCTTCTAGATTAGCCTTTAAGGGACACTACAAAACCAAAGAATGACATTTTCAAATGGTGAACCCACATTTCACCCATTTGACATAAAGGTTATTTTGTTAACTACCTTTAAATTTCATTTATGATGTGATTTAGTCATGCTGTAAAACAGAATGTCAGTCACTGTAGCTGTAGCAAACATTCAGAATTCGAAAAATATTTACCACTTTCAGAAAAAGGTCTAGCATGTTACTCAACCCTAATAGTAGTATTATCAGTTTACGCAACTCACTCTTGTTTTTCAGTCTTCATTTCAACACACCCATTCATTTGATCCAGATTCAACTGATTCTAGGCAAAGAAGTATTTGTTTGCAGTAAGTCTACATGCATTTTTATGAAGCACTTTTCAAATGTTCAGGGTACAGGCACATGTCATTGGTTTAATGGAGGGAGCTTCTGTAAATCTGAGCATGAACCATCTATTCTTTTTTGAAATAAAAAGTCTGATCGCACATGGTACTTAGCGCTGTGCTTTAGACTGAGCATATGACTAATCTGGCTGAAATCAGTGGGATGACTCAAAATGCTTAAAATGATGTGCATCCCTGCCCCAGGGCCAAGGTACAGGACGTTTAATGCTGGGGGAACGTTTTTCGCCTAAATTACAGTTCATTCACTCTTTTCTCTGGAAGGCTCTTTAAAAATAAGAACAACAAATACTTTAGAATATTGCTCCCGACCTTTGGTAGGGAGACTGTCTAAAGATCATATCTCGATTTTAATTAAAAATTCAATAATTAGATCATCATGTTACATTGTTCTGCATTTATTCAATATTTATGTGTCAAATTTTCAGTGTCCTTTATATCATATAATTTACTTGACAAAGGTGGCCTATTTTTTCTGTTAATGAACTATCTACAAATCTCTGCCTGTTTCTCAGGTGTGTTTGTTGCTGATAAAGCAAATGGCCGTATCTCCAGTAGGCTGTGACCAAGCATTGAACCGTGGAGACATCTTCCCAAGATGAGGCAGTTGGTGTTTCTGAGAATGAACTAAAACCTAAGTAAGTGCCTCCGTGCTTAGCCCTCTGTGAGGGCTAGATCTGCGCCTTCCCAACAAATCATCCTTCAGTTTCCAATATGCCAAGACCTTCCTACTGCTGGAAAATTTGCAGTATGTTACGTATTTTTCAGTTGCCGCTAAAATGTTTTGAGTTTTGTTCTCTAAACTGGGCACAAAGGTCTTCCTGAACTAAAAGCAAGGGCAGCATCTGCTCGGAGCAGCAATACTGGCTGCTAATGAAAATTTAGAGAGAAAAGTAAAATGATAACACCCTTTGTTGCCGAGCTGTTTCCAAAGGCTCTGCAATCCTCTCTGCTCCCCACACACTCCTCTCTGCCGGGGTTTTCCCAGACCCGCTGTATGTTCACTGATTCATCCTCTCCATTGCCGAGACACCTAAACATTTCCAAAGGAAGGCAAGAAACCAGGTCAGCAGAGTGGAAATAACCAAGGAAAAAAAAACACATATTCTTGTATTGGGAGAAAAGTCAGAAAAAAAAATGAATACGGTAATGTGGGATTTAAAAAAAAAAAAAAAAAAAAAGAAAACATCCATGGAGTGGATTTGAAAATCAACGTCTGACAGCTGTAGTATATTCGGTGTCGAACATCCCAACGGCTCAATGAGATAAGCAAAGCTAATGGTACAGGCTCTGAAAATGCCACATCCAAGCTATTTTGGGTTTACTCAATGGAGCTACTAAAATATAGCTGTGCTTTAATTACGTTTGTCCTTTAAACTATTGGGGAGCAGTCTAACTTGAGACACAAGCTAAGGTGCCACGGAAAGGGTGTCACAATATTCTCCGGTAGAAAGCAAGTGGCTGTCCTCCCTGTTGTGTGCTTGTCCCTCAACAGCCTAAACGGAGGCCACCACTCCAGCCCTGCGTCCCTAGGCTGGTCTGCAGGACTTCCAAGGGAATATCTGCAGTTCTGCATAGAGCAACCTGGCGAGCAGAAACCTACTGAACTGATGAGGGAGAATTTCCTTTTTGTTGCCTCCCATTAGCTCATACCTTTGACCCTTTCCCTGTTCCTTTCCAGATTTTGTTTTTCAAAGTAGCTGCCCGCACAGCTGGTGGTGTGTGGCTCACACGCTCACAGCGGTGGGTTCCTGATCTCAAAATGTGGATGTTTCAGGCCAAAAATGTTTCAGACCTAACTCCACAAGCATTTATTGGCTCCTTCAGGACCCTGTTACAGCCTGCACCGAGTACCCATGAACACAGCTAGCTGATCCTGCCACCAGCATGCCGTCTAACTCGGGCGATCGCAGCCACGGCAAACAAACTGCACGCAGATTGATTTCACTCTCATTTTTGCAGCTCAAGCCAACTGGGAATGTAAACCGCACTGACCAAGGAAAGTTGGGGAAATTGCCAGTGAATGCAGAAAGAAGAAAAGGAAGGAAGATGTGGAAAGCAGGAGGTAAGAAAATGAACGCTGTTTATTTAATACTCAACATGTTCATTTGGGTCAGGCCTCGCAAAGCAGTCAAATGTCTACGGAAGCGACCTTCCCTTTGGTAGAGAATAAGACCTCAGATCAGTCCTTCGGTCTCTGGGTGGGGATTAGCTGAATTAATTGTTTGGCAGAGACACCAGGTGGGTACAAAAGTTAAAACTCACCTATCAGTGCCATTTTGGGGGGTTGGTTCAACCCACTGTAGGGTATGATGCCGGTGAGGAAATCGTGATTCACGTCTATGTTCAGATGTGGAAGGAAAATACAAACATCCAAAATGCCTTTCCCCCAAATTTTAAGAGTGTTCAGACCCAAGGGCTGGTTTTGACTCTATGAAGGTAAACTTAGTCCTCTAGAGGGCATGGTTACACTGATTATATATTTAATAATTAACTGGTATTACCTTGGCTATCTGTTCACTTTTACTGGTGTAAATCAGGAGTCAGTGAACTGACACAGGTAGAGTTTCATTGCCTTTAAACCTTGTTGTAAGGTTTTCCATATAATCTCTCTTCTTGAGGAGGCTGATCCTGTACGGGCTGGAAGGTTTGGGTATGATCGTTGGGGAAGCTTTCCAAGAGGTAGCTGTAATTCTTTCCTTGCTACCGAAATCCAGTGTGAAAATCAGTGGATCTATTTTTAACATGTATTTATGCTCCTGCTTTGGTTGATCCCAGCATCCCTTGGTAGCAGCCTGGGCTGGGTATCTGAATAGTAGCACAATATGGGGTTAGTGTCCATGCTTCTCAGAAAGCATGGCAGCTCCAGACACTAGATAGCAATTATTCGTGTTTGGGCAATCTGGTGGTTGAACTCATTCAGCCGAATTTCAAAGTTAACAAAATTGTGCAGATGTAAATATGGCCACCATCTGTCTTACTGCATGCGTTTCCCTGGTGTGCAAACAGAGCAGAGGTTTGAATCTGGGACCTCGTAATGCAAAGGAAGACGCTGCACTAGCTGATCCAAAAATCCACCTCCTTCACTGAGGCAGCACAAACTGTGCAAAGCCCTTTTAATCTGGAAGTCACGTCTTTGTAGAGCTTACACAAGGTTCACTTGTCTGTAATGCAAACACCTGCCTTTTATTCAGTTTTACAATATTTAAATCCCCTTATAAAATAAACGGCTACTTGCTGGAACGTTACCCATGCTGTATGTCCAAGATCTGATGAATTTAAAAGCTATTTTCTAAGACGCATTGAAGAAAGAGAAGGGCTGGAAACAGCCATCAGCTAGTGTTACAAATAGAGAAGTATCAGTCTATATTTTGTGGCTTCCTTCAGCTTCTGACTACATTCCACATGCATAACATGTTAAGATTTCTTGCTTGGGTCATTCATAGTGCCAAACCAACACCTAGGAACTGAGAAGCACATTAATCTGCACTAATTTGTTATCGTCACTGAGCTGTGCCGCACAGCATCCCTTTACTTCTCTTCTGTAGTTACACTTGGAAGTCATCCTCGGCCATCGCATCCTCCTTGTCCTGGACCATGATGATTGCGGTCTTACATTTTCTCAATTTGCTCGCAAAAAAAAAAATCCATGTTACCTTTTTTTTAGTTCTTTCTCATGGCTGAGGATGTGATGTTCTTAACTGGTTTAAAAGATATCTACTAGCCTGTGGGTGAACCAGATTCCTTGGGTTGAATCTACACTTCCTATTTCAACATGGAGCTTACAAGGGCTGGGCTGCCCTTCCCTTGGGCTGACCCTGCTCACAAACATTGGCCAAAGCCAGTATGATTTGTTGCCTCACACAGCTTTGTCGTTAGTGGGTTTGCAGGAAGAACACAGTCTAGAAGAGGGTCTAGTCCCAGAAATTTGATGCTGACCTGATGATCTGACCTTTCTCTGAAAATGGATTAAGGTGTTCTGAGTGATATCGTAGATCTCTCTTTTACTGCCAAAAAGTCATACGCTCTAGGCCAGGTTTGTGAAACGGCTAAAATAGCAATTGCTCCTGAAAAATTCAGGCTGGATTTTTATGCACAAGAAAACACCTCTTCATAGCTTAGTTTCTAATAAAGATTAGAATTTACTGGATGCATCCAGTGAAACTTTCATTCTCCGTTTTAGGATGAGAGCCAGGCAAAACTCTCCTTCAAAATAGAAAAAATGATGTAATTTTCTGTTCTCCCTTTTGTCTTCATTTTCAGCTAATACTTGGATTTAATAGCAGCAAGGATTTCCTGTGAGAACTAAGCTAGTGCAAATCTTCAGTTGATTTCTTTGTGCTCAGCCTGCTCGTCTCTCCATATCCACTTGCTGTGTCTGGTCTTACTTCAGAAGTTTTGGGGGCAGATGTGTTCTGTGTTTAAATCAGCAGGTCCCTGGCCTTAGACACCTCAACTCTGTTACAATGCTAATGCTATTATCAGTATTAAAAATAACAATAGAAACTGGTTAGGCAAAGCGAACTCTGAAGCTGCAGTTACATGGCCAGAGGTACTCCGATTAGCTCATTTACAGCTGATCCAGATACCTCAGCACGATGCTGTAGTCTGCGGTGTAGACATCCCTTGACACCGCTGTGGGCTGGATGTACTTGCATAATTTTTTGCAGTATACATGAAAATGCAGCGTGAAGGCCATTAGAGAGGAAGGAACGGGGTTGGAACAGGGTTGTGTTGGCTTCAACACTGGACATGCCGTCTCAGATCATTGTTACTGCAACCATTTCATTCTAATTCATCCATATCAACCATTTTTAGGTCTTTTCAGCATTTCACTCTTGCCATCATGCTGAAGAAGGCTTTGGCCATGCTTCATTATGCTTGGCTGGTGTCAGCGAAGGAGTGAATGACACTGTTATCTAAGTCTATCTCTCCACCACAATGCAGACAGCCAAGCACTGTTGGCCCCAATGGATATTGCTCAGCAGATCTTTGTCAGGCTTGTTCAAACAAGATATGTTACCATTGACCTACCAGCTAAAAGTTCATGCCTCTGACTCCAGAATACTTCTTTTCTTGGTGTCATTTGTTCATTGAAATAATGAGTTATTGTAAGATTATCACATTAAGAGGGATTTTTTTTTGTTTGTTTTAAGAAGAATGGCATTCTTCTTGCTATCAGATGCTGGGTAGGTAGTTTATTCTTTTGCTTTCTATTCCAGTGTGGGTTTGGGTTCATGAAAATGAGAGAATCTAAGCCTTGAACAGAGCCAACTGCTTTACAAACCTCCCCAAGCCTTTGCCAATTTAATTCGTTGCTGGCTAATGCAGCTCAGGCTTCTTTTAAGTGAAAGGTGCCAATCATGCAGAATTATACAGTGGTTTTGAACAAAGCCAACTCACCTGTTTGCTGGAGACTTGAATCAGACCACCAAACACATTTTCACTTACGCCTAGAAATGAGCCAAATCCATAGAGTCCAGATCCAAATCTGACTTCAGGCTCTCACAGTCTGATTCTGATGGACTCTATGGCTTCTTGACTTAAAACACCGTGAGGAGATCAAAGAGTAGCTTCAGATTAGACCTCTGAGGCATGACAGAACATCGAGTCCTGGTTCAGAGCCACCATGGAGTATGGCCTAACCAGCTTTTCACTCTCTAGACAAACAAATTTAAAGATTTTGTTTTGATCTACTTTTGATGACTTCTGGGCTTTTACTTTTCATTTCCTCAGTTCCCAGATCTATACAAGATCCTAGATCAATTCAAGCATTGCACATCAAAACTGATGGTGGTGGTCCATCTTATTTTCACAACACTTTCTTTACACATAGAGCAGGATGCATTTTGGATCTGACATCTGAAATAGCTTGTTTTCTTCATATTTCTTGACTGAATTCAGGGGAGCTGGCTGTGCTGGGACTGCAAGGAGGAAGGTTAAATCTCATCAAGACTTTTTTCAAAGAAAATTTAAGAACTAGCATTTGCTATGGGGGCTGATAAGCAGGCCCGTGCATTTCATTTGGACCCTCTGGATCTCAGGTTCAAATCTAACAGAATGAACAAAACGCTTCATCTTTCCAAAACAGAGGCACTACATACTGTCCGGTCTACTGCATTAAATTATTTCATGGGACATCTTGAGAGTCAAGGTCCTGTCATCTTTGTAGAAATACCATAAGAGAACACAGAGCTTTTCACAAGGGGGGTTGTCTTAAAGTCTGCAGTCTAAATGTTTCTGTGATCCATCAGAAAGTATTGGCAACCAGACACCTAGCATGGCATTGAGGGGTGGTAACTATCCTGTAAAAAATTAATTTCCGAAGTGGAGTGTGACTTCATCAAGCCCAGCAGCTCTGCGGAGGGGTGCACGTGGAGGTTCCCTGGGAACGGAGGTCAGGCGTGTGGCTATAGGTCTGTGGAACTGTAGCATTTCCGAGTTGAAATTATTACTATGTTTTCAAATTTCCTTTCGAGTTCCTAATTACCAACAGCCAAACCAAACTAGCTTGAAGCCCTAAGTCTCTCTGTCCATCCACAGCCTAACAGCATTGCCAAGCAATATTCTGTTACACTACTTAGTACAAATTATTTTCTATCCCTTCAATGTATTTCTAGTTTTAAATAATACTTCTTCTTTTGATTCTGTTTTTGCTTCTTTCTCCTTCAGTGACTTTACCTCTGTGGATTCCCTTGCCATCACAGATCAAGGGCTAATTTTTTCAGGCCAGTTTGTGGGAATTTAGGTAAATAAGTGGGTATTCCCATAAATCATGTGTTTTCAGAGGTCAGTGAAAGTGCATGTATTTCCATTGCCTCTGGAGAGATTTTTAGCCTTAGCTTCTTGATAAATCAATTAAATGTCCTTTTGCTGACGAAAGTGAGAACAGCACTGTTTGCCGACTCATTGCATGCACATTTTACGTGGGACACTGAGAATGTGGCTGCCTTAATTGCATTCCCCAGAGAGTCCATCCTGAATACCTGGACTTGACCAAATTCCCACTGACTTCAGTGGCAGCTTGAGCTCTTGAGCTGTGGAAGGAAAGCAACAGCAAACACCAGCATGAAGGAAGTTAGCAGGCATGGAGCGCGCTCAGTGCAGCAGCCGGAGGTTTGGGTCCCAGGATAGGCGCTTCTCTGCTGCTCCAGCTCCCCAGTGCTTCCACAGGCAGATGTGTGCCCAGTCTCCTTCAGCCCTAACGCGTGCACATGGGCACCACTCCCCTCTCAGCCTCTCCCCGCTTAGAAACACAACTGGCTTTCATGAGAGGAGAAGCTATTTTTGCATGAAATGGAAAGGACCTGAGTGCAGAATAAGGACAGAGAGCGTGAAGCAAGGCGTGCTGTCTCCAAAATGAGTAAAAAAAATACAGATGTAGAAACAGGTGTTCAGGATATGTCTTTCCCACCTTACATCCCTGTCCAAGCTAATCCACATTTGAGGACACAAAATATTGTAAGCATTCCTCCTCCTCCCAATACAACTGCATTCATTCTTCCATCCCACAGCTTTCAGCACCAGGCATATTCCATCCACATAGAGCATAACTTGCATACCTCCTCAACCACAAACACACATCCTACTCATAGTCTTCCATGCTTGCAAGTGCAGAGCGAGTGGAGAATATTATACTTCACTTAGATATTGGCTGTTGCTCCAAGGTATGTGTTAAGCAGGAGATCCTCTTCATCTTCGCCTGTGCTTCTCAGTTGCAGAAATCCAGACTGTACTGAATTGTTTCCTCTTCTTTAAAAATAATCTGTGAAATCAAGGGAGAAACTGTGATTAGACACTTGTTTCAGTTACATAAAAATGAGTATCACCTTCAGGTGGAAAAAAAACTGTCTGATCACATGTAGATCTAGCCCACAAGTGGCTGTACTCACTGAATTAAGAATTCTTCTGAGACTAAAAGGCAAGTCACAGTGTTTGCTGTAGACCATCTGATACCTTTGGGCTCCTGATCCTGATCAGAGGAAAATGCTGAACAATTCAAACTAATAATAGTAAGGCATGACTATGATTTGGTTTTTTTGCTCTGTTCCTGGCAGACAGACACTCAGGTGTGCATTGCAGCACAAATATGTATGGTTAATTCTTTGTTGTCTCAAGATATTGCAAAGTAGTTAGCAAAAAGACATGCCAGGTAAGGAATTGTAGCCTTCACAGTGTTGAGAGAGGTAGAAGGCTCACTAGAGCCCTAGGACTATCCCTTTCTTATCATGATATCATTAGTGTCTGTACTAAAGTCTCCAGGAAGAGGCTATGAGATGGTTAATGCCTCTTCTAACACTGTACCTCCGCACTGCAATGGCAGTATTGCCTCTGACCTTCAAAACGTCCAAGGCTCTTCTTGCTTACTTGCCCCTGGCTGCAGCACTAGTAGGATTTTGTGGCATTCATGGCTATAGTATATCCCAGAAAAGCCATTTGGGGGCCCAGGCCCCATGGGAATGAGGTCTGCCAGTTGTGCCAGGACTTTTTGCTTGTTTAGAGGATGCAGCATTTGCTGTCAGCCACTTTCAGTTCCTACCTAATCAAGCAAATGAGGAGGAGGGCCAACATTTTACCTGTTGCCTCAGGCCTTTTTACCTCTCTCTGCCCATCCAGGTAGCCTTTTTTTAGCTCACACCTGAGGATCTGCATAGGTGTCGGATTATTTCAAGTAATATTGCTGATACAATGATGAGATGAAAAATAAATTCAGGAAATGTAGATTTAAAGATTCTAAACTAATGGAAAGTCAGGAAATCAGAAAATTGCACCGATGGTACAAAGCCTTAAATGTCTGCAAGTCTGGAACTACTCAAATTCAGCCTTGAGTCCCCTTATTCTGCACTGAGAGGTCAGACATTTGTACCTTGCTGGATGGGGTGGTGAAGAAAATGATGTTTCTATTCTGAGTCACATTTCTGCAATTCTGTATGATATAACAGAAGCCCCTTGACACAGGGATGTGAGAACTCTGCTGCAGTCCCACACCTCCATCATGCTCCTTCTCCAAGGGGCTCATCTGCAGCTCTCACTTCGGTCTTCACCGGGTCTGAGGGAGTACAAAGTAAAAAGGAGGAAAAAGAATTAACTTGGTGTCTGTGGAAATACTACTCTTGAGTTTGCCCCGGCTGCCAGATGTGGAAGTGGCTGGCAGTGGCAGAAGGGCTGCAAGTTTTGGACTTCAGCAGATTTTTAATTCTCATTGACTGATATTTTGCGGGAAGCTCTGAAGCGGTTCACACGTCGTCCAAACCTCCTCGCCCATTCTCTTGGCATCCAGCACAGCTGCTGAGGGGTCTAAAGCTGGGCTGGAAATCTGCAGCCAGGGAGTCTCACCATTAATTCTACCATTTCACCCTGCAGATCTGACCTCTTTAAGAGTGATTTGATGTTTCTTTAAGCAACACCCCGTCTCTATGAAGAAATGCCAACAGAGGAGAAGTTTCAAGCTTGCTATTTTTATTTAAGCTGTTGGAACAGTATGGACATAATGTAAGTAACTGGACCAGCCAACAGGGTGTCTGTCAGTCAGTGACTCAGTCTTCAGATCAGACAGATGCAAGCCCATATAAACAGGTTCAGCCCAAAAGTCATGATAATAAATAATTTATTTTCGTACATTTCAAAACACCAGATACAGTAAAGTGAGTGTTTTCTTTGGAAACAGGCATTACTGGTCGGCTGTATTTACTTCCCGCACCAGCAATAACATGTTCTGTATGAGTGGAGGGAGACTCCGACCACCATTCTGCCAGAGCCTACTTGGTTCTTGGTTGAAGGCTGCTGAGTCTTAGGAAATCTCTCTGAAATAAATTAATGCACTGTTTTGAGGTACGTGGCATCATCAGGTTTGCACTCCATCACTTGGAGCACTAGAGAGATCGAGTCAGCCAGGTGGGCATCTGGAGAAAGCTGACTTTTATGGTGTTTTTTTCTCATCATTGTGGGATTGCCGAGTCACACACAGCAAATGGAAAATGTCCCAGGACATTGAAAGATGATTTTAGGTTATGTGAACTGCCACGTAAAACTGGAAAAAGAAATAGTGGCAAAACACTCGGATGAGATGCAGAAACATGGAAGCTTGACAGGGAATACTCTTATGAACACTGTCCTTCATCCAGAGTCCTCTGTTGGATCCAGGTGCCACTCTTCTTGCAAAGGAGAGGAGGGAGACTAACCAGGTGTCACCCTAAAATACTATTGCCTACCGTTTGGAAACATGGTGCTTTGAGATCTTTTCTGTGCGACCAGAGGATACCTAGAGGTACCTGAATAGACCACGTGGCGATACCAAAGAAGGTCTCTTACCCAGGGCTGCTTTGGACAGATCCATGGCGCAAGCCTTCTCTTCCCTGGGACCCTGCTTTCTAACCCGGCATGGAAGGTGCAGGCTGCGGAGCTCAGGGCTAGGGACTGCCTTGAGGAATGTGTCAGAAGGAAAGTCCTTGAGCAAAGATGAGACTTTTGTCCCCAGTCATCTCGTAAAGCGGGGCTGTGCGGGATGGGAACACTGAAATGCTCAAGATGAGGAGGACAGCAGCTTGCTCCAAGGAGCCTGTGGAAGCTCCAAGAGCAGTCAGTTATGCTGCAGGGCCAAACAGCCTGAGAAGAGCCTGACCGAATCTATAGATGCATGAGTTTGATGTGGATGGAGCAGACTGATCTGTGATGTTTTAGGGTTCATACCAGGTGGTCATGGAGTATTTGAGATCCCCGGTGGTCTGACTCAAACATTTTAATATCTTACTTGTTCATAGTCTGACTGCCTGCACACTGGGTAAACTCCAATATAGAAGCAAAAATATATGCACAAAAATTCAGATAAGGTTTCCAAATATTTCAAAGGCTCTGTGCAAGTTGTATTTAGAACAGAATTCATCAGTAAGCTGGATATGATCTTGCTAGGAGAAAGGAAGAATAAAGCATGCAGCATCATAAGCAGCATATTCCAAGATAAGTGGTCTTTCAGTCTTCTTACCCATGCACCTAACTTTGAGGACAAACAATATGAACTATCATGCAAATCTTTAGCCAAGATCTCTGTTTAATGTGGTCTTTTAGGAAGACTTACAAATAGATATTTATTTTTAATATCCTCTAGCTATGCATGTATTGTATTTGCCTGATCCAGGAGAAAATACAAACTGCTTTTCTCACTCAACTCCCAGGGTAACTTGGCAGATGTCTGCTGCATCTTTGGATGTAAACTTGGGGTCATGCACACCCTTATTTGCAGCAGCCCTGTTCACATATTTGCATTTATAAATTGAGACATTGATCTGTCTCCATTTACAGATCAAATGCAATAAGTTTACGAGTAGGTGAAAAGCTTTTTGTAGCTGCTAACTCTGCAAACTCAGAGTGGGCTCTGCAAGTCAAAGCTGCTCATGCGTTTACTAGTAGTAGCAATAAAGGTCCATGGGGTTGATAAGCATAGAGATGACTTGTCTCCCCTGTCTAGCCTACAATGATTTGTGAAAGTAACCTTATAGAGCTGATGGGTAAGAAGGAGCGCTTTTTAATAGTCATCACTCCCTCGGGTACAACTACACTTCCAACACCTGCAATGGCCAGTGAGCACCTCTGCCAACTAAAACACTCTCTTCAGAAGAATAACTAATACTTTAGAATAACTATTAGAATAAGTACTGCTTCTTTGAAAAGTAGAGGATTAGGTTCATATGTCCTAGAATAAAGCACCCAAAACGGTTTTGTTTGAGGCTTTTGGAAGAGGTGGAAGGGAAGAGAGTGTGGAGCAGATTGCTTTCACTTAAAGTCCTTCATCAACAGGACGGGAGGGCACTTGCAGGTTGGGGCACTGAAAAATAAATAGCAAAGCAGGTACAATCACTGACAAATACTTTTACAAGCCAGGCTCTCAGGCTGGAGGCTCCAAGCTATCAAATAATTTGTCAGTCTCAGCAAGCTGGTAAATAAAGAAAAGGTTCTTCCACATAAATCTTCGGAGCTGATCCTCACAAAGAGTGCTTTCAGCCCGAGCTACTTCAATACTCTATGGCTGGGGGAGAGCACAGTGAGTCTTATTTACGCATCCAGCAGCAGTTTATGACAGGCACCATCTCATCTCAAGGGTCTGACATATACATGCATCGTTGTCCAATTCGCAAATTCTTGCATCTAAAAGTTTAATAAGCTCTTCATTTGATTTCTTAATGTTTTTCACAGAAAGTGAACATTTTTCCTGGCAGAGCAGGGACTGTGAGCTCTTTTATCTGCACCCCATAAAGGGCTGGGATGTCTCTTTGAGCTTGGCCAATAATTTGAAAGTAATCCAGATTTTGTTTTTCCTGCAGGTTTAAATGAAAAGTGAATGTTTTAAGTGGAGGAGTAAGAGGTACACTGAATTTGGAAATATGACCACAGCAGCAGCAGAGCTGTGGAAAAATTCAAGGAGTTATTAAAATCTTTAAAACTCAATTGTTTAGAAATTAGGCACATAGCTTAAAAATGACGTTTTTGCAAAGCTGGGTGAGTTACCCTTCCCATCATATATTACATTAAACCTCTGCCATATGTCCAGTCTTAGCTGGCCAGGAGTGTCCCCAGGAGTGTCCTCTGGTTGCCTCAAAACCCACTGAATGACCACAGCACAGCATTTCCAGCCGTTGCTCATCAGCGCTTGAAGAAGACTTGGTGCTTGAGTCTAAATTACTGGAAGCAAAGGTGAACTTCTGCCATTTGCATCGTTTGGGAGTAGGTCTGAGTCTTTGGAAAGGGAGGCCACTGAAGGAGATGATCTTTCTCTCCCATGATACTGCAAGTATCCTAAGCTAAGCAGCTTTGAGTTTCTTAAGTCTGAGCTGCTTCTCTCACGCTGGAGGAACAGAAGAACATCTGGTCTTAGCTACTGTTTTTCAACTGGATCATCTTGTGCCTCACTAAAATGAATGAGAAACACATGCAAGCTATATTTTCAAAAAGTTGTATTTCATTGATGCAACTAAAGTAGTGATTTTCACATGCAATTAGATACACAGATGTAGACAAGCAACAATTTACACACACACTACATTTCCAACGAGGCCCTACATACATTCCCATATGCTTTACACATGCGAAATATGCACATGGTGAGGAGGCATGGGAAAGTATTTACATGTGCAATTGTATCTTCCCACAGCAATGCCTGGGAATTAGAAAGGACTAACTTAGACAATATTTTGGATGTAAAATCTGATGACACTTTCAATTCTATTCTGCAGGCCCCACTATAAATAATGCTAATTATTAATTATGATCTGCCTACAACAGCACTTCGCCAGGCACTTTGCAGATAGGCCAGAGACTAGGAGCAAAAATCACCCTCATGTTATTCTGTTTTCAAGAAGCGTTTTGGAATAGATGTCAGTGTCCAAAGCCCTTTAGAAACAGGCTCTACGCAGACATCTCTGAGACATTGATGAAGTGTGGAAAACTGAAGAGCAACATAGTACAACCAAACCAAAACGTTCAGGAGATACAGGTCAAGATCATAAAAAACACAACATTTTTTTTTATTTTCTTTTTTAACAATGTCACATCTTGAGTCCTTTTTGAAAAACTATGGGAATGTTTTCTTTACTAAAAAGGTAGAAAACAAAGTCCTGTTTTCCAAAAAGTGCTACTTCCTAGGAAGCAGAGTGAGGCGATGGGAGAAGGCAAGTGGCTGGGGACTTGGCCCTTAGCAGAGCGTGCTCTCCTGCAAGGTCCCTCGTGGGCTATGTGTAGGCTCCCTGAGTGTTAGGTCTCCAGGTGGTAGGTTGGCAATATTAGCCTTTTCTTCCTTCAACATGTGTGAAGATAAAGGCATGGTGTGGTGGGGTGAAGATTATGTAGTGATTGATAATGGGATAATAGGAGCCATTGATCGGAAAACGCACTCCTAAGAAAATGCTTTTTGTCTTTTTATTATTTGATGCAAATAATTTGCTCTTTCAAAAACAAATTGGTCTGTGATCTGATCTAGGACAGATCTGTAAGAACCACTGAAAAACCCCAAACCCTAATGACATTAAAATATTTGGGTTTTTTTTTCAAAGAGCATAGCGTATGCTGATCGTGAATGTCCAGCTACCATGGAGCCAGTTCAGTGAACTTGCTCATTCTACCAAAAGTCTTCGGTATTGAGTGGGATGGGTTATGGCTCACTGTGATGATACCGTGTGGTGTCTCGACCTGTGTAGAGATCTACAGCAGCTGTGAATCTCCAGTGGTTGTTAAAATGTGCTGTTCGGACGCAAAAGCATGCGTGGCATCAGCCATGCAGGGAGATAGCAGCGAGGACCTTGGAGGGTAAGAGTGTAGACAGCAGTAAGAGCTAACAGTCATCTTCTCAAAGCTGGGAGAAGGAAGTGCCATGGGGTGGCCTGGAGAGGACCCTTGGACAACAGCCAGCAAAAAGCCATAGGAGAGGTCAGGGATGGGTGAGGGCAGGCTTCTGGGGGAGAGGGATGGGCAGGCAGGGGCTGGGGGACAAGCAGGGTGTGAGGGCAGTGGCAGCTAGGTTGGGGGATGGAGGGTCATGAATCACAGCCACGTGAGTTTCCAACAGCTGAATGCTTAGATGTGCAAGTCCTTACACCCGAAATTACCTGCTCGAATCCTGGCTGAGAGCTTGCAACAGACTTCTGCTCATTTTTCAAAACAGATCATTTATGTGACCCCTTCAGTCCTTGTTTCTATTAACAGGCCAAACAAGTTCTAAGTGCCAACATACTGAAGAAGTGGAAAAGTTAGTTTATAGAAGGGAAAAAAGGGGAAGGAAAAGAAAAACAAAACTCAAGTTATTTCCACAATGTTTGCATTCCCATGTCTTAACCACAGTATTCCCAGCACGCGGGTTTTTATGGTGCATCTGAAAACCAACCACAATGCAAAAGAAACTTCAAAGTTTTTAAGGAAAGCAAAGCTGAGAGGGAGACATGGGGAGGGAAGTTGGGCAGCGAGGAGCAGAGTATGGGAGCAGTGCCGGGCTTTGCTGCCTGCCTTGCACCCCGCTCTCCTGCAGTCCCAGCCAGGACCTCGCTCTGCAGGTGGCCCAGGAAGGCAGCATGCATTGAGGACAGCGAGATCTGTAGAACTCAGTTATTTAAGGGTTTTTATTTTAGCAGGTTGAAATAGGAGGGCATGACCAAAATATGTGTAAGTGCAGCTCCTTTGTCCCCCTAGTTAAAACTAAGCAAGTCCTGGTGCTGTGGATGTTACACAGGTGAGGGGAGGTGGAGGTCAGGGACTGGAAAGTGTCCTGTGCTTTACCTGGTGGTGGTTCGTAGCTGGAGAGAAGTGAACAGAGGCACCGGTGGTATTACGTAGGATGTGCAAGTGTGGAACATGGATGGTGCGTTTTACTGGACTACGTATGTTTAAGAGGCTGAAGGGATTAGTGCATTGAGTTGCCGTAAACCTGTATAGCTAGAAACAGCAAAGATTGCAACAGCACCTATGTACTCATCACCCACACAAAATAGCATATATCCATTATATGCTATTCTACTATGCCATAATTATGTGGCATATTATATATGCCATAAATAAATTGCATTATGGCATTATGGCTTGGTCATAATCCACTGCATATCCAGTGACTCTAGAAGCTGGATTTAAACATTACCTCAGTTGCTAGATTATGATCTGATCTATTACGCTGCAAGACCTGAAGTCACATTTCTGCTACTGAGAAAATGACTACTACCCTTGCTGGATTAATTGCCCTGGGGTTGCAGTGTGTAGCAGCGCACGCCGGCATCAGGCTGCTTAGGTGAGAGGCAACGAATTGTAAGAGTTGTCTCTGCAGCAATTCCTTCCTTGAATAATAGCAATACTGTTTGTAAATACCTGGTATCCCACATTCAAAGAGTCTGGCGCCAAGAAAATGGGTCAGCATTAGGAAACATAATACTAATTAGCAGATACCTGCAAAAGACCTCTAGCCCGTTTGGCTCCTCGCAGGCTGAACTCCTGGCTGGCTGCGGGTAAATTCAGAAAAGTGTCCGCAGCAGCAGTGAACCAGGCTGGTCTGCCCAGGAGCTACTCGTCTAACTCGGTGTTGTGCCGAAAGGTAGCCAAGTGCAATGAAGTATTTTCTAAGCAACTCTTATTTGTATCCAGGAGTCGAGACTTTCTGGGAAAATTTCCCAAATTAAATGGAAAACTAATTCCTTTAAGCCACCTAAGCATGACTGACATGACAAATGGTGAGGTGGCTACCTGGAGCCGTGGCTGCCTGTCCTCCCTGCTCAGTGTGCTCAGCTCAGCAGCTCTTCTTTGTAAAATGACTGGGGTTATTGTGTGCCTCTAAAACCTCTGCCTGAGCCACGGACCAGAGAAAGACTCTCAGCTGGCTGGAAACAGCAAAATTTTATCAAAACCAGTCAAGAGGTAGCAGGGTGCATCAGCTGTGAGTCTGGGCTGCTGTGTTCTGTTGAGTTTTTCTGTGGCTTTTTTTATTGCATTACACAGGTTTTCACTTCGGGACTCCAGTGCCTCTCCCTCGTGGTTTTGGATCTAACAGCACGCATTGCTGCAGAGAGCCCAGTATCAATGCGAGCACTCTGCACCGTAGTCTAACACAGAATCAATACGATTTTTGTCAGCCTGGCTTCTGTAAAGATTACAGATCTGCTGGCTGAGACATTGTATGTCTCCAGTATAGGAGACAGTCATTGCTGAAAAGGCAGACCAAACTATTATCCCAATTTAAGGGAAAAGAACAGAGCCCTAGAAATAACTGAGATTTTCAAGAAAGCATGGCTCCTACAATTGGGGCTAGCTCAGATGTTCTCTGGGCATTGAATTAAAGTAACCAGGCTTTCAGAAGAACATCCTGAACCTCCCAGATTTGAATTTTTCTGGTGTAACCAGGGGGAATTTCACAGGTCAGTCCTTTCCACCAGCATCGCTGTGTGCCTATTAGCACTGACGCTGCATTGCATCTGTAGGACATCTGGATGTCAGGTGGCCTGCTGAAAGCCGGAGGGGGACTTTGAGTGTATTTTGGGATACGTAGTGTGACCAAGAGCCTGGCTTATACATTTCCAGGGTAAATAATCACTGCATGCACGCATTGAACAGTACAGTGCGTGCACCAGAAGGCTAGTGCATCTCGGATATTACAGACTCAAAGTCTATGTGCTAGACAGCAGATTTGCAGTTTGCGCTCACGTTTCCATCCCAGGCACGTGTGGCTTACTGCACACATGCTTCTGGAGCGCGCATCCCAGTTCCCTCTGGGATTCCCGGTTAAGAAATACAGCAGCTCTGACCTCCCATTTCACATCTCACGACGCTGCGAAGCGCCACGGCTCTGCAGCTTCCCGTTTGGGTGAGGGCGGCCCTGCCTCTGGGTGAGGGTGGTCCTGCCTCTGCCATTGCTCCTGCTGGGAGCGTTTGAAGATAGTCGGTGTGATAGCCAGTACCAGCTTATATATCCCTGCAGCCTGTTTTCCACCACAGCATCCTCTCCAGACACATGATGATAGCAGTAATCACTGAGGTAACGAAACATTGGCCCTGACAACGCCCCAAGCAGATGTCAGGAGCCACTTCCCAGGCAGTGAGTCCATCCCGTGCGATGGAGCTCCTTTGCTCTCCGAGGGTTTTGTCAACACCTCAGTATTATTAAAATGTTGTTTTTAAAGTCAATTTCCTTTTCTTTTCTTTGTAGTTTATAGAGTGTTGCTGAAGACCTTCTCCCAGGCTAAAATGAGGATCAGTTCCAGGTTTGCAGTCATATCAACAGTAGGTTCGTGATTTGTTTCTAAGGTGCCTGTGTAATTACCCGTACCCCACACATACCTCCCATTCACACTGAGTTTCCCTGTAGCTAATGAGTCTTCCCAGAGAGGAGAAGGAGGAGGACTAGTTGGTTCACTAAACCCCCATGCAAACGAATGAGCTTCTAAAATGAATCCAGCCTCTGTAAAGACAGTGTGTCCCAAAAACTGTCGGGCCTTACTGTAAATGTAAATGGCTCAGCTTTCTTAAACTGAACATTTCTGCCAAGTTTTGCCAACAGCACCACGTTGGTGTTCTTTTTTCCCACTATTTCTGTTTTGGTCAAAGTGCTGATGGATTTGTTTTGCCATTATAGCTTCTGTCATCTATACCAGCATGTTGCCTAGACAAGGCAGGGTTCGGCCAGTGGTGCAGAGCTTACAGCCCCAAAAGATACTCTTAAATATTTGGATATCTGAATCCAACATGTGCTGATACTGGGAAACGTTTGGAGCAGTGGGTATGTTTCAAAATTATGAAACGCTGCCTTTGGTACCAAGTTTCAGTTAAGTATCTTTGCCACGCAATGATGGGATGAGCTTTGTCAACCTAAAACCAGGTTTGGATATCTTTGTGGGATTACATTTTTGCACCAGCTGCGTGAATCTGGGCATAGCTGTACGTTACAGAGAGGTGATGCAAAGCAGTACTTGTCAGGGTACCTGGAGGAGGTGTGAGGGACCATTTGGTAGCCCGTTAGAGCAGCCAGCTGGTCGCCAGCCCCATTTGTACGAGGTAGCCCAGCGTAGGGTTGGAAGCCAAATCCGGCAAGTGGATGGTGCCAGCTGCTGACCTGGGTGCCGGCCGGCGGCCAGCCCGCGTGCAGGGCAGCTCGGGGCAGCCTTTGAACTCTGTCTGAAGCGAGCTGTGCATTGGCCCCCAGTGTAAATGAGAGCAGCCTGGAGACTGTTATAAATTACAAGACTGCTCGAGCCCCAGAGGCAGGCACACATCTGGCCAGGCTCCCATCGGGGGAGTGGTGCTGGAGGTATTACTTTGGCTCTGTCTCACAGTCGGACTTCCCTTTAGTGGGGTGATCTTCTCATGGCTGCTTATACTGGGGTTGGGCTACCAGAGCCGAGAAGTCATTTCTATCTTTGCTTTTCTGGAAATATTAATCCTGATGTAAAGTGTTGTCAGCCTCTGTGCCTGACCTCTTGCCTGCGATCAGCCCACTGACCAACCTGCCTAGGTAGGATTGCCCTTCTCTCCCCATCACCAGCAGCTCTCTTCTGGATTCCTTGACAAGGACCTGCCCCAACACTGGCTCTTTTTCTGCCCAGGGTGTGGATCAAAACCAGCAAAAACACATTCAGCTGAGCTCCGGGTGCAATCTGAGCTCAGACACCCTCTGCTGATGTTGTCCAACCTTTGTGCTGGATTGCTGGGCTGATCTTCGCAAAAAGGCTCAAAGTGGGTGGAGGTCACCCAGCCTAACATCCCATTGCAACCTTGTGCCCTCCCTGCACGGCTGTGAGGAAGGATCAGGGCCCGTTGTGTTTAAACTGTCTAGACCTGAGATACTGTTCTACATCTGCTATTATCTTTTCAGTTTAAAAGATTTTAAGCTTTTACATTTTTCTCTAATCACTTGGAAATGAGTTTTTGAAAAGGCAACCAGGAAAAAAAACCAAACCACCAGTGCAAACTAGCCACGAGCCCTGATAATGTCACTTTTTCCTGAAATGGGGCATAAACAAAGCAGACGGCAGCTCTGGAATGTAATGAATTCTCATGTTGATACAAACCACTTAATTCACTTATCTGCAGGTAATTTAGCTACTCCTGAGGATGAAAACCCTTTTAAGTACACCTCCCCTGGCACAATTTAGGTGGAGAAGGAAGAGCATGGGCCAGTCTGATTGGCAAAGGGCAGTGCTTAGCGGCCTGGGTGCTCACCATCACGGGTGAGCCATGAAGCCCTTGGCCAGAGCACTGGCTGTGCACAGCTCTGTTTTCCCCTATGAATTAAGCAGTAATCAGTCTCGATGTTGGCTTTCTGCTCAGGAGAAAAGTTCATCATTTCTGTGCCCCCGAGTACGCTGAAACTCTTCAACTGGCAGAGAAATTACATGGAAAAAAATGGACAGAATTGGTTTTGCTGTATATTCAGATAAATCAGTATGATTTCAGATATATAAAGTAATGTGTCTCCTTTTATAAGCATAATTCTTAACATCAGATATGAGTTTTGGAGAGTTAAATGTTTGGGATCTGGAAAAAAATGCCCCTGCTGATGGAGGTCCTGTCAATCTGACAGCCAGGCTCACCTCCTGCATCAGTCCCTCGTCCCAGATGCTCTAGAGGTGCTGCTCTAAAAGCCTCCTGTCCCAAAAAACAGGGCATTTCCAAGAAAATGAAGTGTTCAGTTTTTACCTTCTCAACCTTATCAATTGGGAAATACGATTGTTCACACAAAGGCTGAGCCACTGCCCACTGGGCTCCACTCTCTCTGGTGGATTTTGGAAGACAGAAGATATTAATTGTAACAACAGAACTTTTGTAGGCATGCCTAAGTATTTGCAAGATCACTTTAAAAGTATTATACAAAGCAAGCATTTTCAGAGACAACACAAACTAAATGGACAATAATAATGATGAAGTAGTAGCACTGACAAAAGATACTGAAAATTTCAGAGTTTTGGGGAGAATTTCTAAAAAATCAGGTTTTCCAGATGAAAGCCTGCTTTTATTCTGCCACTCCGCTGGGTGCCTGGTAGGAGTTGGAAGTTGGGAACTAGATGTTCCCATTCCTCTCCAAAACACTACACGTTTTGGTAGTTAAACATCATCTCCCAATTCTCCTCACCATCTCCCAGATCGTTTTTTTTTCCCCTAGAATTAAGGCTTTTAGATTAAAAGGAACATTTTGAGGAATTCAGACAGTTATCACAAAAGATTGAAAACTCGATTGTGGACTGTATCTTTATTGCAGAGATAAATATCAGCTGTATGTTGCACCTGTGTTGCACATGGGACCGGGCAGTAAAGCGCATGGCCCCATAGGATACCCTCGGTGGTAGAGGGCTGTGTTAAGAGTTGCCTGGCCATGCTTGTTTTGTACTGGCCACCTTTCTTGTGTGATCGTAACGATCTCTTCCGTTCATTTGATTGCGTGTTTAGGGCTGAATGTAGCTCCCAGGAAACCTTGTACAATTCAGCTGACCTCAGCAGACCTGCCCAAGAGAGCAAAATTCGGCTGTTTGTATCTGCTGTGTGACGCTCTGGAGTCCCCCCGGATGAAAGGTGCTACGGAGGTATGGAAAAATTTGATTCCTTTTTAAGTGCTGGGGGTGCGTGGGAGGGGGAGGAGGTCTGTGTCAGCCTGGGGAGTACAAAGTGGGTTCCCATATGGTCAGTTTTTAGGATTTCTCCTGTTTCAAATCTGCATAAATGGCCCACTCAAGGAGGCCCAACTATTAAAAACAGCTGACAGCGAAAAAGGGGGAGGTGAACGCCAAGCAAGCAGCAAGTAAACTATGTAACTGAGCTGACAGATGGCAAATTAATGTTGTCAAATAGAAAGAAGTACATAAAGCTAAGGAGCACTATGACCAGATTGCTTTCTTGCACATGAAGTCTTTAATCATATGGATATCCTTGCTATTTTTACTCTAATGAGATTGGGATAGAAAATAAGACTGAGGCATCAAATTAAAGATTAATTTTCTTTGAATCCACAAGAAATTGAAGCCCTTGCAGAAACAAGGAGAATTATTTGCCAGGCAAAATTAGCGTCACAGATGAACTTGTTTGTGCTTCTGGATTTTGACATGTTTATTTTATTGGTAATACTGCTGTAGCAAAAGAGCGTAATAGCCAGTGTAGGTAAGCAGTCAGAGGAAGTCGAGTGAAAACTGATGTTCCTGGAGCTTTTCGCCCTTAGGCAAAGGCAAAAAAACCCAACCCACCAAAACCCTTCCATCTAGTCATTGGTAAAAGGAAAAAAAACAGAAAAAACATTTCTGTTGTAAGATACAGCTTAATGAAACGCCAATGGGCCAAGTACGTTAACATAAAATAACTGTTTGACCCATCATGAGTTTTATACTAAGAATAGGAATTTGCTTTGTTCCATGTATTTCTTTAATGGTAAGTGTGAGGATGTCTTTTAATCAAGAGGTTAATGTGGGCTCTGACAACTATTAAGGTATTCACACCTCTGATTAAAGGGAGAATCGGCCTGTATCTAAGCAAGGAGCTTGGTAAACAAATGCATCAATCATGGGAAAATATCCCCCAGTATGTGTGTGGTCAGAGAAAGCCAGCCAAGGCAGTTAAAAGGAAGCAATTTTCCACAGTGCTTGGAGGTAGGTAATATAAAATAATCCATAATTAAGTTTAATCTTGGCTTATCAGACCTTTCTAGGACTGTGAGCATTGTGGTTAATGTTTAACATACTACGTTTGCTATAAGCTTTCTCTCATGCCATTTCATTGATACTACAAGCCCATTTCATTTGGAAGTGGCAGATGTGACAACTATGTCTGGAGGCCAGATTCGTAGCTGATACAACTCAGGATAGCTGCAGTGAGCTCTGATATTATGTGGACTAGATCCTCTGCTAATAAAAAATTAGTTTGCTCTGTTGAAGTCAGTGGAACCAATGGAGCAATCCAATTTACACGTAAGAGCCTGGCCCAGATATTGTGCTGTTGCTGTGTAATGGCCAGATCCAAGTCCGTAAGTCTTTCTGTTGACTTAAGCTAGAAGCTGCTTCAAGCCCCTTCTAAGGACAGTAGTTCTTTTACTAGAAGGGGGAAGTAGTGCCTGCTACCTGTAAAGAAGTGTGTACCCTTCTCTCCTTGCCTGAGTCAAGCAAGGAACAGCCTCTTAGGGGGTGGACCTGGGTGAGAGATGGGCTTTTCAGCTCAAGAGTACAAAAGGTGAAACGGTTGTTGGTGGCCAAGGCTGTTCTCTGTAACTAAAGAAGTCTTGGGGGTACTGGTGGATGAAAAGCTGGACATGAGCCGGCAATGTGCGCTTGCAGCCCAGAAGTCCAGCCGTATCCTGGGCTGCATCCAAAGCAGCGTGGCCAGCAGGTCGAGGGAGGGGATTCTGCCCCTCTACTCTGCTCTGCTGAGACTCCCCCTGGAGTACTGCGTCCAGCTCTGGAGCCCTCAGCATAAGAAAGACACGGACCTGTTGGAGCGGGTCCAGAAGAGGGCCACGAAAATGATCAGGGGGATGGAACACCTCTCCTCTGAAGAAAGGCTGAGAGAGTTGGGGTTGTTCAGCCTAGAGAAGAGAAGGCTTCAGGGAGACCTTCTTGCAGCCTGTCAGTACTTAAAGGGGGCTTATAAAAAAGATGGCGGCAAACTTTTTAGCAGGGCTTGTTGCGACAGGACAAGGGGGAATGGCTTTAACCTAAAGGGGGGTAGATTCAGACTAGATGTTAGGAAGAAATTTTTTACGCTGAGGGTGGTGAAGCACTGGCACAGGTTTTGCCCAGAGAGGTGGTGGATGCCCCATCCCTGGAAACATTCCAGGTCAGGTTGGACGGGGCTCTGAGCAACCTGATCTAGTTGAAGATGTCCCTGCCCACGGCAGGGGGCTGGACTAGATGACCTTTAGAGGTCCCTTCCAACCCAAACTATTCTATGATTCTATGATAAGTCTGCTGTCCCCCAACCCGTGCAGCCTGTGGTTTTACAAAATGGATTTATGTTAGCAGAGTGTAAAGACATCTCGTTGCTGCAAATGGCCTTCCTATCACTGTATTTTTTCTAAGTCTTATGGGAAGTGGACAGTCTGTTATTTCAGGCTGTCCTGTAGTAGGCAAGTTGTCCTTTCACGAAACCAATGCCAGGTAAATACAGAAGCACGAGAGGAAAAGGGTGTTCAGCCTCTGTGGTTTCAAACTGACCCAACTGCACGTGGTCACCAGCTACACCAGGGGACGGCATTCAAAGCCAGGGGGTGACTCCAGAGGCAGGGATTCAGCTGTAGGTATGAGGTGCCGTAAATGAGATACCTGGCGAGAGGAGGAGACAACAGTGATGGTGAGAAGAGAAGCTTGTCGCTGAGCACCAGCACCAGCGTTAGCAGCTTTGCACACTTCATTAAGTAGTGTCAAAGATTTTTTTTTCTAAAGGGACCAATTTACCGAGCTTTCAAATACTAACAGATATTTTTTGCAGCACATAGCCGGCAGCAGCAACAAGTCACAAAGCAAACCTTAACCCATTCGTCCCTTTGAACAGTATATTTTAGCAGAAACATTAAAAAAATGGAGGCTGATGTGGCAGGATCTGGTAAACCATCCTAACCCCACCACTACAATCAATACTAATGCTGGGAGAAAGTTGGTTTACTTCACTTTTGTGCCAGTAATGTGTAACATCTCAACCAATAACATTGGGATCTCAAAGGCTTTTAGTAAATCAGTTCCTTCAAGGATGATATATTAAGATGACGCCATTCAGGATTAACAGACCTATATACAGAAATACATACAGTGCAGTAAGCCATGCTACTGGGCTAAACGCTAAAATCTCAACCTGACCCTAACAAGGGTCATCTTAGTGGCCTGTGACCACTGGGACTTCTTAGGAATTTTCCCCAAAATGTCAAACTTCTTGTGTACCTCTTAAAGAGAATATTTTAATATGAGTAATCCCAGAGTTGGGCGTGCTTTTCAGAACTGCTGCTACATATTATAAGTATATAACGTTCACTTCAGTGTAATGCTGCAGATCTTTTTTCTTAGTGTCTCAGCATTTAGCTAAAGCTGAACAAAGTTTTGGAGGCAGAGATTTTTGTTTCCCGTTTCAGAAAGAAATTCAGTTTGGAGCTAAGTGGGAACTCTTCATTAATCAAAACACGCCATTTTAATACTGTCAAAATAAATGCTCTAATGTACTGAGATGACATTTTTATAATTTAATTTATGATCTTTAAAATAAAAAAACACCATCCTGAAAAAAAAAAGTAAAGTTCACTGAAATACAAAATATCTGATCTTAATTTTGATGAGAAAGTTGGAGAAAATATTCTGGGGAGACGACACAGTTTGAAACATTGTTGTCTGCTTTGGCAGTTCTTTGGTGGACTGAAAAATGGGTTATTCGCAGAGCTCCCCTTTTTAACTAGCTGAGAGAGTATCTGTTGACTGTTTTTCAAACCTACCCTCATGGCTTTATGTTTAAATGCTGTTTCTCAGTTTTTCGTCCAGGCCATCATATTTTCCAGGTCCCTTTGAATTCAGACACATCTGGACTTAGGCAAGCCTCCTTCATTTATTTTTGTTCTGGACTTGCTGAGCCACGCCAGGGTTTTTGTGAGCACGTGCATGATTTGCAGGCTCCGAGTCCGCAAGTGCCAAGACTCCTCAGCATCCCCCCAAGCCTTGTGACTCCCCACAGCACTTGGGGATCGACTCCTGATCCTCTGTCACTGGGTTTCCACGGAAGAATCCTGCCCTCAGCCTGTGAGCAGAGGCAGGCATGCTGAGAGAGGGGAGGACAGGACCGAAAGCCAGACCCCCGGGTCAGGCAAGCTCTCTCCTTAGGTGCAGAGTTAATGCAAGCGCTTCATTCTAAGCCTGTCCTAGTGCAGCTATCTCATTTTAGACATGCACTTAAGGAGTTTTGTGAATCAAGGCTTTAGGCTTCTCAGGACAGGACTGCTCTCCCTGCGATGCTGGGGTCTAGCACAGTGGGAAGTTGGGTTTTGTTCGGGCTTCAAAGCTTGATCATGATCCAAGTTGCAATAAGCAGTTTGCAAGCAGCAGAAAAATCAGTGTAGTCCGTCAGCTGTCCCCAAGGTGCATCGGTTTGTGAGTACAAAGGGCTGTAGGTAATCCTGTTTATCCCAAATGACGAGGCCTGGAGGAGGGTTCGGAAGGAGGTGGCAGCCGTCCTTGCTCGCACTTGACCCTGGCACGGGATGGACCTGTGCCCACCTGGCAGAGCGGCTTGCGCCTCCCTGCTAGTCCATGGCTTTGGGCTCAGCTCTTCCAGAGCTGCGCGTATAAAAACAACAGCTAATAAATAAAGTGTTTGCTATTTCTTTGGCAAAAGGAAGAAAAGCTACAAAGAAAACACCTACAATAGATTTTTTTTTTTTTAACGTGGTTGGATGGGAGCTGAAGGTCTATCACAAAGACGCTTCTTTGGCTTTGATTTGACACTAGATTTCAGTCGATCCAATGGAATTTTAACGCTATGGCCAAATATAACATCAAATAATGAAAAACTTCAATGGTAAACATTAACACAAACAGGCATCGAATATATTAAACATCTTTTAGAATGCAACAGGCCAAATCTGCAAATTGGGAACAGGTCCCTGAGCTGGCACACTATAAAAGCAGGCTTCAGTTTGCCATCTCCAGGACCTGTCGATGGAATACAGTGTATAGCTGAGTTAGTCTCCATTACGTGTTTAGATTAAACTCTGTGTAGCATTGATTCAGCTATTTATTTTGGCTACAAGGAGCTGGTGTTCAAACATGGGTGCCTAAATGGGATGTCCATAGCCCAAATCTGCACTAAGGGGACTAAGTGCTTATTTTGTAAGTCTGGCTACTGAGGCCAGCAGCTGAGCCCAAGCCTTGCAAAGCCAATGTTGAAAATGGGGCCAAATTTTTCAAAACTCGGGGCCTGCGGTGTGTGCTTGGGGTTTTTAAAAAATGCAAAATCTCCTGCAGCCCCCATGGGGTGCAGGTGTGAGGGCTGACAGCCGGACCGTGAGCAGCGAGTCCCCTCTGGGCTCACAGCGCCTTTCCTGCCCCGGGATGGGCTCAGCCCTTGGTGGCTGCTGCTGCAAGGGGTCCCGCCTGCTCTGGCTGTGCTTATCTGATGTGGTCGTCCTCGATGTATAGACTAGAGACCGGCCAGATCACCGACTTGTTTAAAATTTGCCACACCAAAATAAACTCAAAAACTACCACATCGCAAGTTCTGTCCAGCTGAAGCGGATTAGTTTGTTTCTCTTTGACTGCCTAGCCTTTAAGTGATTGCTACCACGCATTAAGGTTGTAGTGATTAACGGCTAAAAAGCATCAGATGGGGGTTCGGCTCTCCTGTTTTGGGGGACACTGCATGGCTTTTGGTGACTGGGAGTCCGACGTTGGAGAAACACACTGGACTGAGGAATGGTGCTTCTGCTTTTCCCAGTAAGTAAATAATAAATAATATAATAAATATGCCCTGTGAATAAGTCTCTGCCATTAAAATGATTTCTTAGCTGTAGAACCAATTCATGCATGACCCCCCCCATAGCATGCAAAGGCACAGACGTGTCGCCTGAGCATTATATCCTTCTGTAGGCAACTGGGCTGTATCCCAAATGCCAGCTTCCAGCGGGGTTGTTTTCCCTACTTTGATTTATAATTACTGATCACATGGGAGGATGGAGAGGAAAGGCCCGAGTGTTTTTTTGTTCCTCATTTAATAATTTAATTTGTATTCTGATCTTCAAATCCCAATAGCATCATGTGAAGTAGAGAAACTCGGCAGGGGAGGGGGGAGGAGGGATAGAGGAGGGAGCCAGGGCTTTCTATTTCCATATGGTGAGCCTCTCCTCCTCGCGATCACAGCTTGTCATCTGTCTTCTTTTAAACTTCAGATCCCCTGTAAAAATCTTCCCAGCAAAGAATGGGCCATAAATGTGACACAAAGACAGTCCAAGTGAAGAGATTACCATGGGGTAATCGTGAAGCGTGATTTCATTAGAGGATTTCTTTACACGCGGGCATGGACGCAAGAATAACCCGAGCCACAGGAACCGTGTATTTCTGAAGCGGGGCACAGTGGCAGGAGTGTTATTAATATTCTGGGGAGATAAGCCTGTATATTCCCCTTCCATTTACTTGGCAGACAAAATGATGCGCACCTTTCTTGTAGGCTAAATTGTGGTCAGATTAAATGGTCAGATTAAATGACCACCTTGATTTACCTGGTTTTAAAATGGATAATCGTCGTGGCACAGCAGAGCTACCAGCCCCACTGCATCACCCTGCCAGGGACCGCTCAGTGTTAATATCCCACCAGCAGAAGGAAGGAAATTGTTCTAGTTTAGAGACCTTCTGTAAAGTAACAATATTGTCATCTCCTGATGTACAACCACGGGAGAACAGAATAACACGTTGCACCTGTTTTTTCTGAGACCTGAATGCTGCTCACATGCAACGCTTCTGAGCATCTTTCTTTACTGAGTTACTTCATGCAAACTGTACTTAAAAAAAGAAAGTTAATAGTTTATAATCTAATTCCGTGTAATGCAAGCATCTCTGCAGTTGATTTTCATGCATGCCCCATGCAGCAGGTTGTTCACTGCGGGTGCGTGGAGGGGATGGGGGGGGACAGCGTTCGCTACAGCTCATTTGTCGTGAAAACTCTGGATATCATCAAAACAGAACGATTTCTGCAGAAAGGCCTCATTTTCCTATGGCTAAGAAGGGTCTGCTCTTGCAGAAATGGTTTGCATTGATGGTGGGGCAGTAGTACCATGGGCCAGGTCCGGTAGCGGGAGGGGAGTTGGGGAGCGGTGAGGGAGCGCACGGCCGGAGACTCTCCTGGGGGGGCAAGTAAGGCTGCCAGAGACCTTAACGGCCGTGCCACACAAACACTGCCTGGGCATCTCACGCATGGGGGTGGTCTGCCCAATTCCGTTTCTGTAAGGAGGTAAATAGGTGAGTTGAAATGCATACAGGAACTCCTGGCTTGGGTCAAGGCGTATTTCTGATTTTAGCTACGCGATCGACTGCTGGAGGTCCCTGTGTACTGACACAGCCAAAACATGACTTTGTGCCCCACAGAAGACTCCAGACCAGAGCCATCACTTCTTTCTCTCCTTGTCCCGTAGATGTGTTGCAGAGAAGACCCAGAAGACGGAAGCAAAAAGTACAGCAGAGCACTGCTGTGGTGCAGCCACGGCACCCGGCTCGCAGCTCGGCGAGGACTCGGCCGGAGGTGCCTCAGTCCATCCAGGTAAGGTGGTGTGGACGCACAAGCTCCCGTTGGGAGCTACAGCCATGCAGCCCTCCCCCTACCACTGCTTCTGCCCTCCCAGCCCTCCCCGGGACCGCGCAGCCCCTTGCATTTAGCAGGTGCCTCTTTTTCCTTCCCCTCCCCTCTGCGCAGGCTCAGATGAAGACGTCAGGTCACCCCTCTGCAGTACCTGCTGCGGGCGATCCCGGGTCTTCGCCCTCTTGGAAACCACACTGGACCTACAGAAACTGTTGCAGAAAACAAAGTGATGGGCTGGTCCAGCCCCGATGGGCCGCAGCGGCTTGGTCTGTGCCAGGGTTTCCCGATGTTACTGCTCTGTTCCGATGAAACATTATACAGAAAGATATAGGCAAAGCATTATGCTCACAGCCTTTGCCAACAAGTTATGTTTTAATGTAATTTAACTGTAATCTCAGAGTGTTTTTGTTAGCTATAATTAGTAAAATATGTCTGTTTTCTGTGTTCCTTGAAGACGTCTGAACTCCTGCCAGTTCCCTATAGTTTTCCTGACATGCAGTGTAACAAGCAGACCACCAAAATGTATTTACCAATAACTGTTTATTTACATTCCATGAAATGTAATAACATTTGCTGCCTTCATTCGGGATAAATGCTGGCCAAAGTGTAAAGCATAAAAAAATAAACACTGCCTTAATTTCTAACCCAGTCCACAGAATATTTTATTTTTGCTCAATTTGCCCTGCCTGTTAGCATTTTGGCGTTCTGCTGCTTGGAAGCTGGGAAAAAAAAAAGTTGAAAAAGTTCTGTAATGTATCTTCCTGTTCAGTCCAAAACCTTGCAGGGATTTCCTGGACATTTTATTTTTCATTTCTGAAGTCTGCACGAGGCTGGTATTTCATTTCTTTGTTTTCAGCTCTCGCAGGCGTTTGAAACCATATTGCAGCGACTATGTCCTGGGCACTAAACAGCAGCGGTGGTTGGTGTTGCACCAGTGCCAGTGTAAAGCACTTCTCATTCTCCCAGAGTCATTGGCTTTGCTGGTGTAAAAATAATCAGAATTAGGTCTGTATCTTGTTACTAACCAAATCTGCTCTTGTTCAAGAAAGTGTAACTGAGGGCAGAATTGTCATCTCAAATCTTAAACAGGTTCCTCTCCTCCTGTATCTGGTTTTGTTTATATGAGTACATGCTTTCTCAAAGCCCAGAAAATTCAGATGGTGTAGGGAGGAGAGGTCACATACAACAGCTGTGGGCGGTATCCGCAGCTGGCAAAATCTGATGCAACTCCGTTAATGTCAGCGATGCACGGTCCTAGCCCAGCTGAGGAGGTGGGCTGCTGTTTCTGCCTGGTCCCGTAATGCCGATGGGCTCACCCAGGAGAATGCTAGCAAGCACTTGTCTCCAAGAGCATCGCAGGAGCCAGACGCACGCGGAGTAGCTGGATGGACTGTGATGGGCTGTGTACGCATAGTGGGTGCCAGAGTTTCATGGTGTCACTGGTATGTTGTGCTAAAATCCGGGCAGAGCTGGGTAGAGCAATACACTTGCTGAGTTGAGCAGCGAGATGGGTTTTAGAGGGAACCGGAGTTCACGAGTCGCCTGCGCTGATCTGAGCGATGTGCAGCAACCGGAGAAGCTGAATGCCACCACGTCCCCTCCCAGGGCAAGGAAAGCCAGCAGAGCCCAGGCGGCTGCAGCTGCAGGGTGCCTGAAGACCTCATACATTTGGCTGCCAGTGCTCCTCAGCTGCTGTGCCAGCACCCAGTGCCTGCTATCACTGAGCTACAGCCTCTCTTCTGCTTCGAGCTCTGCTTGGTGCGTGGAGCCGGCATGGCACTGCCCCACCACTCTGCAGCCAGCAGAAAGCTGGGCTTTCCTACTGCCCAAAGGACCCTTCATTGCAAATTCACCCAGCCCAGCCATCTCTCCCTGGCGCAGGATCTGGGGTGCCCGTCACACCGTCTAGAGAATGTCTGTTCACTAGGTCTGAGAAACCTCGGTCGTGATTTGGAGAGGCAGCGCTGTGCCTTAGGTCTTGATGGAGGCGATAGTCCCTTTTCCTGGGGTACAGGGTCACTGCTGTGTCTGTGGAGGACACAGGCTCCTAGAGGAGCCCCAAACCACGAGTGAGACCATGGTACTGCTGCAACTTTGGAGAACTCATTTTTAAAGCTGTTCCCTGGAAAGCAATCTCCACCTTTCTTTACTTCTGACGTAACTGGTATTTTGTTAAGGCGGGGGCCATTTGCACTTTTCTAGATGCTTTCAGTTAAGGAGCTCCATACACTGAACGTTAACGAATTCAGCCTCAGATTAACAGAGTTGTCTGGGAAATGCTGAGCAGCCCCGTTCTGTGACAGAGATCATAGGAGACCTTCTCAGCTACATGTTTCCAAACTGCCTTGGGCTCTCTTGTCTCTGTACTCACTTAAATTGAGGGTAAAACTTTCCCTGCCTTCAAATGAGAGCAAAATTTCAAAGATTTTGGAGGGCTTCCTTGAAAAATTTCAGGCTTAAAGGTAACAAAAGTGAAAATCAAAATCCAGTCCAAGCAAAACCAGACGCTGGTGCGGGATGAGGAGCCTGCCCTGTTACATCTCCCTCTGAACGCGGCAGTGGTGGCACGGTGCTTTTTTTCCCCTGACAAATTGCCCATCTGCCCAGGCTTCTGGCAGAGCTCAAGTATAGATCCTTTGGGATAATTAAGAAAAAAAAACCCTGAAAATTATAGGTTACCCATTTTTGGCTTTTCTTTGATTGCATGTCTGGGTTCCTGTCATTTTCCACATTTGGTTTTCTGTGTGTGAGGCTTGCATTGTAACCGGTTAGATGCTTGTGGAGTGGAGGAAGGAGAGGGGTTCCAAATGCATTAAAAAAACTCAGCAAAGACTTCTCTCCTGCTGACCGTACTCGACAGACAACGCACGCCGCAGCATTCCTTCATTGTTCTGGTAGGATGCTCGGTAAATTGAGCTGTAAATAACTCCGTAAACTGTTTACTGCTAAAATCATGTTTCCGAAAGCGGAGAGCTTTCGGGAGCAAGCGTATGAAGACACAGCGCGATGTGATGGGGATGGAGATGAAATTAGCCAAGATGCGGGCGCGCACATAGGGCTGGTCCTGCCCTTCCAGCGCCTTGCCAGTCAGCCCAGCGCTACGTCGGCAGCTGCTTTCGGTTATGATTTAGCGGGCGGTTTCGTGCTCCGCTAAACCACGTCCCAACGTGTTGGGCTCAGCCAGTCGGGGAGCTGCCATGTGACCCAGCCAGCGGCCAATCAACAGGGCTGGTTTTGAATGTTAAGCGCTGCTATAAACCAGCCTGGACAAGTTAGAGGCCAAGAATGTTTTCTGGAGATAATTATAAATACTGGGAAGCAAGGAAAAAAGAAAAAGAGAAAATTGGGGATGTGCTGACAGAAAGAAAAACCAGAGCAAAGTGCTCTCACCCCGTGTTTACAAACAAGCCGTCCCGCAGCAGTTGCTGGGCTTAGTGAAGACGTGGCTTTGGAGTGGGAGAGGAAATCACCTTAGGACTTTTGGACCACATGAAAATTTTTTGGAGACAAAGGCTGAAAATAACAAACAAAACCAGCAATAACAAAATCCCTCGGTAGAAGGGATATTTCCTTCATCGCGGGGGATGGATTCACACGGATGTGACTGAGCGTAATCCCCAAGCCGCTAGTCATCGGATGTTGCAAGTTGTGGTTCTGTCTCATTGAGGCTGGAAATTTCTCAGTTTGCTTTCTGTAAAAGCAACGACAGAAACCCGTCGTGACAATCTGGGCCCATTGACAGCGGTGGGAGATTGGCCATAAATTTCAGCAGACCCAAGCTTGTGCCCGTGGTGCAGCTTTGCTGATTTCAGCAGCACCTTGGGACCGTCGAGCACGGCAGGAGGACAGATCCAGGGTGGGGGTTTGTTCTTGAATTTGGGGTTTTTTGCTGAAGAAGCAGCACACTCTTCCAGTGAGGTATCTGCTAGCATGGGACGTTGCCGCTCGGCTTTCTGCTAGGCATTTTTATGTAAATACTGTCTACATTTTAAGGCATTTCCGGAGTATAGAAGTATTTCAGTGCAGAGAAATGATTTAAGAAGACCAGCTTTTACACCGTTTTAGCTGAAACTGCAGCATGGCAAAAATTATAAATAAAGTAGCCCAAGAACATTGAGTTGCTTTAATTTATTGGGACTCATTAAAGTAGACCGGTCCCCTTTTTTCACTTGAAATTGGGATTCTCCGTGGAGGTGTGTGGAGAGCGCAGGACTGGACGGGCTTGAAAGGTCGCCCGGCTGAGAGTCCCGCTGCCCCCAGCCGAGCGTCGGCTAAATCCCTTCGTAAAACGCTCGGCAGAGGAGGTGGAAAAAGTAGGTCAAGCTCTGCTCACAAATACACCTCTTACATGTCGCCAATTCTAATGAAATTAGGGAATGAATCAGTATTAAAACCTGGGCAAAGGAGATCAAAACTTGGTTAAACTCTCATAGGGAGAGTGAGTCCAGCTGTAACTACTGACTAGTCCATGTCTAAAAAAGCTGTAGAAATAAAGTAAAATAGGCCTGTGTGTTCTTAGAGGGAAAAAACAGCAAAAGCAAGGGGAAAAAAAACAACCACCTTCATGCAGCATTTGGTGCAGACACGACCCTGGAGCCTCTCCTTGTCTGTACCCCCACCCCCCACTCCTTGCTCCCTCTTCCCAACGCTCCAGCTATTTTTTGGTGATTTATTTCACAATCAAAAGCTGCTTTGCAAGAAAAAATAAAACAACAGCCCAAAAAGCTGTCTGACTCATCCAAGCAGGACCCAGTCTAGTTTGTATGCAAACACTGGGAAAACAGCGCGGGCTTAGGGAGCAGCTGCCGGAGGAGTATTTCTGGGATGTCGTTTCAGCCCTGACCAAAGTAACTGCTTTTTTTTGTTGGGTTTTTTTTTTTTTTTTTAAAGTACCCCGACAATTAGTGGTAAAAAGGTCACTAGTAAAAATGAGTTTTGTGGTTTTGCAACTTTGCATTAAAAAAACCACCACGCTTCTGGCACCGCGTCCCCCGGTTGGCAGCCTTTCCGCAGACCGAATTGAATAAGCATGCAGGCTGAAAAGCCCGTTCAGATCGGTCCCTCTAGGTCAGGCTTTCGTTACGTTAGCAGGGTACTTGGGAGCTTGTGTTGCACCTGCCTGCAGTACATCTGGCTGGAGAATTGAAAAAAAGCAGGGGTTTAACGTTCCCTTAGTCCCAGCTTCTTGCCCTCCGTGAGCCCTGGAATATATCACTTACAATTAAAATATAATGAAATCAAATTGTGAGATCATTTCAAAGTTACTGACCCTAGTGTTTAACAGGTTGTGAATGTTTTCACAAAGGCTGAGGTGGTAGAAATATTTTATTCCATATTCTTTATCCTCCAGAGACCTCAGAGTAATAAACAATTAAGTTGAATTCAAACTAACTGTGGATAGCACAAATTCTCTTTTACTGGGTGTCCAATACATCGCTTTTTTCTTTGCGCTCTTGAAGAACTGCGACCCAGGGTTGAGGTGTTATCAGAGATGATGAAAGCAACTAAAAATTAGTTCCACTTAAGGCTTTGCAATGAGAAATGATATCAAATACAGCCTGGAAAGGATCTGACACTGTCTAATGATCCAGTATCTCAAGGACTTCCAAACTGGCATTATTTCAGGCGGGTACATCGGGGGCCGGGGCCCTTGTTAACGCATTTAGGACCTGTCTGAAGCTTCAGTGAGCTTCATGGAAGAAGCAACAAGTTGTTGTATGAGGTGTTGAACTTCCAAGCCTAGTTTCTCATGGGTTTTGTCTTCCTTTCAGTCTCGCCACACTTTCCTCTCGTCTCCATGACATAACCCGGCTGCCTCCCTCTGTCGGGAGAGCCTCAAGTGTAGTTGCATCAATGAGGTTTCTCAGTAGGATATTTTTACCGAAAAATGACCGATGCCAATGACCAACCCGATCCATCTTTGGGCTGGCTCTGGTCTAGAAGTGAAATTATGTTTTCTAAAAAGTTGTTAACAGAGATGTAATCCATTTTCTTCCTAATGGGCAGGATGACTTCGGCAACAGTTTGGTGGAACTCCAGACACACTGGAAAGCAACAGCAGCAGCATTTTTTTCCTTTAACAAACTAGAATTTCATTTCTACGCTTTCAAAGAAGGTCATGATGGGATCCGTGGCAAAACAATTAAGAAATATAGGCAAAATCCTGCTGGGTCTGGATTTCCCCAGATGAAAATGCACTGGAGAGCAGAGTGTGTTAGGTCCAAGGACACAGCGTCTCGCTCTTTTTACAGCAAGCAGTTCCCACCGCTGCAATGTCCGGGTGGGTTTGATGTGGAGAGCACAAAGGACACTACTGCCACGAGCAGCAGAAAATATTAGACACCACCTCTATAGTGCAGGTAGCATTCAGTGAGCAGCAGGATGAGGGGAAGCTTCCCAAGAGAAGAACGTTGGGGTGCTACGGTTTGATGTGTTGGTTTACTGCCGTGCAAACCACGAGGGGCTGATTGCCAGCGAGTATCGACTGACTGCAGGGACACGACCGGTTCCTGTTCCAGCAACTAGGACTTTTCAAAACTCGTAACGCGCTTCAGACCCCAGTAACCAGAGAGTGATCTCGTCGAGTGAAGAAGCTCCAGAAGCTCCTATAGCTGCTCTTGCATGGGAAGCTCTGGCTCCTGTGTTGCACGTGCACTGAAAAGCAAATGCGATGGATGCTTTGGCTGCGTAGCGCTTCCCGCATTGCTTCAGTATGAAACCTTTAACGGCTGGCCGTGGGCCTGGGTGAAGGGCAGGTGTGTCATTGCATTTCCTGCGGCGGCTTTCGTGAAGGACGGAGCTCGGAGAGCAGTCGCTAGGAGAAATGAGAGCTAACCAGAATGCACATTATACAGACAGCTCGACTTTTCAGTTACTTTGAATTGCATTTTATTCGCTGGTTAGAAAAATAAACCAACACAATTATACAGCTATTTAATACCAACAGAGCGTTCGGTAAGAGCTCTCGGTAATGTCTTCTGGCACTGCGGTCCAGTTGTCGGAGCACACCGAAGCGCTGAAGTATAGGGAGGGTGTGAATGAAAAGCCAACTGCTGGGGCCAGGATCCTCAATGTACCTGGCTTATTCGCGTGAGCTGGGGAGCAGGATTTCAGTGGGGATGTCTCTCAGAATAACTACGGCCCAATTTGCCTCCAAGCTCTTGGCTGAAATTCTCGAGCAAGCCCAAATTTTGTCTGTGGTTTTTATAATTTATTTGTATCTTTCTAAAACACGACAGTCCGACGCAAGTAAACAGTGATGTATTCCTCTTGCAAGCAAAGCATAACACAAACGAAACACCCAGGGTGCATGTCCTCCCAGTTGCAGCCAGCCCCGGGGTACGCGCACGCTCCAGGACAGCCCGGGGCAGGTGGAGCAGGTTGAGTTGGAAATAACTTGAAACGCGTGCTAGGGTCCATCACATTAACGGGATCTGAATTTGTGCCGACAGCTGAGCCATGATGCTTCAGCATCCTGCTTCAGCATCACAGACTGATGCTGAAATCCCAATTTAAGCAGTTTGAGTGAAGCTTATCAAAGGAAACATCTGGTGGGGCTGTAGCTGGCACCAAAGAGACACGGCTTGGCTTGGCCATTTCACCTGTCGCCTCGGGGGAAATGCTCATGGTGTAGAGCTCAGGGATCAGCACATGAAAAAGGGGAAAAATAATCTGTTTCCCTCTGGGTGCCGCTCCCCAGGGACGAGCAGATTCCCTCTGGCAGCCGCCCACCCCACCCAGCTGTACCATCAACGGCAGCTACACCGCCGGCTTGGGAAAACGGGGAATTCGTTAAAACATTGAAGCTTGCTCTCACTACCGTAACTGCGTCAGGATTTACGGTGGTGTTCTGGGGGGGGATTCGGGGTGCTGTGGTCCGTCCGTATGGAAACGCAGCGGGGCAGGCGGGGGCTGGTGCCGGGGAGGGAGGGGAGCTCAGGTCGGGCCGTCTCCTCCTGCTTCCAGCCTCGGTCGCTTTCGAGATGCACGCTGCTCCTCTTTCATCTCTTGGATTCAAATCCACCATAATAAATAAAATTCTTCCTGTCTGAAAGATACATTAATTTTGGTGGTCTCAAAAGTAATGAAAATAAATACTTGACTTGGCATGCGGAGCCCCGACTGGAGCGAGGAGCAGAATGTGTGTACTTGGAGCTGTTTTTACAAGAACATAAGCTGTGGAAAAAGCTTGGCTTTTAGCTCACGGGCTCTGTACGTCTGAAGAGAAATGGAGAGATTTGAGAAGTTCAATCAAACATACAGAAACATTGTCAAATACGAGTTTTCTATCTCGGTTTAAATGCTTTGAAAACCGCACATCAAAGCTTCGCAGGGGGAGGCACCGTCTGAGTTCAGGCAGGATGCTCGGGCCAGCCCTGGCACAGCACTGGCTCTGCCGATGGAGAGGTGGCAGGGCTGGCCTGTATTGTTTCAGGCCTTTTTATAACACGTGCAGGGAAATTGCAACAAAAACAAGATTAACTCAGTAAAAGAGAACCTCAAACCACCATTCATTGCAGCTGCGGCTGTAAGAGCCTGATCCTGCAGCCCTGGGGCCGAGTCGCTGGGTGCAGGTGCGAGCGGGGAAGCTGCTGTGCTGGGTCGAGCCCAGCACGCCACCGCTGCAGACCCGCGGGAACCGCGCTTGGGAGCTGGACTGCCTCTCTGCACTGAAGTCTCATTATTTCAATTAATTTCTTTTTTTTATAAAGGTAATTTGTATCCACTAGCTAAGAACTTCGTGCTAACCAGCGCTGGCCCCAGCATCGTTTCTTCATACGGCAGCAGTAGGACGGGCTGGGAAAATGGAGGTGGTACCCTAATAAAGTGAAACACGCTCCCAGCCGGTCGGTGTTTGAATTCATCCTTTTCTTCCCAAGCAGGTGGTAGTGTGCCTTGCCTGGTACCCAGGCCGGCGGGGGCTGCCGGCACGGCGGGAGTCCTGGGGCCTTGGGGCCGCTCCATGCACAGCGCGGAAGGAAAATACCTGGTTGTGCTCCAGCTACCTGCTCTCTGCCAGTGTTTGCCGGCGCAGAGGGGTTTCTGGTCCCCCTGGGCCAGGCCAGGTGCGTGCGCACGCATGCACACACGCGTGTACGCATGCACGTATCCATGCACACATGCACGCACACATGTCTCTCTCTCACCCCCTCGTCATGCCACACCGAGCCCGCCTGGCAGGGCAGGAGGTGCCTGGGCACTCAGGCTTCTCTTTTGCAACTGTAGGGAGTTTGGGTCATGGTGTCAGGCATTCGAATGTGAGTCACAGCAGAGGAAGGGAGGAGGAGGAGACGGCAGTGCTTCTGAAGCAAGCACGCACCGAGGGTGCGCTCAGTAGCTAGGTCCCCGCATGGCTGTTGCTGCTGCAGCGATTGAGGTTGCCAAAGCCGCCAGTGCAACCGCTAACGCATCTGACCCCGGCGAGCGGTAGCATCAGCAGAGAGGATCCCAGGACAGTTCTTCGGAAGATGATGGGTCCAATAGCCCACACCACTGAAAAGCTGAGCCCATCGCACAAACGGGCTTCACTGCTATTTAACATGAAAGTGTTTTCAGCAGTCATGTTTCTACAATGACGCTTATCATTTGAGAATAGATGAATTGTTTGACATTATCTGTGCATATATATTCTATTGCAAATCACATTTATATTATTCAGAATATAGGCAGAAGCTGCTGTTAATTTTGGAGCACCTCTGACCCTCTAACAATTATTTTTTCCTTTGTTTAAAAAAGATGTGTGCCTCGGGGTGTGTTTTTCTTACTCTGCAGGCTGAATAAGACCTTCTCCCGTGGAATATACAAGCAACAGGAATGCATCGATGTGACCGTTTGGTAGTACAGTGAATGATGAAGTGCAAAACTGTGTTTTAATAAGCTTTGTAGAAAATATCTGGCATCTAAATGTCATAGAAGGAGAAAGACATTTCAATCTCGAATTAATGAGTTGCATCGCAAAGCCAGCTCGGAGGCAGGCGCAGATATGAATATAAAACAGCATGTGTGTCTTACAAAGAACCCAATATCCTATAAAACGCTACAGCATAAAGATGTTAATAAAAAGCACGGCTTATTGCAGATTAAATTAATAGTGAGTCTCAGGAATACATCCAGAATTTCTTCTCTCTGTTGATAACCAGAATCATTAAACGGCATGTTCTGGGGGGGGTAGCCTTGATGAGTGGCCCCTAGCATTAAAAATAATGTCCAGAATCACTGTCAAGATAAATGAAGAAGGTCCCACTCTTGCAGGGAGCTGCATGCATCCGAGCTCTGCTCAAGGTCTGCTGACGGTGGGGCAGCACTCGCTGCAGGCTAACGAGAGCCGCAGCTACAATTGGGTGAAATCTGTATACACGGTTCATTCTTTGAGCCCACTGATTCCCCTTCTCTAGAAAAGCCAGTAGAGACCATGGCAGACTGGAAACAACAGTGGTTCATTCAACATTTCTGGCAACGCTTTCAGCTGTATTTCAATGACTTGTTATTTTGATAAACAGCATACATGCCAAGACCTTTCAAGGTGCAGAAGCGCACACTCAGCGTTTCCCAGAAGCTGCAGCATCACATTTGGATGCCGAGTTCATGCGATTTCATCTTCAGAAGCTGCTCGGTCTCATTATAATGTTGCTTTGTGCTGGTTGCGTTTTGAAAAGTTGGCGACTGTGGTGGACCCAACCCATGACAGGGTTGAGAAAGGGTCAGTTTAGATACAAAACATCCAGAAAAACCAGCTGCGGGGCTCGGACCTCACTGTGTCAGCTCTTTTTAGCACAGGCAGTGCAGCAGTGGTGACACAGCACGCTCTTAGCAGAGGGAAGTAGTACTTTCACCAGCAGTACAGGGTAAGCAGTGGTGGTACTTGTGTAACCGTGACCAACCAACCTGACCAAAGGAAGTCGCTGGTGGAGACCGTCCCTAAATCGGGGGCGTTCGTGCCTCCATCCAGCACCACCAAGTGGTAGCCAGGCAGTATGGCCAAGGGCGTTGAGTGAGGACATCACTTACTGGCAGACGATCTGGTTTGGTTGTGGTGGGTTGTGTCTCCTCTTCACCATCTTCTGTCTTCCGATGATTGCCTCCAAACAGTCAAAAATGGTAAACTACTGTAACAAAAACCAAGCAAAAATGGGAAAGCCAGGAAACAAAAAAAAATATACAGGGTACGAGAGAGGTGTCTAGTTGTTGAACGTGCCGCAAAGGGCATTACTTTAAATGTCAGGAGGCACGCGAGTTACCTAAAGCCGTTGCTCCTTACCGCTGAGCTGGTACCTGCTGTGGCCTCAGCCAGCAGAGCACTGAAGTGTGCACCTGGCGCCGAGCACATAAGGAATTGTATCGACTGAGTGGAGACTACTAATTCAGACGCAGAAAACCACAAGGTTGTCTGGTCTGGAGTTGATATAAATGCTAAGCTGGGCACAACTGTTACCTGCCCTTCTCCCGTGGGAGCGGGGCTAGCGAGGGTGATGCTCGCCTCCCCGTTTCCCCTGTTCTCACGCTGCCTCCCAGTCTGCACGTGACTAAACGGGAGAGGAGCTTTGGAAGTATAATTTCAGGCAGGTTAATTCAAGATTTCAACAAAGAATTTAGCCCCAATGTTCTGGGTCAGATGATACTCATTTTTTGTGTTTAGCTTTGGGAAGCAGAAGAATTAATCAGGCTGTAAGTACCCTGATGCAAAAAAAGCTGAAAAAAATTTAATAAAAGTTACAGCGTTAACAAATACTGAACTAATGACCTTTGATATATGAAGCAAATTCTTCATCCACTAGCCTATACAACGTTTCATTACCAGCCATGGGAATTTACAGGTGTTAAATTAGCTGCAAGATAGCTCCCATATTGTTGCCTGACTGTAATAGAACATATTGAAAAAGTTAATAAGGCATTGAGCGCAGGGGCTGCAGAGTTCAACCAAAACCTACTTGCCAGTTCAGTCTGAGGTCTTCATCAAGCTAAATTCCAGTACAAGCCGCGATTTTATGTGTAATTCTGTTTGTTCCCTTTCCTAAGCCTGAAGGACAGCATCCACCAGAGAAGTGCCTACTGCCAGAGAAACGAAGCCACAAGAGAGGTGACACAGAAGGACCTTGCACTGCTGTAGTCAGATGTAATATTGACATATCTTCTCCGATTTTTTTTTTTTTAACCTTTCTACTGCAATCAACAGATATGAAAATCATGTTAAATGGGAAACCTGGAGTTCCTTTTCCAAAATTGTTGCCATTAAATACGGTTGGGCAACTGTAGAGGTTGAAAATTCACCCAGACTTTCCAGTTAGACAGCTGCAATCAAAACATAGCTAATTGTCTACATCCAGGAATTTTACAGTTACGTAGTGAAATCACACACAAAATATATTCTGTTATTCACAAAGCCTAACAGAGACAGCACCCTCACGTCATTGCTTGAAGTCTTTCCGTGCAGTTGGCGCCTTCCATAAATCCTCTCATGGCTTCCACTGAAGCCACTGGTCACTGCAGGTGTGCAGAGTTTCTTTGCCTCGTGTCCCATGTACTGTGTAGGCTTTTCTGGTGGGAACGGGCTCTGGCCCGCTGTTAAGAGCAATTATTGTTTCCTCTCTTGGAGATGAAATCGTGTTTAAAAAGTACAATGTATTACAGCTGGGGGCAGGAAGGGGAGGTGGAGGGGGGGATTTTACATAAATAGGACTCTGAAACGTCGCTATCTATTTTTTTCTTAAAACAAGATTTTGTGTATTCAGAAATCCCTCAGTATTAAACCCTCAGATTAAACATTCAATTTCATCTAATATTATGAGTAATTTAACAGTACCAAATCTTTAATATGCATCTCATTATACAGTGAAAAACGTGGACTTCTGGTGCCATCAGTGGCAGTACAAATTGCAATAAAAAGGGGGGGGGAAGCAAACACACTGGAGGAGGAGTTTCAGAAAGCCTTGTCAAAGCCCCAGTGTGTGCTCAGAGCATCCCCAGGAGTTCCTGCTACCCAGACCGTAGTGTCGCAGCCCAGTTTTCGTGGTGGGAGCAGGAGGTCAGGGGGCGACTCATACTTCTAGGTAGACGCTTGGTATGAGAAAGAATAGTCAAACCAAGAGGCTTTGACTGAATTGAACAGAAGAAGCAAAGAAAACAGAAGAAAAGCAAGGTAGGGAGAGCAGATCCGCCTGGTTATTCCTCTACCTTTTTTTTTTTTTTTTGGTGAAATCAGTTTTTCTATGGCTTAGTTTGCACACCGAGCTTGAACGGCTTCACCACCAGCGAACACAGTGCACCTCTCCAGTGGAGATGGAGATCCCTCAACTGGGCAGTGGGAATGCAGAGTGGATGACTAAATTAATGAGCAATTACAGCTCTAACTTAGGTAGTTGAGACCACTGGAGCTGGGGTGGGAGGGGGCAGCCATGTCCATCTGCTGACATTTGTGTTTGCTGACTTCGTAACGCACTCCTTGGTGCTACAGAGAAGCCACATGTTGTTCTGCAAATATAGTGTTCGTTTTCCATAAACAACAGTCATACAATAATTTTGAAGCTAAATTAGCCTATGTGCATCATGCAATGTCCCCCTGTAAAGAGGCAAAAATGTAACAGATGGGAAAATATAATAAAGTAATTTTATGACAGTTGTAACAAGCCAAGAAACTATAAAATGGCAGCAGATAGAAAATAAAATTATAAAATGCATGCATTGTTAGCTCTTTTCACTGGCACAGAGCTGGTCGGTGAAATCAGAAGACAATAACCAAAGTCCCAAACCCAGCAGCCTCTGATTCCGCCCCCCCGCACACCGCTTGCACCCCAGGAGAGACAGCAGGATGCCCCAGATTTGTGAGGGGTGCCGTGAAGGTAGATAATAACGAGCATCCAAGCGCTGTTTGCCCTCGGAGAGCTTCCAAGCATGGAGGAACTGTTCTGCATTTGCTATTTCCTGCTGCTCGGGGTTGCCTTGCTGACCCCTCTCCTGGTAAATGAAACACCTCTGGCAGCGCAGTGAGTTTGATTAAAAACCAGGAAATATAGGAGGTAAGACGTTTTCAATAATGCCTTCGAAACTGCGGCCTGATCCGATGGCCCGTAACTCACCGAAGTCGAAGAAGCGATCGCGTAAGTAAGAGATGTGCGCTCTCATCCTTGGTTTGCAATTGAAATCAGCTTTGGAATGAATCTCAATTGTTTTTCTTAATCTTTCTCCTTTTTTTTTGTTTTAAACAAAAGCTCTATATGATTTTTCTCTTACAGTGTCTCCTGGGGGTTTGCATTTTCTCTGCTCTTTAGCACTGAATCACAGTATCTTACATTTATATGGTACCCAAAGGATCCCGAAGCATGCAGAAATTATAAGCCAAATTTCGCTTTTGGAAGCATGAGCTCAGCTCATACCGAAGTTAATGGGAGGTGAGCACAAACATCTAAAGGGAAGAATTTACCCTTTCAGACAAAGAGGAATCGTTTCACCCACCGCTGAAGTGCAGCTGCCTGTGAGGCAAAACATGGCAAATGGTTAAAGGTTCAGACCTAGGAGGTGCTGATCTCTATCAGCTCTCGAAGACCTAAGGATAGTCAACACCAGCAGCGGGGTGCTGAGCTGTGTTTCATTTGTCTCGAGGCACTGTCTCATCAATACGCAACTTTCTTGGCTTTTACGATCTAAAAATTAAAGGGCTCTTAAAATTAACTTTGTTTCTATTTTGAATCGACTTGGACTTTTCAACTTGAAACATTTCATTTAGGGGCTTTTTAAGGCCAACATTTGCAGACTGGGAAGCCTGAATAAAGCCCTTTGGCGCTTGTGCAGAAACCGTCATGTCAGAGAGCTGTGCGTGTTCCACCTCCGATGGGAGATTTATTTGCACATTTAGAAATTATATACCAGTTTTTGGTGGTGGTGGTTTTTTATTCTAAAGACCTTCAGGTGGCACAGGCAGGTGATCAGAGAGGGAGTTTAACTTTCCTTCGCTGGCACTAAACAGGGTATCAGATTAGCTGGTGGTGGCTTATGGCACGTCAAGCCGGCTGATGCACTCCCTGCCTCTCCTCCGCTACCTGATAGCTCAAACAAGTACAGAGACAGATCATGGGTTTAAATCCAGAGTCCAGCACACCAAGTAGCAAAGTAGAAACTCCCTTCCCGCGCTCTTGTTTTCCTTCAGTTTTGCTAGCAATGGCTGAATTTCCAACCGCGCTCTCTGAGTTCTTTTTTGGTTAACCCACCCCCAAGATGCAATCCAGATGCACAGCCAAGTGCCTTAAACCTCTGAACTGACAAAACCAAATTATATAAAATCTTCTGAGTTTGCAAAATTGAGTTGGGAATCTCAAGAAAACAGGCGTGCTTAGGGGATTTCCAGCGTTCCCTCCTCCTCCTCCTCCTCCTCCTCAGGTTGGCGGTATCACAGAGCAGCCTCTTCCCGTGGTGTTCTGGCACTCCTGGGCTCCATCCCAGCCAGCAGAGTCATTTGCAAAGGTGCCCAAAGTTAAAAAATTATGGGGGGGGGGGGTGTCATGTTATTTGGCCTCTTCAGAGCACAGAAAGCTTCTTTTAAGCATGGGACAAAATGATGGCTTATTATCCAGACAAGTCCTCCTTTCCCTGACTCTTTGTGTGATGATTAAATAAGGAGACCGGTGCTGGAAAGCCAAGGGCTGCAGGGACCTGAAAGCAAGAGCAGAAGGCTTTTTTTCTTCCTGTTTCACTAGTGGATGGACTTTAACCAAAAGCTCAGAGCCATATTGAAGGAAAATTGAAATAAGGAGCCAGGACCAACTCTCACAAAAGGCCTCTCGCTCTTCATCAGTGTAATGAAAACCCTGAGGGCAAACCTCAGCGCTGGGAGCACCTGAAGGCAGCCCCAAGCTCTCGGTTCGCAGGCTTAGCTACACGGCGGCATTTGCTAGGGCAGTTTGGCACTTTGCTAAATGCAAATGTAGCTCCACTTGCATTTCCAGAGGAGCTCTAACTCTCTCCGAGCTCATTGCTTTCTTCCAAAACTCAGAATAAGCCAGGGCCAGGTCACCCAGTACATACACAAGCTATACCCACTCCCCGTCCCCCCTGACCCAATTCTGCTCTTGGGAGCGCAAAATACCCCGCTGTGCTTCGAGCGGGGACGTTCAAACTCAAGTGCTTTAAACTCCACTGGTTAAGACTTATCAGCAGCGCCTGGTAACTGGCCTCAGGATTGCTGCCAAACCAGTGCAAATCCACAGGAACTATTTTAGTTTAAATCCTACGGCTGAGATGAATAGGAGCGTGCGTGCACACACACACACACACAGAGCTGCTGTGGCTTGGCGGATGAGCGGCAACTCATTAAGTTGCAATAACTCAATCACCCACTATCATCCCGATCTCTATTCTCTAACGCGGTGGTTTGATTTTTTCAAAGGCTGGGGAGTGCTTGCAGGTCCCACTGGCAGCGATGGGGCTTGCAGGTGCTCCAGCCTTCTGAAGATCAAGGGGCTTTGTACAGATGGCTAAATACAGCCCTGTGCCTGGTTCGGGGTACCCGGGTTTCAAAGCCCTGGCACTAACCTCCTGCATCAGGAGCGGCCATGGTGCCTGTGTTAGAAGAGCTGACGGGATGAGCACTTGTAAAGCACAAAGAAACAGGCTTGGTTTTGAATGAGGAAATGCAATACTGGCCCAAATCATGGGGGAAGGGACGGGAGGGGGGACGGTGGGGGGGACGCCTGACCTCGGTGTGACTCCACAAACCCTAATGTCTATTTATCGTTGTCATTCTGAGCTCGCTCTTTAGGCTTACAAATGCAATGAACCAGTTTCTCTGAGATCATGTTTTAAATATACTGCCCCGGGGCTACTCTTTAAAATTCAAAACATTGGAGGACACACAGAGAGGGCGTTTCGAATCATTTTTGACAAGCAGAAATTCTCCTTGACAACCTGAAAGGTGAACACCAGGAAGCCCTGAACCCCACACACGGCGCAGCACAGCATCAGAACAAGACCACAAAAATGCAGTTTTCTCGTAAGACACCGACTTTTCGTCTACGCAATTTGCCCACAAATCTGAACCACGTTGCCGAAGGTTTAGATGCTGGATAACCCTTATGAAGGAGCGGAGATGGCAGGGGAGCCTCTGTTGCCTGCTTCAGCAAGCTGAAGAAGTGATGGTGCTGAGGTCTGGAAAGACCCAAAGCAAGCTAGGGAAGAGCTCAGGCGACGGACACCCTCCCTTCCCATCTTATGCACTGGCCGTTCAGTCTGTCAGGATTCAAAGCGTGGGCAGGGAAAATACAGGCAGGTAGTGGTCTGCCTTCCCGTCAGAGCGCTGCGCCTCCATCCCTCTCCGTGCAGGGCTAAGGCAAACTGGCACAGTTAAAACAATGATTTCAGAGTTCAATCAAAGCTCTGCATTTCTGCCAGCATCCATCCCCGTGGATGGACCCTATACCTTTAAGTGCTGCTCACTTGCCCTCTAAAAGGGAGAAAATAACTTTAAAAAAAAAAAAAAAAAAAGCTGTTAGGAGTTGTATTACCTGCAACAGCTGAACTTAATTAGTACCGCAATGACAACAAATATTTAAAAGGTCTAAAAAGCCGTGAAGGGAAATTTGCTTTCCTAGGAGAGAGACCTGCGCCTCGTGCGCTCCGTGCACAACAGAGTGCTGCCATGAATGACTCACGTTGGAGACACTTCACACAACTGCGGATTTTTGTAATCACGGCGTGAGCTGGAGTGTGGAGGCAGGAGGTGGAGATTTTGGTACAAATCAGAATTTCCTCGTCCTGTTGCCGTGCCCTTTCCAACCACTGGCCCATTTCTAGACGCGCGGTCTGTTGCTGCTCTGTGTACTCTGGTCACTGCAATCTCTCCCTTAGCTCTGCCTCCAGATGGGAGGAAAGTTTTTCTCCAATAAGATAAAAACCTGAAAAACCAGCAACAACAAGCAGAGGGTAGAAGTTTTCCTTCCAGACCCGAGAGACAGCAGCCCTGAGGGAGACACCAGCGAATACCGGGACAGTTGAGCCATTTCTGTTCCAGCGCTGGGCTTTGGATGAGGCGGGATGGAGAAACTCTTTGCAGCCTTCTCCCCAACACCCACATTGATCAGGTAGAAACCAAAGATGTTTGGCCAATTGGGTAACACCAACACCTTTATTCTTACCAGGTTTCCATTGTGTGTGTGCCTATGTGTATTTACTAGGCCCTAAAAGAGTAAGGATAATGGATTTCTCCTAGGGATGGGCACAGCAGACAACAACCTCAGCATCCCTTAAAAACCTCACGGTAGGAAAGTATCCCTGGTGGGGAAGGGGTCCTCACAGCCTTGGGGACTCAGGTGATGTGGGTTGTGGCACTGTCCCAGAACGTGAACTTGGAGCATCCGAAGAGTTACATTAGTGATGCCAGAGCAGTTTTGTAGCCCTGACTCCAAACAGCCCAAACCCTTCTTTGTCACTGGTCCCACTGGGCTTCACCTCCTCGTGCAAACTCGCTCTCCAATAATCATGGCCATTGCAAAGGGCCAACAATCAACATTGTTACTGTACTGTGCTGGGTGCCAAGCCCAGTCCTGGCGTGGTTACTGCATCCAGGGGTATTTTCTCCTTCCCTGAAGAGTCACAGGGCACCTTCTGCTAAATCATACCCAGGATCATGAATTACAGGGGACGGGGGAGAGGTGTCCCTGTGTGGGGAGCATCAGACAATGAGCCTGATTCATCACTTGCTTCCTGCATACTCCCACCCATCCCACCTCCGTGGAAGCCCTTCTAGGAGCGCCCATTGTAGCAGAGAGGCTACAGTAGGATGAGATGTTGATGCAGGCAGCAAGGACGCTGTTCTAGCAACAGCTGCTTGCTGGGCTGCGTCTCTCAGCAGTGAAAGATGAGCTTTCAATACCCTACCAGAGCAGACGTGGAAACACACATCAAACAAGCGAAAGGCCAAGCAGAAAGGCTGGCTGCCCTGGCAAGGAGCAGGGATATTTACTAGCCTGGGATGATAAAAATGAAAATAGCTCTACGTCTGAGCAAACAGGAGAAATAAATAGTGCGAGTGATGAAGGCAGCGCAGGCAGCCTGGGAGTATCTGGTGTTGCTCGTTGTGGCCTCCTCCAGCGACCACTGCATCCGTGGAAAGCGTCTCCTTCACGGCAGCGAGCTCTGCCGGGTCCCTGCACGGGGGCGAGAGAAACCCAGGTCTCTGCGAAGGAGTGAGTGGGCTCCTGCGTTGCATATCGTGCTGGGGCGAATTCCTCCCCACAGTTGTGCTCCCATGACCTCTCTGAACACAGCAAGTGAGGAGAGTACGTGGATTTCATGCCTGCGCAAGCACACCGCATGCGTGTGCATTGCCACACACAGGCTCGCTGCCCCGCGCAAGCTATCCAGACCTTAGGTCTAGACAAGAAGCAACTGCATGTTACGTCCTGATTTACTTCTCAAGTCAGATGGGTGAGTAGGAGTGGGGAATTTGACAAGGTTTTGGTTTATCTCCTACTCCCGTTTCCTGCTGCATCTAAGCACGTCACGCTTTGCTGTTGATCTAACCCAGCTACTCTCGCCTCGGGGCAAGGAGGAGGAAGGAGGACTCCAGGCTTGCGCTGGAGCAGCATCTCCAGGAGGTCTCCTGAGCATTTCGGTCCTCCTTCCTCAGGGCGCTGTGCCACAGCCTGCCCAGGCAGCTCAGTTGATCCTAACCCCCGGCCAGGGAAAAATGGATATCCATTCTCTGCTCGACCAGAGAGTCCCTGGGTGTCTTCTCACCCAGTAGTTAGAGCTAACTTTTTAAATGTGTTTAGGCACCTATGCCACGACTTACATTTCACTTAAGTATTTCCTTTTGCCTGGCTCTAAACTTTCAGAGAAACCTTAACCAACAGTATGCACAGGGGCTTAGGTGGACCTTCGCCGTGCAGCTCTGGGCTCTTACTCACTGAAATGAGAAGGACCTCAATTCCTGGTTACATTTAAAAACCAGCAAACTAACCCTTAGTTTCTTCAGACCTCAGGTTTGTCAGGTGAAGGTACAATCCTTTGCTATGACAGGAACAGCAGACACACAGCATTAAACGCTGAGAGGCGTTCAGATATTACAGACGTGTCAGACCTTCAGAAGAAGGTCACGTCTTCTTCCCTCTTCCCAAAGGACTGCCACCTAGTTCAGCAGGAGCAGTTTCCTTTATCTCCTTGGGACGGGACGAGGCTTCAAGCAACTGAGATTCCCAGAAGAAAGGAGTGACTGCAGTTTGGTAAGCTCCATGCCTACCTCCCCTTCCAGTGAGCACCTGGGAAGCCACCCAATTCTGTCGTGGCTTAACACGATTTCTCTGCTTAACACCAGTTTCTCGATGCCTCTTCTGGAACATCTCTATGCCAGGGAAGGATGCAAAAGTCCCAAGCTTGGCCGCCTCTGCCCAAACCTCCCCCAGCCGGAGCCGCCACGTGGAGCAGCAGAAAGCTGAACACAGCCCCAGGTTCTGCAGCAGCAACCCTTCGATCACGTCTGTCAGTCCCATCATCTAGCAGCCCATCCCAACTCATTGCCTGCCTCCTGCCAATACGCTTCTGAGGTGGAGGGGGGGAAAAGCCTGGAGCCAAATACAATGTCTGGAGCACTTGCTCTCCTGCGGGATTAGGAGCAAGCCCTCTGCCAGGCAGGGCTAGCCAGGGCCATAAGCTTCTTCAGAAGATCTTGGAGAGGCAGAGAGCCCCTAAAGCTCCCCCTGAGTCCAGGCAGGGCTGAATCCCCTGCCTGCAAGTATGTAGACAAGCCCAAAATTTGCCATTTGCACATCCGTGGTGCCTTTCCCTTCATGAATTTGACTTTTTTGGGTGCAGAGGACAGACAACACAGGCTTTGAGTTCATCCAGCTAGACTCAATCACTTGAGAGCAAAAGCAAATGCATTTTCAGCTTTGAAACCCCAAAGTATCACTGCCCAGGCAAGGTGACCACGTGCCATACAGGATATGCAGGGCTCCGGCTGGTGCCACATCGCACATGTAGAAAAAGGGCATTTCTCTGCCATGTGGTTGATGAGGTGCTGGGAACTGCCTGGTGGACAACTGGGTCAAGGATCCGGGTGGTCCAAATCTTTCCCAAGATGAGAGTCAGGAGGTCACTTGCAGAAATGGGAGAGAAAGGGGCTTTTTCCCGGCCCTCTTGTTCTATTTTAAGGAAAATACATGACACAGTATGTGATTTAACATGCTTTACATACCAAAAATGAAGTGAGTATAAAAGAATCCTCTGTCTGGGGAGGGAGTCTGCTAAAAAAGGAACCAGCGTGGGGCAAAAGAACCACGTAAATAGTTAACTTAAACAAGACACAGTTTGGTGCAGCTTGGCTCTGTTCATAACCAACACATGGGAACTCTGGGCAAAACCATATTGCACTAGTTACAGACTCATCTCGTAGACTTAGAGATGGAAAAGACTTATTAGGTCATTGAGTCCATCCCACCTGCCAGTGAAGGATTGTTCCCTGCAGAATTTTCTCTATTGCTTTGTACAGTCCAATTTTAAATGATCCAAGCGATGTGGTCTCAGCCACTTCCTTGGGGAGACTCTTGCACAGATATATTTTGTTTAACTCAGTCCTTTAAATGGTTAACCCTTTTCTTTCCCAGTTCACCTCGTGTTTTCATTTTATGCCTCAGCTTTCTGAAACATGAAAAGTTTCATTTTATGTCTCCCATGTACCGTGCTTACACAGTTATGGCCATACAACTATCACTGCTGCCTGCTCTGAAACAGACCATCATATCCAACGGCTAAAAACACGGTAATAACGTATCGCAGAAAATAAAACAAATGTGCTTTAACCATGTATGCAAATGAGCTCCTCAAAGCCACCAACCACCCCGGACGTTCCAGTATGACCTGGCTATCAGCATGGCCTGGATGCTCAGGTATGTTCCTCTTTGGTGGAAAATTAACTGAAATTAATTGACTTCTAGCTCAATATATTTCATCTTCACAGGCAGGATGTGAAGCCAGTACAGTTCAGAGCTCAGTAAGGTTTTGAACGCTGGCAAACTCATCTGAGATTAGTCCTGTTACTTAAGTTCCAAGGGGCAAAATTTAACCCAGGGACAAGCCCGGCTTGTATTTTCCCCATCTCGATGAAAGTGATTCTTTAAGAAAAATAAAATTCTAGCTAACCACAGACTTGTGCGGGGTATCAGGAACAAAAAATCCTGACCCGGCTCCTCATCGTTCCTCTGTCTTTCTCTAATTCCTTTCTTTTGGCATTCCACTGTGAAGTGCACCGTAAATACTCATCATTAACTGTCGGCACACGGAGCTGCTTCAGTTGCTGACACAACTCAGCTCCCGTGGAAGCGTATGAAAACAGACCCCTGACGCGAAGGTGAAGGAAGGGACTGACCCAGGATTCTTGAATGGAGGCTTTTGGGTTTTTTCTTCACACTGCAAAATCCAAGACTTCAGGTTGTTGCAAAGAAGGAATAAATACAAGGAGGAGGACGTATAGGTTATATAGCAGCGTTCATCCCTGGAACTCCAAGAACGTAACAAAGGATGTTGCAATCCCTTGCTGTTTTCCCACACATCAAAGGTCAGGGATTGCTCCATTAATCTCATAATCCACAGGAATTATGGAAATCGTGCAGTGTACCTCTCTGGAAAGGAAGTTTTGCAGAGATAAAGGTAGTCTATTTTATCAGACACACTGGTGTAGATGAAAACAACCTGCCAAGCCCTTAGGCCGTAGGACAGATATGTAAGATATTACCTCCGTCTGAAAAGTTTGGGGTTTTTATTCCCCTAGCCCGTTGTGGTGGGAACACAACTGCTAATGCTTTAGGACAAGGGTTTTCTTACCCTTTTCCCTGACACAAAAAGCAAACAGGTCCCTCCAGTTCAAACGCTTTTTCCTGTGAGCATCAACAGAAGGAGCAGAGGATAACCCGCAAGGGAGGCAGCCCGAGGCACGTGTTCTCTCTAAGGATCTGCAGTCTGGTTTGTGTTTGAAATCTTTGTAATCCATGTGGAAAACTCGCACCACAAACAATTCTGGGCTGGTATTTGGGTTTATTGATACAAAGAGGCATGCAGGTTTGGCAAGGGATCAATCAGCATTGGAAAAGGCACAGGAGCACCAGTCTGACTGTGCAAGCACTGAGCATTGCACCAGGATAATTATTTCTGTACACAAACACACACTTAGCACAACCCTGTTCATACCAATCAAATTTTCCAGCACACTCTGGGCTGCAGATCCTGAGAGGAAAGCATCTGAGCAGAGTGTTGAATGGCTCCCCACTTCAGGAAGCAATGCTTGTAGGGGTTTGATGACCTGACCGAGGGAGCACCGGCACAGCCATTACGTAGCTGAATCCATCCCTGCCAGACACTGACCTATAGCAAAAGGCTAAAGGAAGGAGGAAATTAAAGTGCTGTGGAACTTGTAAAGAAAAGCAAGAGATGGCAGAAGCAACCTAATAACTGGGGCAGCCAGACAGTGAATCATGATCAGACAGTAACTTCAAAGCAATATATTCGGCCAAATTTTTCTTCACTCAGGGCTAGTGTGAATAAGGTGAACAGGATTTGGTCTGTTCAGTGAGACCATCACTGCTTGCCTCTTGTGTGAAAGCCTCCGGACACCCAGCGTAGTCACGGTGGCACCTTCTCATGCCAGTAGAGTCCTTGAGACTCCCACGTTTGCTCACCTCTGGAAGCAGAGAGATGGAAAGCTGCCGAGAGAGACCCTGCCAGGATCCAGAATATGGGATTTTAATATCAGACAAGTTATATTCCTGAGATATAATATGTATATATTTATATACATACTAATATGTTTAGATTTTTTTGTTGTTGTTGCTTCTGAGACCTTTTCCGCAGTTACCCAGCAGTTGATCAAACAGTGCAGGTGTCACACCTAAAGACAATTTAATTCCTGGGCATTTCAATGAACATTTTATCTGCTTCCCAACAGCAAATGCAACCCAGAGTGCTCAATTCATCCCATGTTGCTTAAGTTGGTGGAGAACAATGTTCCTCACGTGATGAACAAGCTGCTCGAATGACCACCTCCGAGTTTTGTTTCCTTTACCAGTAAGACAGAGCTCAGGTATCGCTGTAGCTCAGAAGGGTGGGGACGGGAGAGGCATTACAAGGACTGTGCTCCCTCTTCTGCTAGGACCATCTCAGGTGACACACACCCGTGGCTGTACCAAAGTACCATGCCTGCTGTGTTCTTCACTGGTTTAGTTCTGTGCGATGCACAGCAACGTCTTTGTGCCAAAGGTGGTTTCTCACTCTAGGTAAGCGAAGGAGAAGCAGCGGAAACCACAACCTTCCACTGGTTTTTGTTTGTTTGTTTGGAAACTCCCAAACCACAGAGCCTATTTTTAGAGGGAGGATCAGGAAGCAGTGGAGAGGGAAAGCTGGAAGGTAGGCGTAAGGTGAGAGCCGGCTAGGGGAGGAGACTCCCAGGCAGAGACGAAAAACCACGCAAGAGCCAAACTTGGCAAGAGCAAGCTCGGCCGCCGGCGAGCACCCGGCCCCCAGCTGCGAGGAGCTGCCGGCGGGGGACGGGGCGAGGAGGCCAGCACTGCAGGAGCGAGTGCCGGGTGGAGAAGGGAGAGGGGAGATGAGGTCAGGGAGGTACTGGTGGGTGGAGTGGGTCCCGGGAGGGAGGTCACATCCAAGAGTGCAATTATATAAGCCAGAGAGAGTGATGAATTATTCTGTTTAGTGCAACACAGATAACAACGAAGGAGGCTGAGGCTGTCTCTGACTCAGGTTTCCGTATTCTGAGCTTTCTAAAAGATCACCTTTTATTGCCTTGTCTACAGCCAAACAAATAGATAAATAACCCTATGCCTCTCCCCCAAGCCTTCTTATCATCAGGGTGTGAGTAAGCCTTGGTGCCTGGATCCAAATTCACACTCCCAGCCTCCTGGGATGTCCATCACGCTATCCCATTCAGATCTACATGCATTCTCAGGACTTGAATGTACCCCCACCAGGGGCTGTTCCATAAACCCCACACCACTTTCCATGGGAGACCTTCTAGGTGTACTTCAGTGAGTCCTCCTACAGTCAGTGGTGACCCGGTGGGCTCCTGTGAGCTACATAGTCAGAGAAGCCATCTATCAGATGAAAGGAGGTTCTCAAGTGTAGCAGGATCCTTCCAAACTTCAGATCCAGTTAGTGATCAGTTATCAATTCTATCACCTATGGGTGGAGGTGACCCAGTCATTGACCAGTTTGTTGGGCATTGAGCAGAACAAACCTGCTGCAAAGAACCAAACACTGTTGCGTGAACTCCTCACCATTTCATCTGTGAAGACAACAGCTCTCCCCATCTACCCGGACCCCTCTCAGTTTTACTTAAAGCAGAGCATACGTTAGAGCACTCTCTCTTTATTGCCGTACAAAGGTGGAGGTGCGCAACAGTTGGTAGCAAGACCGCAATCTCAATGTGCTAGATAAAGCATTTTGAGGCTTGTGAAAGAGTTGATGTAAATGAATGATAACAGTCAAGATTAGACAACCACAACTGTGTAAACACACTGCTGCTGCTAGCTCACAGCTCGGCGTAGGTGACCCACCGGGCCAACAGGTCTCACTAGCTCCAGGATGTGTAAGCATCACCATCCAGTGCTAAGTCAGTGAATATAACCTATGGGGCTCCATTACCATCCTCCAAAGCCAACATGCCTCCTTCCACTACAATCACATTTCAAGCCTTTGAAGGTATTTAGTGCAATCAATGGGAATGAGGGAGCTAAACAGCCTTGAGGATTCTGGCCTAAGGCCACAGTGTTTAGAGAAACATTTAAACATGTGCTTCACTGTCAGCATGTTGCTAAGTGTTTTCCTGCATAGAGGGACTTACCCAGGCAGTTAAGTGCTTTTCTGCACGGCTTCTGGCCATGCTGTTCGACCAAGCCCTTGAGGGCTCAGCCGTGGTCCCATTACCCCAGCTAACAAGTTCACTGAGCAACAGTAACCGCCCGTGTGTGCCCTCAAGGGCAAACCCAAACTCATCAGGTCTAATCGACCTGAGCTGACCTGTCGTAACCTGTGGAACCACAGTAACTCCATAGGTCTCTGCCCCAAGGGGTGCTCGTGTACTTGCTACCTGGGTGCACACTCCTGGCCATTGCAAGGCAAACCAGGAGCTCCCAGCAGGGCGGCTGTGGGTCGACATGACTCATCTGGGGGACAGTTACAAGTGCTTGTAGGGCACGTGTACGCAGCTGAGCAATCATGGCGCTGCAACCACGCTTACCCTGCTCACCTGGCTGAAGGAAGGCACTCCCAAAAGATGTTGCTGCCTGACAATTTCTGATTGGCAAAATGAAATCTGCTAGTCCTTTTCCTGCAACAAGTGCTGCCCACGGGTGTCTTGGCCACCCCAGCAGCCTCCAAGCTGAGCCTGCTCCTCCGGACACAGCATGAAATGCCTCTCCTTTTGTGGAAGCAACAGGGCTGCCCACGGGGCACTTTGCCTGGGCATTACAACTTATATTTGAGAGGGCAGGAAGGGCTGAGTATAACGAGTGTGCTTCCTTGCTCCACCAAACTCCAGTGACTTTTAACATGGCTCCTCAGATTTTAAGTATACTGAAGCCAATCCCTTCATTTGTATGTATAACAAAGTGCAACAAATGGTGATAACAAACCAATGGATGAAAAGCACGTTGCTCCTACATTGCAAGCGATGAAGTTAGTAAAGCATATATAAAATTCACCACCCTTCAGCTAGAAGATACCAACCTTCAGCTGAGACGCAGTAGCGGCAAGGTGGATCCTCTTAGCAGGTACAAATGCGAAGCAAAATGGGATACTACCACGGCTCGGGGTGTGCATCACCAGTTGCCATATCTCAGCAGAGAAGCCAGAAGTCAGGAGCTCCTGACCTGATGCAAGAAAGTGCCAAATGCTCTCGATCCCTTCCAAAGGAAACAGCAGAGTCAGCACAATCCTACCTACACCCCAGCTCCAGCGAGTCAGCTCCGGATTGGAAAATCCCATTACCACCCATTGAGACACCGTTAAACAATTTCCCAGATCACGTATGGGCTGCACGGGAGCCCAGGCTGCAGCAGCGCTTCCACACTTACAGACTGTGCCTGCCTGGGTCACGCGGAGGCTTTCCAAACCTGTTAAATCCACCCAATTCAGTAACGCACCTTTTTGGCCCAGCCAGGCTGGGAAGCGAGAGCACTCAGCATCACCTACAACCAGGCTTGCTCCTAACCTGGGATTTTTTTGGCCTGCTATGAACTGGGCCATGAAAATACCGAACATACCATGCAAGTGCTGTGCATCTCCGTGCTCGCTTGGCTTGAGGTGGAACTCTTCCCAAAGCAAGTATTCCAGGCTTGCATATAAATTAAAGCTCATAAATCAGTGGAGAAAAAATCTTCTCTATGGAAATGGCCAACTTGTTAGAAGGGAGTTAAAGGCTACAGAAGGTTTTCAATGGAGCCTTGCTGGCTGTCAAGAATGCGTGAGGCAGCGGAGTTGTTTGGGTTGGGAGCACGAGTCAGATTTTTCTCCCCTCTTTTGAGGACAATGAAATGTAACAGCTTTCCTTCCCCTCCGAGCCGCGCCGAGTGACCCGAGCCGGGAGACAACAGCACAGATACAATCTCTGGAAATCATGAAGTGACTGAAGAATGGCTGAGGAGTTCTGAATAACTAAATAAAGTCCTCTGTGTTTTCTTTAGCAAGTAAAGAAAATACTTTTAGCGTTTTAGTGTGACTTTTGGGGTCAAGGGGGAATCTCGAGTCCAAATACAACAAACCGGTATGGAAATTACTGCCAAGAGTCTGATAGTTAGGCTGGGAGCTTGCCTTGAGGCTCAGATGTGCGAATACCACTCACGGAAGGCAGGCTGAATTTGAGGTTTTGCTCAGATCATGGGAATCTAGGACTTGCTGTATGTCCTTGCTTTTTAAAAAAAGCTGATTGTGCTGAGTGCCCCTCAGCGGCCCATGGAAACGGCAGGTGCTGATGCTCCATCGCTCTCCGGAGAGGGAGGAACGCCCACGAGTCTAGCGTCGGGTCTTCACATCTCACAGCACATGTAGACACATCAAGGACACTGAGCACAGAGTCACTATTTTGCAGCCTACAAACACTTCCTTGCCGCAAAACGCATCTCCCCCTTGGGATTCCCAGGTCTGCTTCAGTATGCCTGAAAATGAAGTGCTCCCAAACTGTTAACCATGGGGCAGTGCGGAGCAGCTCGACCCACTACCCCGTGCAGATGATTGCATCACTAGCCAACTCATTACAACATCCCTGGTCTGTTAAATTCTTTTAGGAAATAGGTAATCAGCACAGAGTGATGGGATCAGGGTCACAAAGCATGTTAAAGGAAGAGTCAGGAGTCACACGTAGGGGTTGCGGAGACGGAGGTCCGTGGAGGCTGAGGCTGAACATTTTTTAACTGCAGTTTCTGACTCTCATCTTGTTGTTTCTGAAAAACCAAAGACCCTTCTGCTTTCACCAGTCTTTTCCCTAAACAGGGTCTTTCAGGTTTCCTTCTGTGCCTGCCATGGTGAGAGCAGCAACAACTGAGACACAGAAATAATAGTGTCCGGGGGAACACATTAGCACTGACACAACGTAGATGTGAGCTGAGAGGAACTAAAAGGCTTAATAAAGAAACAGGAGAAAGAAGAACTCCTATTTCTTGGCTTCCTGATTTTTGATGCATTTTACTATTGGAATTGCCATCTCTACCCATTCCCTTTAAAGTCTTAACCTTTGATTGGCTTGCACTGTTAAACAGAGCCAATCTTCCAGTGCCATATTCCGAATAAAGTAGAAATTAATAATCCTGGCTTCAAATATACATTCAAGAGATTTTTCAAGGTTTTTTTTTTTGTTTGCTTAGGTAGTAAATGAATACTTGTATTAGCACATCCACCAGAGACACACCAGGCCTGGTTCCAATTTCATTTACCCCACCTGCCTTCATCGGCATGGGTGGAACAACACTGATACCATAAAGAGCAGAACTGCACTTCAGAAGCACACACCGTTTTTTTCTTATGCTAGCGGTAGTATTGCTGTAGCCACGATGGGCTTTTGCTAGACCAATATAGCTGGAAAAAACAGACAAGCTTTCAAGTGTACAAGGGCTTCTTCCGCTTTTCTGGTATCATCACAGTTAGCCTAATAAAAGGCCTTCTCTTCCAAATGTTATACATGACATTCGGTCAAATGAAATCCAGATTACAAGAAATAGCACGTGTATTTTGTCTTATTTTCTTCTGCTACGTTACTGTGTATGCAAATGAGGAGCATCTAGGGTTCCCACAGCATTGCCTGTACCTCTTAGGCGGTTATACTGTACAGCTTCATCACGAGGCCATCTGCTCTCACAGAGAAAGCCAACATCTGACATACCATGTACCACGTACCTTCAAACAGCCTCCAAAGGACAGTAGTGGGCAAATGATACCCTGCATCTGCTCAGCTCACATTCATTTCTAGCCACCTAAGGGTTGGCTGAAACAGCTCTTCTAAACCCAAATACATATGTTGGCTTAGAGGCACCACAGTAAAGTAGCCTAACAAACCAAAGCAATTGGTTTTAATAAGAATCTTGGCTTGTTTTGACAATGCACTGAATCTTCATGTTGGCACCACGCATGTTTTTTTAGGAAAATGTATGCATCTTTGCAGCACTCAGCAACTAAATCCTCTCTTCACTCCATGGAAAGGGATTCCTGGCTATCCACTTTCTAATGTATTCCAAGTCCCTCGCAGCTGATTGTTGTCTGGGCTGGAAATACTTTTATATTAAGCTCAACAGTTTGCCCCTGTTGCATACTGTGTGCGGGCCGGTGAGCGGGGCGTGCTGGTCACGAACTGTGTCCTTCGTGTTTCCTAATGTGCTTGCAAAAGTGTGCAAGGCTGTGGAGGCATTTAGATGCTTCCTGCATCATGTTGTGCAGATGTGTTTGTAATAGCTACGGAAGCGGCTGTCTCCTGCTACCCGGCCTTATTACAGGCAGTAGCAATACTCCCAGAGTTCAAAGGCATTTCATGCTCACTGAGCATTTTTCAGCAAGAAATCTGAGATTAAATAAACTTGAATCCTCTCTGAGGAGAAAGCAGAAGATGGAGGGAGAGGAGTTGACTCTCCGCTGCACAGCATGCATCTCGGTGTACCTTGGAAAACACCCAGGCGAGGTGCACCTCAAACCCACGTCTGGCCAGGACGTGTCACTACTGGGGCCAGATTTATGCCTGCTGCAACGCTGTGGATTTTAATGGGTTCGTGCCAAGGCTGCCAACCTGCTCAAAATCTGAAAGTCACCCAAGAGGTTTTCTAGCCTTTGTCCTAACATCTCTGGGCTCACTCCCGAGGGGTTTGCTGAGGGTAGGATTTACATTGGATTTACAGCTTTTCTCCCATTTTCATCCATAAAAGGTGATAAGTTAGTTTGTCACCAACAGAAATATTTAGCTTTCAGTGAGTGCAGGCACAAGACCCGGTCTCTCTAGAAAGAGTAACTCGTGACCTGCTCATTAGTAGAAGACCACATTCTACTCTCGTGCTAAAGACACAGTGCCCAGGGCACATCAGCGGCCGTGGACAAAAAGGTGACTCTGAGTGTTGTTCATCCAGCATCCAGAGAGCACAAGGAATTGAACTGTTTGATGTTCCTAACAACTCTGCCCCTGTGGGAAAAAGAAAATACTTGAGTCATACAACTGACCAAAGTGTCATTCCCACTGACGAGGGATGTTCACGTAGTCTCAACGGGTAGAGCACTGCCCTTAGCAAGCTGGAAATTATATTCCTGGGCACCCTCCACACGCCAAGCCAGGGGTGGGCATGGGCTCCCTAGACAGCAGCTGAACTCACACGAGCTGGGATGTTTCATTTCAGTACGTCTGCAAGACCGAGGTCCGGAGGTGAGACCGTTCCCCAGGAGCTGAGGGAAGCCATGTGCTCAGCTGCCTGGTTGGGGCTCGCCATCACCAGGCTTGTAAAGGTGTTTGTGCTCCTAAAGATGCAGATAGCTGTGCAGATGTGTTCAACAGAAGGGGGGCATGGAGACCTACACCCTCAGCATGCTTCAGTGCTTAAGTCCCATTGACTTCACCGAGACAAAGACATCTAATACCACTGAGGATCTGGGCCCAATGTGGTTTAGAAAATCCTGCTAGATACCATACCTCATCTTTAGGTGACTAAACACTTCCGAAATCCTGTCCCAAATACTCTCAGAGACTTTGGACAGTCTGCACATAAGTCTTTCCTGGGCTGCCCAGTTGAAGGTCACTATTACGATGCTGGAAAAACTTTCCAGGTTAGGCCTGACCTTGAAAAAGCCATCAAGCTCATAAGTTGAGAATGATGCAGTGGCAATTAGCACATCTTCTCTGCTGTAGACAATACACTGTGAGTCCAGGACAGATCTAAAAGCCTGAAAGGCAGACATACAAGAGTGTTATGTCCTCTGTCTGAGAGCCGAATCCCAGGGAGGGTGGAAATAGCAATGTAGGACAGCTGTGAGTATGCTTAGTATTAATATCAAATATAATGGTAATTCAAAACAGAGTCTTTTGGTACAGATCTGAACTGCACAAGCCAAGTTATGAAATGATATTAGCATCTGGATCTGAGAAGCAGCTGAGACTAAGCTGGCCAGCATTTGCCATATGTCTCATCTGCAGAGAATATTTAAATAAGTAAACACAATGAGTTAATAAATACATGAAATAACTTTGCAAGATAAGCACCTCTCTGTGTTAGTGGCATGGCAGATTGTCAGAACGATCACATCCAGTGGAAAGTCTGAAAGGGGAAAATTTAGATGGTACAATACTGGGAGGTTTTTTGAGTATTCAATTGACTGAATAGCATAGCCCAGAATGGTGAACATTTACGATGATCCTTATCTGCTGGCAGGTAAGAGAATCCTGTTGCTGTTGCCAAAGCCTTAACTCATCAGAAAATCAGTGGTTCTTCTTGGAAACATAAGCTGAAACCTTTCAAAGACCTTCTAGCTACATCCCTGTGTAGGCAAAAGGGACTATCATTTTAACAGCATCAAAGGTATAGAAAGTCATGCTGCTTTCCAGTAATCCCCTGATAACACCTAAAGGGTGAAACAAAACTGCTGGTGGTCTAATCTGAACAGGAGGGGGGAAAAAATGCTAAATGCTGATTCTGGAAAAGAAATTATTCCTTAAAAACAAGCCAGACAGATCCAGTGTCCTCATTTCATTTTTATTTGTGCATATATCTAAACGTCTCCAGTGAGGACTTAACCTAGAGAGGATTTCAGGATTTGGCCCAAGAGAAACTCTTGAGGGACCACCAGAATTCAGGCTTTTTATTAAGAAATCTCTCCCCTTTGAACAGCGGATCGAGGGCTTGAGCGCAAGGTCAATGGCATCCAGTTGCTTGGCCATATCCACAGGCTTCTGAACACATCCAACCCCCTGAGCAGTTCACTCTGACTCTAAATCACATTCCTTTATTGACGGAGAAGGGAGAAAACTATTAATTGCATACCAAGGACATTTTTACCCAGAAATTTTTTGTAAGCTCAGCATCTCCCTAGAAGATGTCAACAATTTGATTCTGATAGGCTCTGGCAACGCATCACCCTATCAGTTCATCAGCCTCAGCTTTTTTGCTTTGGGTGGTACAAAATGTTCCCGAAAATTGACGCTGCTATTAACAATAGGTGCTCAAAGTGATCGCTTGCAGTAAGTTTTAGAAAAGTTCAAAGACTGAGTTTATATTGGCTCTCCAAAGTAGAACACATAACATTATTTTAATTTAGAACAGGACCTTGCTTCAGTTCTTGTATGGATGGATGCAAACAGGACTGAACATCTTAAAGATGCACAAGCTGAGTCCTCCTGACTTCATTCTTGTTTGCTCCCCTTTCACGGAGGATATGATAAATTGGGTCATTCAGTAGAATCAAACCACATACGTTCAGGTTTCATGGGTTTTATCTGAAAGAGGTGTAAAATCCCTGTTTTACACATAAAGCAGTAGTGCCTCCCTCCATTAAGTCTTCCACCACTGAGAAATGTTTACCCCATGACAAATAAGGCAGGAAGGCAAACAGATGCGTAAAGATCTGATACATAGAAGTAGGTCATATCTGCACAAACTATCGATATAACTTTTTCCTTGCCTCTTGCATGCAATTCATGAACAAAGTTAAATTTTAGACAGGCTGGTTGTGATACTTAGTGGATTAAATGGCTATGATGCTCAGAGGATAAATGCTTTATGATTCAGTCTGAGTGGTAGAAGCTGCACAAATAAATTCGGTTGCCGTTTCAGCCTTCTTTCCCCATTTTGGTCCCTCACAGGGAGCTGCACATCTGCCAGACAGGTAAGGCAGAAGAGCTCTGCACTACGGGACTGTACTTCGGTTCACTACACCTTCCCACTTCTCCTAGCTCTTAGGCAATAACATGAAGTCTCCATACCCACGACAACTGACCTCGAAGGTAATTTGCACTTCCACCGCCTGATCTGAGGACACAAAGCACATTGAGTGGGATTTTGTTAGTGGCACAGAGAGGTATAAAATATATTCTAGTGCATGAAACAGAAGGGTGAAACGGCTTGAACCAACTAGACGGAGCAATCAGCCCAAGAGCACAAACACACAGAAATATGATGGGTATGAAATCATTCGGAGCCAATCAGTAAGCTCCCAACTTCTAAAGCAATTTCATAATTGAGTAATGGGACACAGCAGGGTCTGAACTATTGTGTATTATAATCTGAATGGAATGCTGTGAGAAGGCTGGAGCAATCTGATCGCACCGAGCCCTCGCTCACCAGAAATGCCTTTGACATATTTCCTTAAAGCGCAGCAACGAGAGCGGAGTAACTGCTTGTTAATGACACCCTGATGGGTTGTCTGCAGCACTGAAACTGAGATAGCATAGATTGAAAAGCATGTGCCTCTCCTTGGCTGGAGTTAACACACCAGCCCCCACAGACTGCCCACCCACTTCAACCTTAATCGCCGGCGTGCCTGTACAATCACCAGTTTCACTTCACTACATATTTCCTCCCCCAGAACTTAGCTTATAAAACAAGAGACACTAATAATCCGAGATGATACTACGCCAGCCTCCTGTCATGGCTTACTGCTCTTGCTCCGTGCTGGCTAACCCATGGCTATTTGCACAGCTATGTAGGCTAGGCTCTTTCCCTTTCCTATTTTTCAGTCCCTCCTTGGACATGCATGCATTAACTCCACCAAAAAAATATCACCTCTTTCTGCTTTTAAAGACATCGCCCTTTCTGCCTCCTCTTCACGCCTTTTCTTTCCTCTACTTGCAGACAAGCCTGGAAGGAGACAAAAGCTGGACTCTGGAAGTGTTTGACAGTGATACAGCACGGATGGTTTTGAGTCTGGACTCCAAGATGTGCTGTGGGAGGGGGGCAAACCCTCAGTCTGCTGTGAGGTGAAGGCTGGAACACGTCCTTCATGTTCCGATCTGTTTTATAGACGTGGTCCACTGCGGAAAAGGCTATTACTGGGCAGCAGACCTTTTCCTGGCTGCTGTGCTCCAGGCCAGCTGGAACCACTCTGGGGAGAGGGAGAGGGTGCAGCTTTCTGGAGAGCAAGGGACAGGCTCTGCTGGAGAAGGCTGCAGAGACAAGGGTGGGTGCAGCAGCTATGGCAGAGTTTGCATCATGAGAGCAAACTGGGAGACTCCTGCAAGAAGCAAGAAGCCTGCTTGTGGTGGGGACCAAGCCTCAGAGGTGAAAGAAAGATCGTGAACCAGAAGGGACTTGTGCAACCCATAGAACAAGCCATCGAACCTTCTTGGGTTGCAAGAGATCCCCTTTCCTCCCTCAGAGATCAGTTTGTTTTTTCAGTGCTTACAATGTTTCAAGAAGCAGCTTTGAGCACTCTTGCTCTCGTTCAGCATTTCCATGCTCTAAGAAGACATCAGTTCGGAAATCAGGAATCTCCTGGTGTCCTCGCCGTAACAAGGTCCTGGCCAACTCAAGCTGGATGAGAGCAGTCTCAAGGCTGGCTCTCCGCATCCCCGTGCTCTCAGAAATGGGTGCTCTTGTTTGTCAGTGTGATCTACTGTTGGAAGGGGAATGATGCTGCGCTGCCCATGAGCTCATGGGGACAGTCCCTGCTCTGCGACACACCGCACACGTGAGCATATGGTACATTAACCTCAGAGTAAACTTGGCCAGGCTAGCTGAGGCCAGCTGTATCCCACGTGTAGTTACAGCTCCTCTCAGGAGCTGCTATAAAACGTTACCACAGTCGGGTTGTGGGCTGCAAGGAGTCTGACGTGCTCCATCAGCCAAAGCCCCATCGGACAAAGCACTAGAAATGGGAATGAGGGAGATTTTCAAAAGTGCTTAGGTGCTCCTGGGGACAGTCAAAGGGATTCACGCTTGCAGAACCAGACTTTCAAAGGTTCCTAAAGATACAAGAAAGCTCCAACTGGGAGTTCATAAATGGGTTTCTAGTCCTCAAAACTAGTGATGGCAATATTGAAGAGTCTCAGCAAGCATGATGGATACCTACAGCCAGGTGCAAGCATGGGAGAAACCTGTTTCTGAGTACTGCCTGCACCCTTCAGATCAGGAGATCCACTGCATGGGCCATCCCAGGGCCCAGCAATGCCAGCAGGAAGGCTCCCTCTGACTTTAGACGGGCTTTAATTAGGCCCATGTGAGCTGTGTGCATGCATGCAAGACAGTCTGGATTTGGACTATCAAACACTCATAACAAACAACTCACTAATAAGCTGCAGACCAAGATTTTCTTTTTTTCAGAGATTATTCAAAAAACCGTTTCCAAATAACAAGTTTCTCTGGGAAAAATCCAGCCTTTTCATACAGACAACTCACATACCGGAAAAAAGGCAGCATTACTCACATAAATTATTCATTACAAATTACTCACCCAGTTCTTGCAGCCAGTGGTGCTTTTCCTATACCTGGAGCTGTGGAAAAGCTAAGTTAGTGTCACCTCGGAGAGAGAGGAAGGCTCGTAATGACCAGCCGTGTGACATCCAGCCAGACTGAGTTGACTGTTGGACCTCCTGACGCGGCGTTTGTCACTGGGACCCAGTTTGCCATCAGAATGCGAGGTTGCCCCCCCTTTCCCCTCACCCACTCAAGCACACCTGGGCCAGCAGAGCTGACTAAGGTAGAGGGGCAGCTCGCGTGTACAGCTAAGCCAGGCTGGACGGCTTGTTGGAGTTCATGGGGCAATGCGAGAGCATCAGCAGGAGAAGGCACAGCTCTCACATTTGCACTGCGCTGCCAAGTGAGACAACGGTTTGACACGAGAGAGAACCTGTGGCTGGGAAAGGGACTAGCTCCACTCTCGGCTGCTTCTCAAAGCTAGCTATTTTGCAACATTAATAAAACCAGTAAGTCCATCTTTTGCAGTACATGTTTTAATTTCTCCAGCAAACCCAGCAGCAGATGTTCACTCTGAGACCCGGGCATCAGTAAGGCTTCTTCAGAGCTTTTCATCTGCAGAGGGACAAGCAGGTACATCTGAAATAAACAATAAAAGCAAAACTCACAACACAGACTCCAGAGAGGCATTCGGTGAGTAACTAAAGGTACCGCACAAGTTTGAGGAGAAATGCTTCACCAATGCTGCGCCACTTCTGTGGGGTTGGGATGGCCACAGAGCAGCGACAGACTGAGTCTACAATGATACAGAGATGAAGGTATCTTTGGGACCCAGTGTGGGATCTTCCTCACTGCCCCTTCTGTGAATCTCACTTGTATAGCAACTTCCACTGGGAGCAGCTGATCTGCTGCCTTGGAAGAGGCTTATGGGGAAGGCACAGAGTGCTACTGAAGCCACAGCAGAAACTGGTAGATAGCTGGTGTTTGTTTGTGTGCATGTTTGTACATACATGCCTTATTTTGCAGATCTACAACCCATTGCTGTGCACCAAACATCTCCTTTTTTGCCCAGCAGTAGTTTGCCTGCCCACCTCTAACCTTCAATCCACATTGAGAGGCAGTCAGAAGAAGCCATCCAACATGTTCCCACCACATCGTCATAAAAAGAAAAGAAGAAAGAGCAGGCAGTATCAAACCAGGTGATAAAACACCTGTTTATTGAGAGCTTCCCAAGGGTCAGTGGAAGCAAAGCAATAGGACTTCATTGCAAAACAGAGCAAAGCTTTGTAGGTTTCCCCCTTGAAACGTAGGTTATCTGCTAGCAGTATCGTCCACATTTACTAGAATACCATTCTTCACTGTCAATGCCAAAGTCGTAACAGAAAACAAACGCAGCCCGCAGAGGGAACTCTATGAGGGCTCCCTTGTCTCAGCACCGTGAAGGCAGCAGCCAGGCTGCGCACTGGCGTGTAACAACTTCCATCTCCCTGTCCCGATTTGCCGAGCTCCTGTGTACCATCAATGACGCGAGGCACGCCAAAGCCTCAGTGCAAACACACACCGTCCTTGGGGTCACCGCATTACGGTGCATTAGGATTTTACAAAACAACAAGGCTTGCATGATTTCAGAGTTGTATTCTTCCTTCTTCATGCATCCAAAAAAGGTCTTATCTACTACCATAAATCTATCACACGCATCTTCCAACTGTGAAACTCCTAAGACAAATCCTCCTGTCATGTAATAGTCCGAATGCACGACAGTTGAGGAAACCACAGAGTCGGGTGTTATTCTGCATCTGTTGTCTTCCTGCACTTTTCCAGTGCAGGCACGGTCAGACCGTACAGTGTATGTGGCAGCTGCAGCTCCTCAGGTTGAGTTGAGCCTGGGCTGAGTTTTGCACATAAGGCAAAGCAGCGCATTGTTATGTACCCAAAAACAGGGCACACATTTTTCTGACTGACAGCTCTTCTTAAGTGTTAAATGATTATTATTTTTTAGCACTGGAAGTGAGGCAGTTGTGGACTTCAGCACTTTTGTTTCATCTTGCTCTGAAGCTGACAACAGAACAATATGTGGACTTTCAGACAGTTAAGATCCGTGTACCATGGGTGTACATGAAACCCTTTTTGAGGAGATTAAATGTCAGTTTGAACCAGCAGTTCCTCCGAACTGATGTTCTCCTTTGGCAGAAGCCCCTCCAGCAGAAGACATGATGCACGTTCCAGTACGTCTGTTCCAGCAAACAACTCTTCTTGCCATCTTCCTCCTACTTTCGCATCTTGCATCTGCTTGAAATTTAGAGGCTGATTTAGCAGACCTGACTTTGGCTCCTAACGAAGGCATTCTGACTTGTCAATCTCTGCAATGGCTGCTGCGAGAAGCCTTGATAACAACTTGGGTCGTATCCACTCTTAGAAGCCAGCGCCTAATGCTAGGCCATCTGGACACCCACAAAGTGCCAAACACTGTCGTTCTTATTTAGTCTGGCTTCCTGCTCAAGTCAAATGGTATTTTGATGAGTGACTGCTAAAATGCTCAGGGTTTGACCCTCTCATGTTTGCCTCGTCGTCTCCAGGCCCTCTCCAGCAGTGACGATGGTCTGCTCATCAGCTGTTGACTCAGTTTGCAAAAGAGCCAGCTGAAAATTTTTCAACAGAGCAAGTTCTCATCCAGTAAAGTCTATTCAAAAATCAAAATATTTCTCAGCAGTTTGTCAATTTCAATGAAATTTTACAACAGGAGAATGTCAAAACATGGTGTTTCATCACCGCCACAGTGGTTCTTTTCAATGGCATTGACGTGCTTCGTTTCATTATGGTCTTTTTGCTTCCACTGCTGCACATAGTTGAATATTGACTCAAACCTTATACAGATTTTATATTTTGCACTGCCTACTGTCTTAGTTTTTCCATTTTTCTATAATAGGAAAGTAGAAACAAAACCAACATCATTTAAATAAGGCTTTCTTTTCTGAATAGTTTCTAAATTCACGTTTCATGGGAAACTTCCAAATTTCACCTTTTCATCTCGATTCATGACAAAAAGAATTGGGGAGTGTCAGAGCTTCTCCCAGAGCAGAAATTCCACCTTCTGACCAGCTCTCGTTACCACCCAGCTGAAACCCTTGGCTCTGTGGGAAGGTCCAAGGTAGATCTGATTCACAAGCCTAGCAACAACCAGAGAACACAACTGGCAAACCAGCCCTTTGTAAAACTCAGTGAATCATCATGGCTTTGAGGCAGCCTGCCCTCCTTGCAAGGAAAATGTACCTCAGCAACAGAAATAAGATCTTAAATCAAATCAGCTGCAGCTTGAAATATTTATCTACTGTTCTTCTGGGAAGAGGAATTGTAGTGGAATAAATCCTCAGAGTTATTTTACTCCTAAGATGGGAGAAAAAAAAAATTCTGAATGTAGTTTGACCAAAAATGAGGGAGATGGTACAGGACTGTGAAGAACTTTAAGCCACTGAAGTAATTATATCATGTGATATTGGACAGGCAGCCTCCCACAGGCTTTGGTTGAGGAGCTAGAACCCACACCAGATCCCACCACAAGCAGAGGAAACTCTTCCTGGAGTGCGTCATGTCACGAGTGCTTGTGAAACGCGAGACCACCCAGTGCAGAGTGGCATATCTGGGTGAGATTCAGCCTGTCTCTCCTCTTCTAAAGGAGCACTCCTTTGGACAGAGATGCTCCTTTCTTTCTGAAGGTACCTTCTTGACTGCTGGCACTCATCTGCCATTTGCTCGAGTTTACTGGTTTCAGGTGATGTAGCTCCTTCCTGTGTATTTGGTGATGATCTGATGGTCCAGTGAAGGAGAGGGTGGATGGCCATATAGGCTGGTGCAACACGGAGTGGAAGTCATCTGCAGAAAGACAGAGGAAGCTTGAGTTGGCAGGATGAGATCTGATCCAAAATGTTGTTGGCAAATCAACCACTGTTTTCCTCTTTGCTTTCCTTTGTTGTCCTTGCAGGTTCCACACTTCCCTAGAGGAGCCATCCCAGAAATCCAGTAGTACCCAGGGGAGTGTTTGCCTTAGAAAAAAACTTTGGACCTGTTCTAAGGGTTAGGGCTGTTTCTAAGATCACCTGTAAAATGACTTCACCTCTAGAACGCAAACCAAGGGTGGTGGTGTAGTCCTAGGAGCTGAAGAACCTTGCCCACTGTTGGTAAGAGAATTTAGAAGATCGGGTAATTCCAGGTCGATCTTGACCAAATTGTTCCAATTCCCTCAGCCTTTGCTCCTACACCCACCAATATTCGGTTGTACCTAAGCTACAGCCTTTGGATCACACTCAAGAAGAATGTGCCCAGTCTATGACCTGCTCTTCTGTCCACTTTCCTGAGGACCCTGCAGCCTTTTCCACTTGTCATCCAACTGGAGATGAGTCCAGCTGCGAAATGACCACAATCCCATCAGAAGAGCAGGGGCACTGAGTTTTTCAACCCACAGCTGCCCACCCCCAGTCAAAGGGTTATGAACTACAAGGTTAGATCATAAGTAAAACAGGGTGGGAACTTCCTAGCAGAGCTAGGAAACCTCTTAGGGCAACTTCAGTGCAAATAAACAAATAATAATATATTTCAAATGTGACTGATGTGGAGCCCCAAATATTTGAGGCTGGCTACCCTCAAGCAGAGCCCTGAGAACCAGAGGTCCCCGCCAAAGCGATGTGATTAGAGTTCACTGACCACATACAAGTAGGGAGCAAAGAGATGGAGCCAGGCTACAGTTTCGCAGCTGCATGGCGCTGGCCTGGGCGATGAAATAAGGCCCAGACGGGAAGCAGTTTTCCTCAACAGTAAGCTGCTATTTTTACCCATCTCGCTTCTTTAACCAAAAAGATGCTTGAAGTGAGTGGACTATGCTCTGCTGCAAGTCACGCCAGCACCAACCTCCAGAGGTGTCCCCTTGCCCGCTGTGCGGCTGGGCAAGGAGCACTCTTGACTCCCTGCTCTATCAACACCCCTCTGATCATCAGTGTTGCCTCCACAGGTCAGACCACTCAAGCCAAAAATCCCAGTGGACACATCTGCCCTGCGTAAGAGGAGCAAGACGTGTTGTGAATAATCTCCCATGGGTCAAGTAGCCCACGGTGAGCACAAGAGCCTGCAACAGGGCAGCTGGAGGTGTGATGGAGCCTGTTCCATCGCCTCGCCAGCCGCTGACCCTGCTGCTGCACCACCCAACACACAGCATTAGCCTCAAGGAATTACAGAGGAGGAGCTGCAGGGCATGGACGTGTCCAGTGCTTTACTATCGCAGCTGCTGTGTGAATATCTCATGTTGCTATTTATACACGAGGCAACGGTTTCCTATAGCTTCCTGCCCCTCGGTCACAAGCCCTCGGTCCCCACCCTGGGGGCTGCAGCTGGGTCGGGCAGCAGAGGCAGGCTCCATCTCCTGCTTTGTGCAAGGTGACAGCCCTGTTTTTTCCCCATTTTTCCTTCTCCCCACCCCCCAGCCGCGATGTGGGCTGAGGGAGTGGCAGCACTTCCCAAATCCCAGAGCGATAGATCTGGAGTGAAGTCACGAATAACTGCAGCTTCACAGGAACAAGCTGAAAAAAAGAGCTACGAGGGGGGAACATGCTGTTTATGCCAGAACCGCTTGACATCTAGCGGTTTTCAGTAACACTGAAAAGCAAGGGGGGGAATATTATCGTCCCTTCCTCGAATGGTTTATTTTCCCCCTATTTCAGTGCTGGGGTGTGGGAAATCTGAGCTCATCTGGAATAAGATGGAGCGAGACAGGCAGGGGTTTGCAGCTCTGGCAAAAATGTGCCCCTGGCCCAGAGTCCTGCAGAGGGATGGTCGGTGGAGGCTCCTGTGCGCAGCTGAGGCAGCTCGCTGAGGATCTGTGCCATCCTCCTCCCCGCTATTCAACATTACGTGCATTATTTCAGCTCTTTGCAGCCTCGCTTGCTGTATCTGCACATGCAGTGACCAGGACGTCTTGTCGCACCGCTGTGACACAGACAGTCACTGTCCTTTTTAAGCAGGAGATGTTTAACAGGAGAAAATGTTCTGATCTCAAACGCTCTTGCCAAAGCTTCAGTCCCGCCGTTGTCTCCCCTGCTCACCGAGGACCCTGCAATGCTGCACACTGCACAGACAAATCAAGAGGCTGAAGACTAGACTTAATGAAAACATATAAATTAACATATGCCTCCTAGGGGGGTTGTTAGGCTTAGCTCATTAGTGGTTTAAAGCATATCCAATGCTCTAAGTTATTTGTTTGTTTGTATTTTTGCAGCTGTCCTTAGTTCTCTTAGGTCAAGTAGAGGTGTGAGGTCCAAAATAGCATTGGGATGGCTGAGCTTATGTTTCCAGCCCTGAAAAAACAATGAAGTGCTAATAAAAAAGAAAAAGCCTTGTGAGAAAGATTACACTCCAAAGCCCTTCGCAAACAACACACACAACAGCATGGAAATGCAGGAGCCTTTGCTCCCCGGGGAGGAGAGCTGCTGCCAGCTACTTTGGGAGGAGAAGTGGAATCTTGGTGGCCTGGGGAGGAAATTTTTGACACGGACACCAGAGTAAGAGAAGTCACTGGATCTTTGCTCCTTATCTGCAGCGTTGCAGCTCGGCTGAGTGGCTGACATGGGGTCAGAGGAAGCCGTGCATCCGATCCGGCCGGTCGTTACCACTGAGAACCAGTTCTGCCTGCACTGGTTCCCCACAGCGCCATGGGAGCATCACCAGGTCCTGCAGTGTGCGTGCCTCTCTCGAGCAGAGGCACTTTACCCAGGCTCACTCTCGGCACGTAACGCAGTGAGGGGGTGCGTGCTCCCAAAATATGGGGACCACACTCAGGCTACAGGGAGCAGCTCTTCCCCAAGAGAGCTGCTTTTCCCCCATCACCCTGTCCTTAAAAACAAAGAAGTTCTCGAAACAGACCCGATCTTGTTTTAAAGTGCTACTCCTTTTTCCACCTGAGCACAGCAGTACAGGTCTGGAAGTGCATGTAAAGGCATAAGTAAGGATTAGAAGAAAAAATTATGTAGAAGTGCCATCGCCCCTCTCTGGAGTGCACTGAGTGCTCAAAGCAACTCCTGCACATCCCTGTGCAGTCTCTGAAAGTGAAAAGCTCTGATTTCTTCTCCAGCTGGCGATGCTGGAGTGGAACTGCATGTGTCTGCATCCTGAGATGGACAAACATCAAACCGGAGGAGAAGATCCACATTTCTGGAGGGAGCAGGGCCAGTTCTCCAAGGGGCTTGGTCTTGTTTGGACGGGTGACTGTATGTCATTGGTTTGAGATCTGCTGGATGAGAAGCAGCACTGTAGGGAAGCAATGACTCAGAGCGGGCCAGGGCAGCGTCGAAATGGTGTGCTAATTGCAGGGCAGCACATGGCTCTGCGTGGCACATTCACCATTAGGTGATATAAAATCAGACTGAGTGTTAAGGCAAAGCCTGCAAACCAACAGAAAGGTTACGTGAGGACCTCTCCACTTGCTTTGGTTAACTCCATCAGGGATGTGCCATCATTTTGTAGCAAAGAAACTCCACTAAAAATAAATGACCCCTCGGCTCGTGATGGACTCTCTGTTCCTGGGTATAAACATTGCTGGGAGGTGATGGAAGAACAAACCGTCAAGCAACACTCCGATGGAAACTTTATCCCTGAAAATTACCCTGAGCACAGCAGGAGTACTGCTCAGTATCCTGCCTTTGAGAAGAGGTCAGGGAGAGTCTTCCCACAAGGTCTTGCTCTTTCTACAGCAGTCATTAAATGCAACCATCTTTGCCGTAAAGAGAAAAACCCTGCATTTTTAAAGCCTCAGAGGTAAAAGCCAGCCTTTCCAGAGAGGGTTTATTGCAGTATCTAGTGATGGGGTGACTTTTTGAGAAGCAGTGAGGCACTTGGACTGTCCTTTCAATTTAACGACAGCCTCTTAACAAGCAATCCCCTTCCCTCCCCAGGCATTCCTGTCCCCGATTCCACCTAACGGGTTTAATCTTACAGGTCATTAATGGTGGACTCAGCCCGGGCAAAGCCACCAGGACTTTCATTTTCTTTGGTGGAGCCAGAACCCCACCAGACAGATTTAGGATGGGGCAAGACGAGGTTCACTTCCAAGCAGAAGAGATGCCGTGTGGTTGCAGGAGGAGTTAAATGAAACCTCAGCCAAGGCGCGTTTGCAGGCTGCACACCCAGCGAAGGGGCTCTGCCTCTGCATCTGGCCGCTGAGTCCCGTTCCAGCATGCAGGACAGAAGTTGGAGGCAGGCTTATCTCACGCCGGTCAAACTCAAGCCCATTCCAGAAGAGTTTTGTTGTTTTGTTCCTTCTTCAAGGGAATGAGCTCAGATGAAACTGAAGCAGGTGCTAATTAAAACCAGGACTATTCTTCAAACTGGGCTTTTAATTACTGTAAAAATATGTCGAGGAAAGTTGCAAAGGGGAAGAAAAATAGTAATTTCTTGTGCTACCTGCCATTTTCACTTGATTACCATCACACTTTTCTGTAGAGCAAAAACATCAGTCCTTCATAACAAACTCCTCTCTTGGGGGCTAGTGTGAATTGAGAGCTGTGAGGCCCTGCCATGGGTTCCAAAACTAGCAGCATAATGTCTGTAACAGACATGCTACCTAATTAAATTGTTAGGGAACAGGCTTTTATATCTTTAACACCTAATTTACTATTGTTTCTTTGAAAGTGTTTGGCTTCCCTGTGGTTTTTTGGGCCTCCCTTCTCAGTTTTACGATGGCTTTTAAGTTTTTCGTGTGTGTTTCAACTAAATAACCATTTTGGAGGTTTTGTTAGGGTCCCGGCTCGAGTTGGACCAAGGGAAACAGGGGCCTGTTTTACTGTTGTTCATGCTGGGTGAGTTACCACTACCGTGCTAATTATGTAATTACCCCATTTTAATAGCTATTGTATACTGCTTTATTGCTAACAAATCTTATTTCCTCTTTCTTTGCTCACTGATCGAACAGTAAAAGTATAAGGACACACACAAACATTATACTGCGCTATAAACCGCAGTACAAGCCTTGCAAGTGTTAGCAGGGCTCTAACTGTAAACAAGCATCTTCAAGGCAGCAGCGGGTTTATCTAAATCTACACGACAGTAATGATGTTATAATTTTTGTTTACCAGGAAGACACAAAATTGGATTAGTTTCTCAAATACCAAGTGCTACGCCGCAACGGCTGTTAGTCTCTTAATGTGAGTTTATATGGCGCTCGCCGCAAAAAGCGTGGATTATACCTAAGATGTTTAGACTGTGCTGTACCAGAAATGAGTAATGAACACGTTAATTGATTACTTCCTCCCCGATATTTGAAGCAAAATCAAATATTTGGCCCTGGAGAGGTGGGGGAACATATGTTCCAAAATATTCCTGAATCCTGCATAGCCATTTGGAGTCCATGGCTGACAGGACACGGTAGGATACCGTCCAACACACTGACGATATCAAAATGCAGGGGGGCAGGATGAAAAGGGGAAACATTACAAAATTTCTAGGAGGCATCCGAGCGCCACTGAAATCAGAAGATGTGAAGAATTATGCTTGAGATAGAAAAAGCGTTAACCAAGGGTTTGGAGATGAGAGGAGACCAGGACCCAGCATTTGCTGTCCATAACAGCATCTGTGCTTAGCAGGTCAAACCAAACCAGCTTGCAGGCTCGGACAACTAGGACAAGAGCTGGAAATAGCTGCTGAAATTATACCAGAGGCCAGCACAGCCTGGCGGAGAGTTAAATATCCTCAAAGAAGTCGCAGGTATTTAAGGGAATGAGCTGCAGGGTGGTAGAAGGGGGCACAGAAAGCTCCTGGGGGCTTTCCCTCGGGGAAAAGAGGCTTTCATGGCAGAATCCAGCTCAGGCAGCAATCCCACATCCCGAGCCCATTTCCTGGAGTAAGAGCAGGGAACATATCTGGGGAGACCTAAAAGGTCCGGAGGGCTGAAATCTCAAAGGATGCTGCCGTGTTCCTGAGACGGTACCAAGATGAAGTAAAAAGCATGAGGCATCTGGCACGCACAGCGATGAGAGAGAACCTCTCCGGGATGCAGCACCCAGAACTAGAAGAGGGCAAGAGGCTAGCAGGGATGGAGGGGTTTCATTGTGCATCGGAGACCCTGACACGTAGGGCTGAGGAGCGGAACCGAGAGGACATTGTCCAGGGAGGAACTTCACTCGTATCTTGATTTCTGAATGCTAAGCTCTGCCGTTATATTCTGTATTGATAAATACATATATGTACTGATGCTATGATCTCTTAAGAATAAAATAAGCCTACCCCGTATGAAATTCCATCGTTATAGCAAAACCTTCTTATTTTTCCCTCTCCTTGTTTTTCCCCCAGCCAGCTCCAGATCTCATCCCCCAGTTTATCTGAAGGGGTTCCAGTCTCCCGGCAGGTAAAACACGCATTGAATTCAGCTGGACGTTCACCTGCATGATGCTGGTGCCGAGCACTGTAAACCTGCTCATTTCCACTGGCCCTGGCGGGCCCCAGTGCCCTCCTCCCGCCCACCCTCCGCACCGGGAGGATCTCTGCAAACAGCAGCAAGCTCTGCCGCTTCACATTCCTCCTTAAATCCATCCTTTGCCAGCATATCTACCGAAAAAATGACAGCAAAAAAAATTGAATTAGGCTGCTGGTGTGCTAAGACCACTGTCTATCATACTGAGCAATATTGGCTCATCGTCTCCCTGCGCTCGCTCTCTGTCTGCACCCATCTGCTGCCTTTCCTCTCCTGCTCGGGTTCGGAGCGCTGGTACTGCGCGTCGCCTAGGTCAAGGACAAAAGCTTCGGGATGCTGTGGTGGTAGCAATAAAGACAGAGAGGCACACACACACACACGTGTATGTATATGTGTATGTGTATGTATATGTGTGTGTGTGCATGTATATGTATGCATGTGTATGTGTGTATTTCTATTTCTGTTTATTTCTGTTTCTATTTCTATTTCTATTTCTACTTCTATTTCTATTTCTATCTACATCTATAACTATTCAGTGGGGTCCAGCCTTTGGCAGTCAGTGCCTTGTTTTTCCTGGCTAGGTGGGAAAAAAAGAAAAAAATCCCATCAGAAAATGGGACTTCACTGAAATCGAAATGTCTGCAGAGCAAGCTCTGTTTGAGCAGCTTCTTCCAGCAGGAAAATCAAAGTGTTTCGTTTCGTGCTAGACCAAGAGACACTTCCAGCCATCACAGTGGCTCTGGGGACACCTTGAGTAATGTCAGCATGCCCTGACGTAGCACGACATAATGGAATTTGTCTAAGCTCTTTGTGTGGTCAGAAGTTTCAATATTCTGAATTTTCACTGTGCGTACCTACCGGCACCTCTTTCAGCATGGAGACTGCAGCCTTCGCTCCTCAGGCTACGGACAGGCTGGGCCGGAGAGCACAGCGTGAGCTCGCCGTCGTACACCTCCTGCGCCTCCTGCCATCACGAGGAGGGTGGGGAAGCGGGGCAGCCGTGCACCAAGGGCCCGAATCTGCCCTCCCCGCGCAGGACCTGTGCTCAAACCCGCACAGAGCCAGCCTGCAAGCCTGAAGTATCATTTCGTTATTAAAACAAGCTGCCACCATGGAGAGTCCTGACCAGGACAAAAAGCCCGACCCTGGGCTCTTGAGAAAATCAGCCTTGATCAGGAAAAACCTTTTTAACGTGAGTTAAGCCTAAGCAAGGGCTGACAACCGGACCTGTGGCACTGGACATGGCTCCACGTGCTTTGGCAGAGCCGCCGGTATGGCGCCGGCTTTTCACCCCAGAGTGGCTTTTTACTCACTTGATAACGGTGTGGGTTAAGGACTATCCCGGCTTGCCCCTCTGACCGGCACCAGAGCACATCAGGAACGCTCCACTGTCATTTAATGGCTGTATGAGCCAAAAAAAACAGTGACAGCCTATTAATATGTGGTCACTAATGGTTCGATCTCATTCACACTGGTATAAATTCAGGGCTACATTAATTTTTAAAAGTGCCAGGCTAGCGGAGCAGAAAGCAGAAGCTGATCCCCTCCATCTCCATTTCTGAAACCCAGGTCGTGTCTCAGCCACTCTCACTGCTTCTAGGACACACCGGTGAGTTTTCAGGAGAAGGTCTGGAGTCTTTTATTCATGGACTGCCTCTTTCATCCACCCCAAAACAAGTCAGGAATTACTGGAAGCCGCCTTTGGAAGACCCAAAAGGCAAGAGCTGGTGTGTAGAGCCCAAGATCACAATGTTTCGAGCCTTTGGCCAGAAGCATCACCTCTCTCTGCTCAGGGCGGTTCTCTGCTTAGCGCTTTGCTGCTCAGGAATCTCGTACAACAGCCTCATCACCACATTTTGGTCTGCAGGGCATCATTGGAATCACTGCACAGCCATGCCATGAAGGGGCGAAGCCCCAGCCGACGTTGCACAGCCCACATCGCAATTATTTACCCACAAGCATCTATTCTGAACTGATGACCGCATATTAATAGTTCACCACTATTTTGTAGCTGCTGGCCCATACCCTGGGAGCTCCATCCAGGCACGACTCTGTGGACTAGTCCAGAAGAGCAGCTTTCCACCAGCTACTGCTGTGACGACATCGACTGAGATCTGCCTGCGACCTTTGCATTTCAGACCCCTCTTTCATTTCCCAGCCAGGCTTTTAGGATGCCACTCAGAAGGGTCGAAACCTGATCAATTTGTCACAACCTGTATTCCCAAGAGCCGCATGGATGTTAGGTCTCTCAGTTGAGATACCACCTGCAAAACATCATTCCCCTTCCCCCATTTCACAAATGATTTCCACCGGCTTCTGCCTTCCACCCGCACATACTGCCCTGAAAGAGTTAAGACGAATTTACAATATTTTTAACTTATATTACTCACTTGTATTGAATTATTCTTGGATCAGATATTAAATGGAGGTTTTCCATATAATATCTGTCACAGATGGAAAAAAACCCATCATCTATGGATGAGTGTAATCCATTCATTGGTTTACGGATGCAGCCCTCTCCAGGGATTGTCAGAAATAAACACGATGTCCCTGTTTGCCGGATTTTTGCATTTGGATTGCTGAGCTAGCTGAAAAAATGTGTGAAATCGCATGTAAGCCGACAGCTCCCTATTGACTAGGCATACGAACAAGCTCCCATGTGTTATTTATTCCAGAAAGCCCGCGGACTGTGTCGTGCACATGAAATGCTAGCCCGCTCTGAAATTCGAGGGGATAATAATCAATAATGCTTTGTTTGTAACACAGCTTTCATCTGCAAAGCCCAGAGTGGTGTTGGGGGGCGCGGGTGCCCGGGGCTTGCAGGGGAAGAAGCTGGCGTTGAGGGGGGGTTGCACAGACCTTCACTCAAAAGGCAGAGCTGGAACCAGTCCCTCCAGCCCAGCAAACACCAGGGACAAGCTGCCTGCTGACAAGGCACCTTCGGCATCTCTCAGACATGCTAAATACATGGATTTTTGTTTGTTTGTTTGTTTGTTTGTTTGTTTGTTTTTTAAGGAAACAGTCTCTGCCAGAGCAGCTTTCCAGTTACCTGCTATGATGAACTGCAGCGGTTAAAAACTACTTGTTCTTTTGGGAATTTCCAGGAGGAATTAAGGATATCAACGTGCCCAAAGCAAGGGTACGGCGAGACGGGAAAAGCGAAACCTATTTCCACCCCAGCCCCGCTAGCACCTTGCTTTTAGTCCTGAACGCAGGGTTTACAGCAGCATCCTCTTCCCAGGCTGGTCACAGCACGTACCCGCGGGTCACCCCGAAACGGCTCACCCCGCTCTAGCCGAAGCGATGCCTCCACGCTGCCGCGCTGCGTGGCACGGCTCCAGCACAGCATCGCCCTCACCGCACAGCTACCGGCTTGGGGGATAATTAGTATCTCCCCCATCTGCTAGATTAGCTTGGGGAGGGGAGGCAGGGGAGCGCTGCCAGGGTGCGCTTAACTCTTCCATCCTCAGGCGTTTCTCTGCTGCTCCCCCCTCGCAGGCTCCACAGCAAACCCGGCTGGACCCAGCGAACGCCAGACCAAGGAGGTCTGGGGAAGGTGGCCAAATCCTGCCCCGGGGACAGGGCTGCTCCCGCCTGCGACGCTGAAGGGGTGTGGGAATGAGAAGGGTCCGTCCTGCTCCCATGGGGGCCACCACCAAATCCTTGCGAGAGCCTGTCTGTGGCAAAATACCCGCTGTTGTGCCCACCACCGGCAGCCCCCGGACGAGCAGATTTGGGTTCCCCAGCTGGAAACCCCCTCCCCACCCCGGCCCCCTCCAGCCGGCCCCAGCCAGGGTGGGGGCCACCGTGTCCAGGGCAGCATCCTCTGGGCACCGCTTTAAAAGGGGCGCTTATGTTTGGGAGACAAGGGAGGATGCTAACAACTGCAGCCCAAATGCAGACGCAGGATTAATGCTGCTCTCGGCAGCAGACTCCTTTCCTGCATTAAAGTCAACACATCACCCAACACTTACTTCACACCCTCCCTGGGGTGGCCAGAGAGTTCCCTTTATAAGGTTAATACCTTCTCCTCCCCTACCCCCGCCTAAAGAAACAGGATATTTCCTACCTAATTTGTATGTGTCTAATTTTCATATCAACAAAACCAAAGTCATGATTCGGGGGTTTTTCAGGTTTGCTTTATTTCTCGCCGCATTCCCGCCCTTACTGAGTCCATTTGCATTCCTCCGCTCCTTTCCCAGATTCCAGTATCCACAGGTTTCTGGGTTAACAACAAAATAACACAGGCTGGAACCTGTTCAGATTATTTTTTTATTATTATTATTTTTATTTTCTTGCTTGGAAAACCTTTTCCCCTCTCTTTCACCCTTCCCGCCGGGGAGTTCAAAGGGACATGTTCGCAAACACGGGCAGCGCTCTCCACACCCACACTTGCCACCTTGAGGGAGGGAGCGGCATGAAAACTCGCTGGTGAACATTTGTGCAAATATTCATTTGGCATCTGCTAATGTCAAGTCTGGCTGGATTGGGGCTAGGAGCTGCAGAAAAGCATAAATGCGTCGGGCAGACAGCAAAAGCCGAGCTACTTTGTTATGCAAACAGGAGCCTCTCGCAGCAGCTCTTGCCGCACAGAGAAGGGGCTCACCCTCCGCATCATTTCGTTCGTGCTTTGTCCTACCCTTTAGTTATGATGACTTTTCTCATGCAAAGACCCTGGTGTGCTAAATGCTGTACAAACCTCCAGCCCAAAACAGCTTCGTCTCAATAAACCATAGCCCAAAGCGGAGAGCTTTGCACCCGTGCACAAGCAGCAACGGCACCTGAATGGGGGCTGCTCTCGCCCCTGTCCTTGTGTCTGTCTGTTTTATTGCTGTTATTGCCACGCAACTCTGCAAAGTGTCGCAGGATTGAGTTCCTGTGAAATACACCGTGCTACAGGAGCCTTTGGTCCTGCCAGCTCCCCGGCTATAACAGACGATGCACGCGGCTGCTCTCCTTTGCTTGCAGAGCAGGTAGCAACGGAGGGCTCGCTGCCAGCGTAAGCAAAACGTTCAAACAACTGCAAATAACCCTACTATCTCAACCCCTGGCATTAATGGGGCAGCCACAGCTGGGTTACCTGCCTCATTAAGAAAATCTCCTCAAGTAATAACGGACCCAGGCCTAGCTACAGGGCGCAACCTAAAAGGCTGGAGTCAGCTCCCACTCACCTGCCGAGTGGCAAACCTTCCCTGGGCATCAGTGGGACCTCATGTGACATGGTCGACCTCCCACGGCCGCAGGAGGGTTTTCACTGCAGAAACTTTATCCCTTTCATGTAAATCCAACAGCACTAGCGCAGTGGCTAATGGACCACACAATCTATAATTTACTAGTAAATTAAATACGACCAGTATTGCGTTCTGGAAGTGATGCCTGCAGCACCGAGTGAGCGGGTGCAGAGGGTCCCGGGAAGGGGGGGGTCACCGTGCACCCTCCTCTGGGGCTTCAGACGGGCGGTTCAGAAACAGCCCGATGGCAACAGCTGGACTGGCCATGTCAACACAGTTCTGAGGCATTCAAAAGCTGAACGCCTCACTTGTGCCCCGCTCTGGATGCGTGCCGCCCTGCCGCAGGTGATGCAACGCTGGGGGCAGGAGGAGAGGTCCTGGCACTGCACTTCTAACCATGGGAAAATTCACCTTTTCTATTTCAAAATTTACAAACCGAATAATCTATGTTAGAGCTGGCTGGAAATTTCCACACATTTACAGATAAGCAAAAACTTTGCATTAAAGGAAACCTTTATTTTTGTCAAAAGTAGAAAAACTGGGACCTGAAATGCATTCTTTTCACATTTCAATATTTCTAGACTTTGTTTCTAGGCTGGAAAAATGCAAAGAACTTTCCAAGAAAAAAAATCTGGTTAAAAAACACAAAACTTAATCCTTTAGCTGTACTTTTCAAGGCCAAAAGGAAAAACTTCCCAGTCACATTTCACCAGACCCCTAGCTAATTCCTGCTTTAATGTTTAGTCCTTGTTTAATCACCCCAGTCCAACCCCAGATTCAGCTCTGGCCTTGGTGACGGCGTCTCCCAAGGTGGGTGCCAGCGCCAGGCACCAAGTAAGGATGTCACTACGCACCCTGGGCTGGCGGTCGCTGGGCGCACGGCAGGGCGGGAGGCTGCTCCAGGGCACAGGCTGCCATCTCCCCCGGTCCTTGTCCTGGGTCACACCATGAGTCGCCAGCAGAAAGGGATGAAGATGGCAGCGACTCTCCCAGCAACCCCCAGTAACTCTGGGTCCCTCCCCATTCCTTTCACGCTGTGCAAACGGGGAGGACTGTGGCAGAGCTCGGAAGCAGCACAGGCTTGCTGCAGGGGGAGAAAGAGTTAATACAGGGAAACCACCGCTTGTTTTCCAGCTTTGCAAAGGCGGGATGCTGGGGAGTTGATGCTACTAATAATATTCCAATTTGGGGGTTGGAAAAGCCCAACAGGCCCACTGTGCTCATCAGGGCGCTGTGTGGGAGAGCCCGAGCCAGCCCCTGCGCCACATTTCTGATCCCCATCGCATCCTCAGCGCAAGGGTCTGCAGCATCAGACGTGTGTCAGGAGGCTCCTGCCCCAGAGCAGCAGGACACAGCCCAGACGGAGAAGCCCTGGTAGAAAATCCAAGCTCCTCCAGGGTGGCACGGTGTAGGTGCCAAGCTGAGAGCAGAGGCTGGTTACTTAATGATGCAAACCGCTAACGAGCCTGTGGAGCAGGACAGGCGGATGAGCCGAGTCTCCCACTCTCACCCGCCCGAGCATCGATCCCCGGGCTCCCCGCCGGCATCCCTCCCCACCCCGAGAGCTTCCACCCAAAGCAGCAGGGTCTTGGATTCCTGGTTTTGACTGGAAACATCAGGGAGATGAATCTGAATTCCTTCTCATCAGCCTAAAGACTTCTTTATTATTTATGACTGGGAATGATTCCCACCAGAAACGTGTAGCTGGTTATAATTTAAATGTTTCTTCTAACTCGGGAAATTTCCAGGAAGGTCTAATGGTAAACACAATAATGTGCCCACAAGTTACAAATCAGCGGTCCTGTTTGTTTAATTCATTTGCCCAGAAAAATAATTAATGCAAAACTGATGGTGGTTTTTGTTTGTTCCCTAAAACAATGTTATCAGTACATGCCCTCAGTGCATTTTTACTGCAATTATAAAGGTTTTTCCAGCTGGAAAGTGAGTCAGCTTAACTTTTTTCTTTTAAATTAATGACGATTTAATGTCAGATAAAAGGTTTAGAGGAAAGGATTAAGCACCACTTTCAACAGAGATGGTGGGAGATAATTGACTCAATTTACCCCTGACATCAGTGCAGGGCACCCGTGTGTGTGTGTGTTGAAATACAGCAGAGCGAGGGACCCCGCCAGAGATCCAGTGCTCTCCCCATGCAGGTGGGTGCTCACATATTCAAGTGCATCCGACTTGACATGTCTATCAAGTGTCCCTGTGCCCTCTGGGAAGACGCAGCTATTCCTGGTCTGGAACCAGCAACACCCTTCAAACAGCAGAGTAGAAGCTGCAGGACAGATGTGAAGCCGATAATAAAACCCCCAAAAGTAGATAATGAAACAAAATGCTCCAGTTCGGATATTTGCCAGCAGACGCAGGCACAGCCCTCCCCTGATTCTCCAACCTCTGGCCACAGCCACATTTTCACTTACACCCACCACCGCTTCTCTGGAAACTTCCAGACCAAATAACTTTTACTAATCTTTCATCTCTTCATGCTCCTTTGATCCATTTTTCTTTCCCCCGTCGCTGCCATTTTCAAGGACTTGGGGTAATTTCTCCTGGAGCGATGTTTTTTGCCGTTTGCCCGCAGGGGCAACCCCCTTGCGCAGGACAGGCTCCTGCAGCGGGACCGCTCCAGGTGCTGATGCTCCCATCCACTTGCTGCCAAACCTTTCCTGGAGGTTTTTCCCCGTGTCCCAGGGGACAGCGTGGCCCTTTTTCCTCTGGCTGTGAAGCCGCCAGGAAAGGCTTTGATTGCTGTTCTGGTGCACAAACCACTTGGCTTGGGTGGAAAGGTGTTTAATGAAGCACATACCGTAAAGGTATGCACCCCATCACAAAGTCCTGCTCCCGGCTCCCTTGCAATGCAGCGCTACACTATAAATTTAAATGTCATTAATTCCACCTAAGGGCAGGGTTTTGGTTTATTCCCCAAGTCAGGCACTTTTCAAAGGTGATCCCTGCCTCCTGGGGCAACTGTGAGCTGGTATCTGGCTTGTCCCATGCATTTGGAGAGCGGTGCCCCGGGGAAGGAGAAGGGCTTCTCCAGGGCTTGTGGCTGATCTGGCAGCGGTCGGTCCCACCACCCGAGCGAAGCCACTGTCTGCTTGGAGAAGCCAGCTGGGAAGGCTGAGGGTCTGTTTTCGTTGTCTTCTTTCAAGAACATGACGTGATCTCAGTTCACACCTTGAAGAAGTACGAAGCAAACATCCAGCCCTGAATCACTTGGCTGCTACAGCAGATCGTAGATTAGAGCACCTTGGGCTGGGTTCAGACCACCTACCGCAACGTCTGACGGCAGCACCCCACAGCTGGGCTGGCCAGGCCAAACCCGCTCCCCGTGCAGGCGATGGAGAGGACACCCAGTTACTCTGCAGCGCCCCGGAGCTTTCAGAGCCAGACTCACCTCCCACCCGGCAGCTATTTTTGATGCTTCCCAGCAAATTGTGCCGCGCAGCCATTCAGGTTCCTGTAGCAAAAGGCCTGCTGCATGCACGGACCTCCTGAAATCATGGGAGAAATCTGGCTGCAACATACCAAATGGATGGGACTTGAACACCCAAATCCTCTGGGTGACAAAAGATCTCGGCCCAAATATATGCGAGGAGCCTGTACAATCAGGCTCCAAAACACTGAGCCTAAAACTTGCCATGTTCAAGATCAAATGAGTAATCTCAACTTCTCCACCTCCGGAACAGGACCACTTGCACTTAGTTGCCTTGCATGGCTGGTGTGAAAGGCAGCGAGGGTTGGAGAAGACCTGGGTGAAGGCAGGGGTTGATAGTTCTCCTCTCCAACTCCAACCAGCTGGCGAGGGTGGCCATACAACACTGCCACATGCCAGCGCTGGCACTATCTCAACGGTGAGCAAATGGGATGGTGCCTGTGCGATGTGGAAAGGACTTTGGGATCCAAAAACCACCAAGAGAAAATACAAGCTAGGATTTGCAAGCAGGGTGGCTGCCACCTGGGCAAATGTCTCCTTGGGGAGAGGTGCCTGTGGAGCTTCTTGTAGGGGTGGAAAGGTAACGGGGAGAGAACAGACCCTACGAGGATCCTACAAGGCCATCACAGAGCGTCTTTGCTGCTCCTTCAGCCAGCACAGGAGCGTGAGAAATGACAGGCCTATGTGATAGGACTGGGAAAGGACCCAAAGCACACCTGGAGGTATCTTGTGCTTTCTTCAGAGATGTTTAACATGGATGAAACAAGGACGAACCACCATGGCTTTCGCTGGATGGGATGGAAGAAGCACCCGTCTGTAAGGGGGTACGCTACTCAACACCCTTCCCTTCCGAGGCTGGTCTCCAGGCTCTCATAGTCTGAACCCAAAGGTTAATCGCCATGCCATATGTTAATTTTCCCAAGTCAAGAACCGCTCTCTTTCACCAGTTTTGAAGTTTGCTGCCTTTCATTGAATTTCCCTGCCTGTGTTAGGAGAGCAGGTGAGCGGGAGATCCCAATTTACTTTCTCTGCAGTCTAGACTATTCATTACTTTCCTGTCTCTAAATGAAGCAGGCGCAGTCCTTTCAATACCTCCATAAAGCATTCCCTCACCAGGCCTCTAATCATTTTCATTGTCAGCCTCTGAACACTTATTATTTCCACTATATCCCCTTTTGAAATCAGATATCCAGAGAGGAGCCCGGCATGTTAGCAAGGGTCTCCTCCAGATCTCTGCTGTGAGCAGGCAGGCTTTCAGGAATATTTCACATCCCTCTCTTTAACCATCTTCATGTTTTGTTTTACTTTCCTGACAGCAAAAAGAAAAAAAGACCCCGGAGTCGTTGCGGATAGCTCAATATAAATGATTATAATTAATTTGGAGCCCGACAACATACATGCATAGCTCGAATTATTCCTTGCCGTGCCTTGCCTTGCAGTCGTCAGGGGTGAATTTTATCTGCCATTGTGCTGCCCATTCACCTAGCTTTGTGTGGTCTGACAATATCTCAACCCAAGGTGGTATATGGTTGCAGGCACTGCCGCTCTCGTTATTTACAATGGCTAATTAAGATCCTGCTACAACCTTCATCCCACCCTTAATTCTTATGAAGCAGCCAACAAAAGGTTTTGATTTCCTTTTTGGCTGGAAGACCTTTTGGCTTCTGCAAAAAGGGGATTAAGAATGAAAGCACATAAAGGTATGTGCACAATCACAAAGTCATAACAGCTCTCCGAGTGCAGTCTCCCAGGAATGAAATGCAGCATTAGCAAGAAGGGCTAATTGGGACCGGTTTAAAGAGTGCACATTGTGTAGCCGAGTCCGGTAACACTTTTGATCAGGCAGACAACACAGCCACAAATTGCTTTCTTCCCCCTCCAAAATATCTGACCCCGCAGGAAACGGTGTTTTACCTTTCCCAAGCAACCCAGACAGACAGACAGGCAGACGGACGGTGCACACAAGCTGGGTGAGCACCGTGGGTCGCACCAGCTGCTCTGCAGGGCACAGCCTGGACAAGCCCAGCTCTCTGTGGGGTCCAGGCAGATGCAGGGTCCCTGTCCCCCACGCTCGGCCTCAGGGTCCCCAGAGGCTGGTGCTGACTTTGATGGCAATCGCCAATGTCACTGTCATCACAACTTTAGGGTCAGATGGAGCCATACACAGGCAACTCCCCAGACTTTCTCTCCAGGGAGTGTTTTGGGCACTGCCGTCAGCTGCAAGTTTCAGAGCAATTGCTCTCCATCACCTCTTTGCCTTCAAGCAGAGGTGGGTGCAGGTCCCCGCTCTCAGGTTGCCACCAGAGAGCCTCCCCATTGCAAACCTTTCTCCGGAGGAAGCAGCCCTCCCCGCTGCCTGGTCCTCCTGCAGGCAGGCACCCCTCGAAGGCTCTGCCCGGAGTGCTCCAATCCCCAGAGCCTGTCCACAGCCCAAAGGCCTCCCCTCTTAGTCCCTGCGTCACCGAGCCAGCTCTGCGAGCCAAGCTTGGGAATCTGGTTCGTTAGCTCTTGGCAATGCCATCCCCCAAAATGTCATGGCATGCAGAAATCTATGAAAACCAGAGACCCGAGACATGTGTTTTTGTTTGTTTGCATGTGCCAACATTTCCAATGGCTCAGAAATGTGTGCCTGTGAAGGCTGCATGTGTGTTATTCATTTAGGATCATTTTCAGCCCTTATAATAGGAGGCTCATTTTATCCTTTTGAAAGCTCTCGAGCAGAGATGATCACAGTCCTAAAGCCTGCCATGGCTGTAAACAACATTTAAGCTCCACATAGCTGTCTCTCCCTGGAAAATAGTCCCATGAAGGAGTGGAAGGGTTTTCACTATGTGCTCGTGTCAGATACATAGATAGATAGGCAGCTCATTCCTCTAGGCTCCTTTGTAAACCCCGGCCAAGATTTCTACATTCTGATTCATGCAAATACGATCATATGATCAAAGTAACATGTGCTACCTCCCAGGAACTAATGCACTAATCATTGGCGTGCCGCAGGCCATGGCCTATCTCACACCATCGCCTTCCCTCCTTGTTCCTGACGCTGCTTCCTCCTGTCCTTGCACACAACATCCCTCAAGCAGACAGCTGGTACTGAACCAGCCGGGACGGGATCTGCTTCAAGCTGGCTCTCCGCGCGGCCTCACAAAATGCTCAGAGAGCCTTCCCTTGCATCCTTTCTGGTCCACCTACAGCAAACTTTCTGATGGCGCATCTCTCCTGGCTACTGATGGAGAGGCGGTGCACCCCAAAATGGATGCGTGTCTCCAGATCCCCTAGCTGGGAAGTTTTGGGGTGAAATCTCCTAATTACAAATTTCTCCCATGATTCCCGTAGCTCCTTTCATTTACTCAGGGTGGAAGCAGGTTCAGCATTGCCTCTTTTGGGAAAAAAATGGCCCTTCCAAGCCTGGGGCTGCACAAGCCAGTGAAAACCCAATCCCAGGGAGGAGCAGGTCTTCGGTGCCCCGCTGGGAAGGGGGAGCTGCAGCATCACCTGCGGTGCTTCCCCTGGCCAGGCCATGCTGTCCTTCATCCAGGACATCCCTCAAAACGCGCTGGGAACCTCATGACACTTGCGCTGCTTAACCGAGGAAGAAACTCCCATTAGAGGCTTTGACACGGTTACATCTTCTGTTACTCCTGGCCGCTGTGGTTGTTTTTTTCAAAACAAAGGCAGTGTTTTCTATCCTTTAGGCCCGAGCAGACCAATTTATCTCTCTTCAGATTGGTTTGATGTGGCTTGGGAAACTCAACCAGTCGTTTCCCAAGCCTGGTGTAATTCGGTTACGCTTCCTGTGGCTCAGCCATGGATCCCCCAGCCTGGCAGACACCGGGGATGTGCAGACAGTCACCCTTTTGTTTGCTCTGAAACTGGAAATCAGCTCTTGCCCGGGGAGGTGTCGGCCACCTTCGGGTCGGACTACAATTTTCCATAACTTTCTGAGTAGAAACGAGTCCCACCCAAAACAAACACGGCCAGGTACTGCAGCGGTCGTCACCAGCCCGGAGCTCACAGCTTGGCTTGTCTCTGTGGGTAACTGCTAAATCCGTGGGTCTTGACTGCCAGGGAGACCCTGGTATGTGCCAGACCTTGCTGCAGGACAGAGACTCTGCAGGTGACGCACCGAAGGGGATGCTCGCGGCCTACATCTCCTTGGGTTGGCACCTTAACACGGGCATTGCGAGCTTAAAATGCCATGGGAGAAAGGAAATGGTGTTATGAGCTCTTTTCCCATCAGCCAGGATTCAGCCTCTGGAGAAAAGGGGGTGGCAGAAGTGGAGGCAGCAAAAATGGGTAAGACACGGCCAACCCAGAGAAGGTTTGGGCTCCGGACCTGTCAGCAGGCTCCAGGGAAAGGCGGTGGGAGCTATCATCCAGGGCCTCAGCCAGCGGAGCGAGTTGGCATGTGCTAAAGAAACAGTAAACTGCCACAGAAGTGGAGTTTTAGAGGGGGGCTCAAATCTATTCAGAGACTTTGAAAACAGTGTCAACTGAGAAATAGGCAGGTAAGATTTTTTTACACATCAAATACTGCTTTTTGCTTTCAAAGTGAAGCTTCTGATTTCTCTTTTTTTTTCCTTTAAAATTACCTATATTTAAAGAGATGAAATAAATTGTTAAATAGGGTGAATTAAATGTTTTTGGTAAACCCAAATCTCTCCACCCAGTACTTTGTCTCACTTAAAAAAAGAAAAGTTTCAGTTTGACCTGATTTTTCCTCCCTAATTTTTCAGCTCACACCGTTGGAAATAACAGTCTACGTAGGTTACATCATTCGTGAGGAATCTCCTCTCATCCATCTCCAAATGAATAACAACACACATTCAAAAAATAATTGAAGTTTTATATATATCCCTTGGCCATTCAGGTGGTATGGCTGGCACGAGACATAGGCACTTTAAACAGCTGTTGTGAATCTTAAATATAAACTTCCACCCTTTGGCACTACACTAGGAAATTATGCATAGGAATATACCTGCTTTCCCTTGCAGCAGACAAAAATCACGATGTTTAATACCTTGAGAGTGGACGGGAGAGAAAAGCTTTTTTCCTGGGGGACACCCATGCTTTGCCTGGTCCTTTCTGCTACGTTGGACGCGCGGGACCGAGTGGGGCTCTGAGCTGCGCCGAGACAAGCAAAGGGCTTTGCAGGGGGTATTTACAGCTACACCAGCATACACACGCCTCCTCCTCCTCCTTCATCAGCAGATACCTGCATTGCGGAGTAATTCAGTGCCCTAAAAAAGAGCAACCACCACTCCACACAGGCACTTTTTCACATATTTCAATGTTATTTTTCAAAGGTAGGTACGGTAACATAGCATGCTCTTAGAGCCAAATTCATGTATGTTTTCTGTTACCCAACCTATCCCACCTAAAGCTGACTCCATTTGCTCAGAGTCAGATCTTCCTCGGTGGGCAAACTTTCCTAGACAAGACAAACTGCTAGACCAAGACAAACTGCTAGACCATCTTCTCCAGCTGGAGGCTGAGGTCCTGGCTGAAATCTCATTCCATTGCTTTTGTGAAAGTATGGAGACACCAAAATGCCCAGTGAATCTGGGAAAGCTGATGGACATCCACGGGGCAAAACACTGCCCATAGCACAACGCCTGTGCCTGTCACGCCTTGCTCTGAGAGCTGATGTAGGCTGGGCGTTTGCTTAAATCAGACCTAACTTCCACCTTGCCGTGTTTCCGCGAGCCAAGGTAAATAAGCTATTGCAAAGACCAAGATGATTGGAGGCAGTGCAGCCGGCAGGGGTGAGCCAAGCTCAGGCCTTGCGGTGCTTTCCAGGCTCCTCCCCAAGCTCTGCTCCCATGTGCTCCCTACAGACACACCGGGTTCACGGGCACTACAGCGTCCAGCTCTTTTAGGCTATGGCCTTAACTGCAGAAGTCATGGACATAAAAACTTGGTCTTAACTTCTCCTCACTGAGCATTAGGACAGCATCCCTTCCCCAGACTCCATGATTTTTGTCCCGATTGCTTCTTCCTCACCTTGCTTCACCTTGTGACATTTATTGGAGGGGTGTATCAGCTACACTCCCAAAAGCTAATATTAATTGTACAGATACGATACACGCTGGCATGTAAGAGGTGATGTAGCTGAAGGGATCGATCCCTCTGCATAGGTTGGCTGCACCTTTGGGCAGGTGCAATAATCCCCCGCTTGCAGAAGGGCACAGCTAAAACTGCGAGCGTGCTCCTGGAATAGGCTTCCCTGCTGCTTCACATTTGCAAAAAGCTCATCTCTAACTGAGCCTGTGAACCGGTGCTACAGAGGTGATTCTGAGCTAAACAAGACTGCAAGGACAGACCAAGAAAACGAGCACCAAGTTTCACATGCTCGTGCTCCTGAAAGACACGTTGCCAAAAGCCAGCTGTTGGCAAGAGGGGCAGATCAGGCTCAAACGGTGCAGCAACCGCCCAGCTTTGCGGCGCAGAGCCTGCAATGGCACCTGTGTTTGCATCAACAAGGCAGAGGCAGAACAAAACTACTGGCTGACGAGCAAGAAAGACCACACGAGCTTTGGGGCTCCAGCTGCAACTTGGTCAACCACTCCCACTCGCTGACAGCTCTGTGGTCCAGGAAAGGTCCCTGGTGAGCTGGAAGACACCTTGCACAAGGACCAGGACACTCTTTGTCTTCTCAGCCAGTGGTGAGCCCCATGCAGGTCATGACAACGCCATGATGAAAGGTTTGTCCTACTTGGACCAGATGCAGAGCCCAGCTGAGCTTTGACTGCCAACCCTTCACCATCGCAGGAACAGCGTGGGAGACCCACCACCCAGAAGGTCTCACCAAACAGCGGTCTTGTTTGTGCAACACACTCAAAGTATTGACAAGAAACTTCCCTGGACCTACAAAGCTTCCCTCCTGGGATGGACTCGCATTTCGGCATGCCCGGCGGTGCCTGTGCCCAGCTTCATGACAAAGCCAACCAAGGTGCTATCAGAGCGTGCCACTATCTGATCTCAGCTATGAAAACATTGCTACAAATCTAGCAGTATTTCTGAAACAGTAGCTACAATATGTTTTTATTAAATCCCATTAAGCAGTGTATTTGTTTAAAGTGTGCCCACCCATAGCTCCACACACATTAATGCCATCAGTTGCTTCAAGCAATCGCCTAGCATTACGCCCCTCGCTGTTGAGGTTATTTCCACAATAGTAATTAAATCCTCATTAACAATTTTCAATTATAAAGTAAATCAAATGTAATAGCCTACACGGGAAATCTCAGACCATATTCAGGGAGCCCAAAGACTTTCTGAAAGGAAGAAATGTTAAACACCGCAGACAAGCTTCTTTTTTAGTCTGGAGGTCAGTAGAGAGACTTGTCCAACAGGGATGTTGACAACCGCTTGCAACCTCTGGCCTAACCACCAAGCACAACCCAGGTGCAGTGGCCGCAAGCACAAGGCTGTCCGTCACTGGGCATGTGATGGATTTCCCCTATTTCTGTTCATTTCTTGAACGTCTCCTTCCCAGAGAGCCCTTTTGCCCAATGTGAAGGCGCTCCGAAGGGAACCTGGTGTGAATTCTTCTCAGCTTTGCCCCTGCTTTTGGTGTTGCTAATAAAGCCTAAAGAGCAGATGTTCAAACACAAATACTCAACGCACACTGTTCTCAGCCAACAAATCTCTCCGATGGCACCTAACCCAGGTGAGCACCATACCTACTCTCCACACTGACTTTTCACAGCCCAAGGAACTTGTATCACTGCTGTTCAGTAAATATTCTTGTAAACCAATGACCCAAGTGCCAGAGGCCCCTAGTGACAATTGCATGGCCCCTAGTTCCCACACGCCAGTCTCCAAACCCAGTGGGCATTGCAGGACTGGCAACAGATCCTCCCTGGTTGCTCTTGGCCTTACAGGAGATCCCTTCTGCTCGGCCTTCTCCAGCATTTACCACCTCCACCCCTTTGAATTTCCCCAATGGCAAAAAACCCCTGTCGTTCTGACAGTGAAACCATCAGTGCCATGGGCCATGGATATATTTCAAGGAGAAAAAAGGCACCCATAAATCCTTTCTCGCTCTGGAAATCAACTGGGTTTCTCCTCTTGAAGGCACTAACACGGCAAATCTCGAGCCGCTCCCAATCCCCCACCCCCAGCGCTCCTCTGAACTTTCCCCGAATCTCTCCCACATGAATCAATCTGAAGGCAAAGCTGGCAAAGCCTTCCAGCCCCCACCAACCAATTCCACCACTGTGCCATCAGGTCCCGCTTCCGTGCTGGTCTCCAGGTGCGCCAGGAGAGCAGCTCCCAGTACACTCACTGGGAGAGGGGCTGCTCGAGTGACCACCTGTGCTTAGCTGGGGTGAAGGCATCACCTGTAAGGCTGCCCAGCTTTTTGTGGAGCAGCACAAAGTGACCCTGTTTAGCACTGTTCATTTTTCTCTAGGCTTGCGAGGTTTGGAGATTGGTTCAGATAAGCATCCTCAAGCTTGCATGCTTATCTGCACCATCTCTCAAACGGCTTTGATCTGCAGGATTTGGCTGCAGCTCTCAAAGTTATCTTGAGAAAGCTTGTTCTGGGGAGAGTTGTTCTTCTGATTAACAAGAAAAAGCTTTCTTAGTGGCTTTGAGCATTTTCAGCCCTGGCTGGAGTCAGGGAGCGTAGCAATGTCTGCACACAGAGAGAAGGAAAAAGGTCAAGTGAGCTTCTCCTTAAAGCTTCACTTGGGCTCAGTTGTCATTTCAGCTAAAATTTGAGGTCAGTTATTTCATCATCCTTCTTTTTTCCCCACTCTCGGTTTAATGCTGTCTCACCCAACCCACCGCGTGGGTCAGGTCAGTCTGTATATGCAGATTCACACCTTTGTGGCTTTATATTGTCCAAGTCCTATGCAGAACAACCGGGAGGAAAGCTGGCTGGACTGACGAGGAGAGCGAGTCACCAAAGGGCTGGGGAGAGGGATTTGGTCGGTCTAGGGCAAGTTTTAAAAGATACAATATTGAATTAAATAGCTGAAACAAATAGCCCCTCTCAAAACCTCCAGTGAAGGAAACACAAGCCACACGTAAGTACGTGTTAATTGAGTCAGATGCTAATTTTCCAGTTTACCTTCTGCTTGGCCAAAGCCTTAGGAAATATTCGTTGGACTGAAAAGTATCAAATTTAACTCCTGCTCTTGAAAAATGCCAGCGTGGATTTCCCCCCTCTCAGCCCGTCGTCACCCCACGCAAGATTTCTTCCTTGTGGGAACAACGAGGGAGGAGGAGGAAGGCGGTATTAAGGAAAAGGAGGAATTACAGAATTAGCAATAAAGTTTATAGTGGGGAAACCACCCCGAACATATCCTGCTGCCCTCACATGAAAGATAAATATGCATTAAAAAAACACTACTCAGGGAGAGGAAAGAAGTGTGAACAGCAAAAATATGTACATGTGTTTTAAATAATTTTTTTAATTGTTGAGGCAGTAATACTTGGTTCATGGAACTGCAATATACAGAGAGGTGAAATAAATAGCTTATATATATATAATATATATAATATAGCTGGTTTTAAAATATTCCCTTATCATTGGTGTACTAGGTCATCTTGTAGTCACTTGAATGTATTTAGCAGCATTCTCCAGAACTGAGCATAATGCAGGATCACGGAGCCGTGACACCTTATGTCGTCAGAAAGGTTACAGAAGATCGATGCGTCGAGAACTCCACGGAAACTCACTCACTGCGGCACACACCATCTTGTCTTGGGCCGGCGTGCAGCAGACAATAAATAGATTACTGCAAAACCGGCACTTTTCGGGGCAGGGTCTCAGTAACTTTGGGAAAGAACTTTGGTTTTCTTTGGTTTTATTTATTTATTTTTAATAATTACTTTTTTTTTTTTCCTCTGGGGATATGCTTGAAAAGTTGTCCTTTCCAAAAAAGCGAAATAAGCACCTGTGTGTCATCAACAACAAGAAGTCAATTTAAATAGAGCAGTTCATTTTGTTTTTCAAGTCACAATAAATCCCTAACAGCTTTTCCCCAGCGTTTGCCATCTAGTCTTTTATTACTTTTTTTTATTTTTATTTTTTTTTAAACACAATGTACAAAAATAGAGCTTCTTCCTTATTTTTAATGTAAAAATATTCCTCTGGTGCAGTTTTTTTTTTTTTTGTGGTTTATTATTGTGACACTGTTTTTGTCTGTTTTTAACTGGGGTTGGTGGGTCGTATTCTCTTAGTCCTCTTGGTGACTGTTGTGTACTTGAAAGGTTTCTGTATCTCCACTTGCCCCTTTGGGTACCTCTTCATAAAATGTACATCTTGCTGATTTTCCCGGGTCTTGGGCCCTTTCCGTGGCCTCCCTTTTTTGGTGAATCCAACATACCAGCCTGAATATTTTGCTGACATCAGTGCCGTATAGTTGTTTTCTAGGACTTTCTCAATGAAGACACACTCCTTGCTGGTGCCATCAGGCTGAAAAAGGAAAAAAAAAAAAAAGAAAAAATTCATTATCCAAATGCAAGCTCAGTGACCAAAACCCAATTTGGCATAAATAAAATCATCACATCTGGACCTTGTTTTTGGTTCAAACATCGTTAATAGGAGCCGTAACAAACATCAGCTGAAATAGAAATGAATTAAAAAAAAAGCACGAAAGCATGAGGTCATCATTTCATTTTTTTTAAACACTCCTATCCAAGGAGAGAAAGATTTTTCAAAGACAACAGTTAAGTTTATCCAGTCCAGCCCCTTCAATTGCAAGCAAAGCAAGACATTTAGCTTTGCTTTTTCCATTAGGAAAGGAGAATGAATCGAACTCGTGCCAGGGAAACATCATACTTAATCAGAAAAAATTAAAAAATCAGGATCTCATATGGGCCAAACAACAGCATTGCCACTTCTACCGCTCACTTTTGGCATGTTTTCCGAAATACCTTATGGGCTCGCATCCATAACTACCCAAATCCCACTAAAATCATTACAAGCCTTAGTCTAAGCCTTCCCAGTGCTTTGAAAACTCTCCCCGGCAGCATCCTGGGCACGACACCTGGCAAATAAACCATGCGTGGAGCTCCGGGGATGAGCCGGAGGGGTGCCGCAGGCATCAAGGTCCCTGACCCCATGCCAGTCCCTGAATCCAACCGGTTATTTCGGAGCCGCATTGCACACCCCAGGCTTGGCTCCAACTCGCGTCCCTGAGCGACATCAGCAGCGGAAAGGGCTGTTCCCACGCCGGAGCAGCTCCCGGGACGGGCCGGCATCCCGCTGGCATCCCGATGCGGCGGCAGCTGGAGGACTATGGGGCAGCAGTGTCCTTAGCCACCAGGCCCACCCCAGCTCCACTGCCAGAGAGGGTGACGCAAGTGCCCAATTTTACACCTCTGCTCTCTCAGGGTTGTTTTTTGTTTGGAAGAGGGTTTTGTTCCTGGTGGCAGAGGGGACGCGGCCCTTCCCCTTTCCCCACCTTTCAATCTCAGCCTAAAAGCAGCCACCCAGAGCTCAAGTACCTGGCTTAGGAAACCATGTCCCTAAACAACATTCTTCCTCGCAGAGGGAACCAGGATTAGACGCAGAACTAGAGGTCAGAACCTCCTGAGCATGAGTGTTGATCCCCAACCACCCTGCAGCAAAACGCCCACCCTGCTGGGACTCCTTTCCTGATGCAGCCTAGTGCAAACCCACCTCCCTGTCACTGTCACGGGATGCTAGTTCCCCAACCACGCGCTGGTTCGAGGTTTTGGCAAATAGGGTGTATTGGGTTTGCGTGGCAAGGTTTTGGTAGCCAGGGGGGCTACAGGGGTGGCTTCTGTGAGAAGCTGCTAGAAGCTTCCCCTATGTCCCATAGAGCCAATGCCAGCCGGCTCCAAGAGGGACCCGCCGCTGGCCAAGGCCGAGCCCATCAGCGATGGTGGTAGCGCCTCTGGGATAACTTATTTAAGAAGGGGAAAAGCTGCTGCGCAAGAGCAACAGCAGCCAGAGAGAGGAGTGAGAATATGTGAGAGAAACAACTCTGCAGACACCAAGGTCAGGGAAGGAGGAGGGGAAGGAGGTGCTCCAGGCGCCGGAGCAGAGATTCCCTGCAGCCCATGGTGAAGACCATGGTGAGGCAGGCTGTCCCCCTGCAGCCCATGGAGGTCCACGGTGGAGCAGATATCCACCTGCAGCCCGTGAAGGACCCCACGCCAGAGCAGGTGGGTGCCCGAAGGAGGCTGTGACCCCCTGGGAAGCCCGTGCTGGAGCAGGCTCCTGCTGGCAGGACCTGTGGACCCGTGGAAGGGACCCACGCTGGAGCAGTCTGTTCCAGAAGGACTGCACCCCCGGGAAAGGACCCACGTTGGAGAAGTTCATGGAGGACTGTCTCCCGTGGGAAGGACCCATGCTGGAGCAGTTTGTGAAGAACTGCAGCCCGTAGGAAGGACTCACACTGGAGAAGTTCATGGAGGACTGTCTCCCGTGGGAAGGACCCACGCTGGAGCAGGGAAGAGTGTGAGGAGTCCTCCCCCTGAGGAGGAAGGAGCGGTAGAGACAACGTGTGATGGACTGACCGCAACCCCCATTCCCCGTCCCCCTGCGCTGCTTGGTGGGAGGGAGGTAGAGAAAATCGGGAGTGAAGTTAAGCCCGGGAAGAAGGGAGGGGTGGGGGGAAGATTTAGTTTTTACTTCTCATTACCCTGCTCTGATTTGATTGGTAATAAATTAAACTAGTTTCCCCAAGTCGAGTCTGTTTTTGCCCGTGACGGTAATCGGTGAGTGATCTCTCCGTGTCCTTATCTCGACCCACGAGCCTTTCCTTGTGTTTTCTCTCCCCTGTCCAGCTGAGGAGGGGAGTGATAGAGCGGCTTTAGTGGGCACCTGCCATCCGGCCAGGGGCAACCTGCCACACAGGGTTTGGCTCAGCTTGGAGATCTAGACTAACAGACCCAGAGCTGGACTTTGAACGCGGCAGCACGTGGATCTCGGGCTGGATTCAGGACTCTAATTTACACAGCACACGCAGCACCGGAGGGAGTTGCAGCATCACACAACATCTTTAAGAGGTTCAGCACAGAGGCAATTCTTCTTGCCCATAATCTTCTGCCAGAAAGTATGTTTTGTCCTTTAACTGCTGAGTTACTGGTGCTGCACCTAGAACGTCATGCATCGTTGTGTGCACCAGCACTTTGTTTTATGCATCAAAAGATATTAGGGAGTAGATACAGGCTCAGTTCAGCCCTGGATGTTGTCTCAGCTCTGGGTGTTTTATGGATTCCGGACAGGGGTAAGTGCAGTATGGAGCATCACACAGGACTTAATCTAATGCTCAGCAAAGCCAAAGGAAGGATTTCCATCATAGTATTAGCCCAATCCAACTCCCCACTGAAGTCAAGTAATGAGTGTTTCAGTACTGCAGGCCTATGCTTACTGCTATGCTTACTATTAAACTCTCTCCGCGCAAACTAAACAGTATCAGACCCTCTTGGTCTTCAGCCATTTCACCCATCCCGTCCCTGGGGGGAGCAGGAAAGCCACAGCAGCGTGACCAGCACAGCACCTGCAGTGATGGTCGGTCCCAGGCTGCAGCGGCTCTGCTCAGGGGCTCCGCTGGGCACGACAGCTGGGGTGAGGAACACAGCCCCGCACGCTTACCACCCCTTCCCCAAGGCCAGGTCGGCCTGCTCTTTCTGAAAAGCCTTCCTGAAAAGTCCTGCACAATCACAGCAGCGTTTGGTGCAGTTTGTGGGAAGGGCAGGGATCGTGGGACAGGAGGGAAGCCCCCCCGGGCTGAGCTGGCTCAGGCTTCCCTGCACCTCTGATCCCCAAATAACCGTGTACGAGCTACAAACGGAGCTGCGAGATGGGAACCATCAGGCACGACAACCCAAGCTGGCGTCACACAGGCAACAACAGGAGAAAAGCTTCATCGTCGCCAACCTCCAGGACCAGCCATCTCTCCCTGGCTTAATACCTTTAGCAGAGCTTCAATTCAATCAGTGCAACAATATGTGATGTTTACCCTAAAATCATTAATGCACCATCCTGCCTAAAGGGTTTCATTACCATGGGTAGGTCCCATTAAGAGGGTGGGGAGATCACGGCAACTTCTATATCAAACATGCTAATCCAGGGTCCGTGTTCCCTATACATGCCCCCTATATGGGGGCAAAGCCAGCTCTGCCATCGGACCGGCAATCTCTGTGCCGGGCTAGGCACAAAGGTCCTAATGTTATCATCTACAGTGGGAAGCTCACAAACGCTTTAATGAGCGGCAGAACTGGGCAAAGCTCAGTGGTTCCAGTTCCTGGGGGGGGTCATTCTCCAAGCCCTGGGTTTGATCAAAGCCACATGAGTGGGGAAGGGGGAAATCAGTCGACACCACGGGGTTCCACCAGGTTTCAATGGGAAGCCATAAAACCAGCCCCAGGTTTCTCAGGGCTCAGCCCACTACAAACCCTTCCCCAATGAATGGAGAATTTTTAAACAATACCATGGCTGAGTTTCAAATCCACCCAAACCCAGGTGCTGATGAACCGACCGGATCCGAACCACAGGGGGAGCAGGTAATTGGAAGGGCCGTTTCCCCCACGCTCGTGGAAAGGTCCTGGATTTGAGCTCTGACCTTGTTGCTAGGAGAATTAAGGCATTTTCATGCAATTTTGGAGGTTTCCGCTTGTACTGCAATGTCAGTTTCTCATGGAAAACGAAGAGTGGAATGAAAAGAAAACGTGTGTGTAGGAGGGGGAAGTTATTCTATTAATAACAAAAAAGTATTTACTTATACCTTCAAATTTGCCGACAGAGCCTAAGACGGAGACAGGAGGTGGAGGAATAATAAGGTGCAACTTCAGGCCAACCTCAGGGCTAATTTGAAGTAAACAAGGTGCATGAGATAAAATAACTTCATTCTGGAAAAGGAAGAGCTAAATGATTTGATAACACGAAATTACAGTAACATTTACAAGTACCTTGAGATAAATCAGGATAAGGACCTCACTTCCCCAAACAGAGCATTCCTGTACGTGCTAAGACACATCAGAGACAGACAAATGATTTTCAAATACTTACAAGATGATTTTACAGCATCTGTTATAATCCCCAATAGAATAAATCACTCGCACACGTTACCTACACCATGGAGAGCTGGACCCATGGTAATCTATTAGGGGGAAAAAGCAATTTATAAGGGTTTTCAATAATTTTTAAGTGTCACCTTGTTTTCACCAGGTGCCCATCACTTAAGGTCTAATCATGTCCCTATTTAAATGACAGCAAAACACTCCTTAGGTCTGTTACCTATCTCCTCGCTCCTCCAAAGAGAGGAGGATGGAAGAGAAAAGAGAGACGGCTTTGGCCGAGCATCGCTCCCTGCTCCAGCCGCCTGCCTGCCCTTCCCCAGGAGCTCCTAGTGCAAACGCCTGCTGCCGATACGGGGCTGCACCCTCTGCCGCCGACATCAGCCGGGAGATGCTGCCAAGCCACATTTCATACATACTTAGCTGTCAGGATGCACCTTGCAGAGCGCTCGCCCTTCAAAACATGGAGGTTTATGTTTTGAACTGATTCTTTAAAATAAAGAAGAGTTCTTGAAAGCCTCAGGGCTGTGCAGGAACCGTGTGGCCTGGTGCGATGGCACTGCCACATGATGGGGGGAGGACCCGCACCCACCCCCCATCCCCATCAGCCCCACAGAGCAGGGCGGGCACAAGGGCTTTGCGGCCCCGGGGTGTCCCACACGTGCTCGGGGGACAAGCTGCTCCCGCGTTCTGCTCACCACCGTCCCACAGGCAACATCTCCAGCCAAGCTCCCTGCTCAGAGCAGGGTGAGAGCCGTCGCAGAGGCACAACTCTGCTCCTGCGAAAGGCATGGGCTCTCTTCAAGTCAGCACCTCCTTGTACCTGTGACAAGCCATCCCCAAATCACTGATTCTGCTCCCAGGAGCTGCTGCCTGGCCATGCGACGAGGCCGTGCCACCGCAGAGGCGACAACTTGCAGCTCAGTTCTTTGCATAGAAATAATTCAGAGCATTTTTTGTTTAAACACACCCCTAATAGCCGTGGGAAGATGCAGTAGCTGTTAGCCAGACTTCTGATAAACATGTTATAAAAAGCCTGACCTAAACACCACTTTCCACAGAAACCCCTCGAGCATCACCCAGGTCTGCGCAGAGGCCAGGGAAAGCACAGCCGTGCCGGTAAAGCCCGGGCAGCACGAAGCACTGGCTCCGGCAGAGCATCTCCGGTAGCCAAGAGCTGGGGACCAGCCCCGGACGCAGCAAGGCGCTGCCCAGTGACAAGGTGGTGGACCTGAGCGGTCCCAGCCCCTTTACCAAGCAGGGTTAGAGCGGCAGCAGCCGCTCAAGGCTCCCGCTCCGGAAGGGGATATCTCGAGCGTGGGACTGTTCATACACCACCGGCCAATTCCATCCGGTGCTCAGCCGAAGGCAGCGGAGCTGAAGGAGCTGCGCTGGAGCCAGGGGCTCTCCGAGTACCCTGAGTTTACCAAGGAGCAGCACCGGAATGTTTGCGCAGAGCATTTGGCGATGGGCTCTCCGGTATTAAACGTGAAACATGTTGAACTGACACTAAAGCAGAATTAAGTGCCAAAGCATTTGCTGCTTCTACAATTACACTCTGGAGCGCTTTGGTGCTCCTGCTCTCCTTTTTATGACCCAACTTGGTCTTATTGTAGTTTGGCTTTCTCGTTTTAAGTTCTCCAAATGGAAAGGATCAAAGGGCTCTTTGTTGTCGTAGCAGGAGCGCTCCTCCGAGCGAGGCATTACTGCCACTAACAGCTTGCTGCTCAGGGGGAATTCGCGGCAGCCTCTGTGCCACCAGCCTGAGCCAAAGCATTAGCAGGTGCAGCAGCCGCCTCCGCCTTCTCCCTATTAGCCTGCCACACTAAGCCACCTGAGCAGCTTTTTATGGGAAAGGGAGGCCAGGGCAGGTTTTCTCATTTATGCTTCACAAATCTGGCTCAGTGGGCACCGGCAAATCCAAACTTCACTCAGCTTTTACAGCAACAATAAGGTCGTGCAAACGGCTCGGGTAACACCACGGTGCAGGGAGAGATGCCTCCAAACTGAAAGGTTTCTCTGTTTGCAAAGATCAGGGCACAAATTAAGCCCTACGAGTGATGCTGTGTTAAGCTGTTGTTAGCTAAGCTTATGTTAAAACACTTCCCCCCGCCTCAAACGCCGCCGCAATTAGAAGCTCTCTGGGTAAGGCGACTGAATGCGCTGGTGATGTGCTGCAAATAATAACAAACACCAAACCATAGGAAACACGTCTGTGACGATCCAGGAATGCCGGCTTGGCACAGGGTGCAGCAAGACTCATCCTTTCAAGTGAGACAGGGTTGACTCTCCTGTCTAATTATCACCTCTCTGCAAGTTCAGCCCCCCAGGCTCAAAGTCAAATTGTGAAGATACAAGCCCTCCACACAAGCAGGATCGCTTCCCTCTGCGCAAGCCCCTTCATCCCAAAAATCCTGGAGCAGGGAACGCTACCGCTCCTAGGTTTTTTTGCAAGGAAAAACTCTGAAATGGACCCTTTCTGCATCCCCACCCCCGGCTCCGCAGACAAACAGACAGACAGACACAGGGGGTTCCCGAGCAGTGGTACCCCCACCGAGCTGGATCTCACGCCACCCCCAGCTGCGAGGCACGCCCACTGAGCTCAGCAATTATTTCAAAGTCGTGCTGAAAATTTCCCTCGAACGCTGGCACTGCTAGATTCACACACTGCATTCTACAGAAGAAATCCTGCCCTGTATTTCCTAAATTTTGGAGCGGTGACAGCGGGGAAGGCTTGGGGTTTCGGTAGATGTGTGGCTCAGCAGTCCCAGTAAGCCACTCCTGAAGCATCCCCAGCTGAGGCCCAAGGGCTGGTGCACCCAACACCACTGATACCCCCTATAAAGCCCCAGAGCTGTTTACACAGCATGTACCTACTGACATATGATTTTCAGGAAGCATATTACTTCTCTGTGGTTTTGCACAAGCTCAGCTCAAAGTCAGAGCTCAGACTCACTCCGCATGGCTTGGAAAATCCCGAGTGGAAGAAGGTAAGGCAGGAGCTATGTTAACGACACAGCTTTTAGCACTGCCACCTCTCCCCCTTCACACATACGCCTTTTAAAGGTAGGTCAGAAAGTGTGACAACGAGGTGGGTATGGCAGCTGCTAGATCCAGCAATGCTGTGGGAAATATTACCCCCTCACGGCATGGCAAATCTGAGTGCTCTGGCTGCTGGTAAGCCGGGCCCAGCCAGCCTCGTGCACTTTATAGGCGTTATCAGGACAGATCCATCATAAGCATCCTGAGGTTCAGCATCCTGGATTTATGGCAAGGCATCTTCACCACAGAGACACCTCTTGACCCAAATGCACATTCTTGCTCCTAGACCGGGCTGTAAATCAGGGAAGCTGCATCTATAACTGCCAAGAGTTACTCAGCTTCATGTGCGTTTCCTCCAGCTCTCTGGCCTCTGAACCTGCACAATCCTCCGAGGAAAATACTTAGGAGTCATGATGGGCAGTTCAATAAAAGTGTCTGCCAGCGCAGCGGAGAGGTTAATTATGTATACAGGACATCTAAGTGCATTCATGAAGCAGGGGAAGTAATACAAAACCCACGCGGAGCAGATTCTCCGAAGAAAGGGTGCACCTCCCTTCAGAGGCCCGGTTTCAAAGCAGCGTTGCCCGTTTTTGCACCCACCTGCCCATATGCACTGGGGGAACATCCCGTCTCTCCTGAGAGCACGCAAAAACGGGCACGGTCTTGCATGCGTGGGATGGGACCTACAGGCTTCGCAGAGCCCTGTCCCTGTTTGTGCCGGACACAGCACAAGCTGCAAGAACCAAGGAGGGAAGAGTAGGGTTTGAAATTTTTCTTTCCTTCTAACCTTTCATTGAAAAATTCCACTTTGCTAACTAATATCTGTTCAGTAACCCTCACGCTGCCCTGGAAGAGCATTTTGTCACAGGATGAGCAGGAGGATACAGAGATGAAAGGGGCGTTTGTAGGGATGAACCCAGCAAGGCTGTGGCTACGCCAGGACATGCCTCCTAACCTGCTCCTTCTGCCACAGGCACATTTATTGCCAACAGTACGGCAGGACGGCACACATCCGTAATTAGAGCAAACTAGGCTGGCTTCATCTGGAAAGATGTCCATTTGGTTAGTAGAAATTCCTAACTGCATCGCAGAGAACTATGCGTACTTACTATTAATGATGAGGAACAGTCAATCACTTTTTAAATGAAATCTATGAAACCAGTAGAAAATTTCAGAAAATTTAATTTAAGTCAAAACTGCGGGTTTCCTGCAATAGGAAGCTACTGCTTCAGGAGATCTGAAACCACAGGCAGGTTTCAGATGTGACATCTGAGCAGATCTATGACATCTACCATTACCCGCACCTACCTGATCCAGTTGCATGTATGCTTCTAAGTGATAACTACGGTAAGAGCTGTGAAGGCGTTTTTACCCAGTTGTACAAAGCACAACCTGTTTGGTTAAATGCACTGCCGGGGTTCCCTTTAGAGCAGTCGTTTTCAGGCTCCACCAAGACTCAGAGCCTAGTCCTGAACTGTCTATCAAAGCCAACTACGAGCAGCAGCATATTTCGTGTCGGCTTAAATTCATTATATAGGGACTTACGCCACGATAGGAAAATTTAAAAAAAAATTGTTTAAAACATCAGGTCTAGACAATGAGTGGAGCAAGAACACGGGACTGTAACAGTTGCTGACCCCATAACAGGTCTGGAAAGCCCAGGTTTATACACATTAAACAAACATACGCACTGACTTTTTAAGTTATCATTTCAAATGAGTGCAATCTCATTCAGCTGACATCCTGGTAGTGACACCAGTTTCCCTGGGGCAAGTTTAAATCAGTGGAACTTAGGACCAAGAAAGGTCATTGATTGTCTGCAAGATGGCATTAGTTTTCTTCATATCAAATTATATTACCAAGAAAAAAAGAGGAATCCATGATCAAATCAAGCGCCATCCATAAAAATGATCATCAAGAATTGTTCCAGCCTGTGAATGACAAACTTCCATCTTTATACAACAAATGCAAGGCTTTTGAGGCTTGTCCTCCTTTAGGAAAACCTAGTATCTTTAAGTACCCAAAAGACAACGTAAGAAAATGTCAAGAACAAAAATTTATTTAAGCAAGATCTACTTTTCTTTGACCTTAAATGTATTGTAATGGCCATATCAAATGGACTCTCTTTTGCTGCTGTTGGAGCATAGGTTTTATTCTCCACTTCAAAATTAGCCTCTGTTCTCACTTGTTCTCCAAAAACCATTTGAGAGGCAAGTAGAAACAGTCCTTGAAGAGCAGGATCCACCTGAATGTGCATCTCAACTGCATCCAGTTGAGGAAGACAAGGCTGCATTGCTTTGTTGCTTGCTGCAAGTTAAATACACCAGTGTATTTGCAAAGTAAAATTTAGAGGAAACATCACCCTCATCTTACAGACGCTCAAGACCAACAAAAATTGCACTTGGGAGATAAGATGCTCTGAGGAAAGCAGTTAAATTCAACCTGATACAAGCGTCAGCACAAGACGCATACAGCACACCCTCGCCACCCAAACAGGGTGAGGCACGACCAGGGCTCAGGGATCCCCTCTCAATAATTTTAATTAACATTTAACCTTAGGGAACTGAAATATTCCAACATGACACACAGCTGCAGCCACCAAGAAACACAGGGGACAGGATGTTAGCAGCTTTGTGGTGACACTTGCTCCTTGAACACAGAAAGAATTAAACTAAATTATCATGTAGCTTTCAAGAAGGTGGTGTGTTTCCCTGGAAGGGGATATACAGCTTCCAGCCATGGGATAAGAAAAAGATTTAGAGGTCAAGCTTATAAGCTTGGTCTGCAATGTGAACCTTGACTTTGCAAAACTCCAATTTGAGAGAGAATTGGTGCTTCTTAGGAATATCCAAAGGAAAATATGAAGTTTGCTAAAGAGGAATCGCAAGAAATCTGTAAACCTGTTACACAGCTCTCTGGTGACCAGACACAGCCTGGAGATAAAGGCCAACGCTCACATCCTCAGCTGAGCAACTGCAACTCCCTAGCATAAAACCAATATCATGGAGAAATTTATTTTTTAAAATAAAAGGATAAGGGACCTTTCGCTTTATTTTAGAGCAAACACTTAAAGCATTGTGGCTGTGCTGAGAAGCTTAAGGTAACTGGAGGTGTTCATATATGGCTAAAATGTGACTATGAGGACCTCTTGACCACCTGGCCTGGCCTGTGAAATGATGTATTAAGCACCAGTCCCATCTCAGATGTTCCCGCTCGAGGGAAGCCCTGCTCGCAGGATTCACAGCTCATGTCACGCATAGCTCCTCTTACCCACAGTTTGCTTAAAGCAAAGCCTCCTGTCCTTGCTCAGCCTGAGAGGATCAGCATCCATCCAGGGTGCTTAGAAGATTGCAAGAACTGAAGGTAGCACAGAAGGACTTAGCATAGACCTTAAATATTCACATTATTCTTACAAGACGTTAGGTGATGTCCAACCAACACTGTGAATGTTCTGCCTGGCAAAGCAGCTATACACAAATCCAACCCCAGCAGCACTGTGTGGGCTTAAATGTGCTTAGTAATGTGCTCCATTAGTGAAACCTGTGACCTAAACCCATCAGACCATGCAGGTAAGATGTACACACAGCACTAACAACTGATCGGCAAAGGGAAGATGTTGGTAAACGCCTACATGGTGGCATAAGCCTCTCTCTCCATTCAGTGCCATGAATACCACAGTCTTCTGGCTCAGATAGCCTTCAGGGCTTTGGCATCCAAGCTTAGGTGCACACACAGACTCTGTTAAGAATTGATGCAGTCTTTAACCATTTGTGAAATAAAGGGATCTTCTCCATATAAACATGTTTCTTCCATCTCCTCAACCTCTCGTGCAATGCGTGAGGTCAAGCACCGCCAGCGTTCCCCAACATTTCCCATTCTCTCTGCAAACTCTCCCGTCTCTCCTTCCCAAGCCTTGCAGTCGTTCAGTGTTTATCAGCAGCCACCAAACTGCTCTCCCTCTTCTGAGCACACAGAGCTTCAAAATGACCTCTACTCTCCCTGCAACACCAAGATCAGCTGCCTGCTATCCCACTCCACCACAAAACTTCTAAGCTTCTTCCACAAAATTCATTACCTGCATTCACGTCATTTTCCCCTCTCCTTCCCACCTCCAGAGAAACCTCTGTGCAAAACACCGCTGTAAACAAATCGTCACAAATACAGAACCAGGACAAGGCCCATTGCTCACAGCAAATATTAACGCTGCAAAGGTCCAGTGAGCTCGCACAAACTCCTGTCACTTTGAAGGAACCACTGCAGCATCGGAGCCTATCCATTTTTGTGCCAAGGCAGCCTCAGTGCAATAAACACTGGAAAGTAGTTTCATTGGGCTCAACCATAAATGGCTTCTTGGGAATCATTACACGGTTGTGCCATCCAGAGCGAGGATTCCTGGAAAAGCCGGGTAACACTCGGCATCTGACGGCTGCCTCTGCTCAAGGGCAGGAGCCGTTCCAGCAGGGCTCCTGCTCGCTGGGTGTGCAAACCCAGCACAACCATACCCACCTCAGGCTGCGACATCTCATCCCTGTGCCGCCTACAGCTTCACAACGCAGGGCAGAGCCATCGCAGCCCCCGGGGAAGGTGCACGATGGGGTCTGGCCAGCTCTTAGCACATCACACCTACCGAGAAGTAACATGACAAATTATTGTGTCCACATACCCTGAGACTGCGTGATAACAACATCCCTACTGTATTATCTAGCAACCCCTCCTTGGGGATTGCTTCTGGCACATTTCCAGCACTGTGAAGATTTGAAACTGCAACAAATGAACCAGATGATACAAATTCCACCAGCTTCCACAAAAGTTTAAATGCGGTGCTTCAGGTCGCCCAGCAATGGGAAAGGAGCAGCTGTGAAAGGTTGCAGTGTTACCAAAAACCTCACGGTATTTGGGGGCTGAGAATGAAGGAGGGTGACTGCTGATTTTAGCTTCCACTTCTGCTTTTAATTTCATGAGAATCTCAGCTTCTAAGTTTTCAGAACAATAATTCAAATTTTTTTCCACTGGTTGCAGGAAAAAGCCTGATTAGGTGAATGCAGAAGATTCTAATGGCTCAACCGAAAGAAAACTGGTTTTGTCATCTCATTGCTTTTCAGACCTTTGCAATCCTGCAGGCCCTGATTCAAGATTTTCGGACACTTGAGGCTGGTTTCGGATCAGGTCCATGTTCGAAGTATGACAGGGTCCAAGGTTGCTCGGCTCCAGGTTCCATTGAAGGCGTTTATTTAGATGACTTAAACTAAAACAAACTCACAGGGGAGCGAAAGCTTGGGAACAGTTCACTTTAAAAAAGGACCAATCCCACCCTATACGAAGAACCAGACTGCAGTTCAAAATGAGATCTGAGTGAGATCCAGCAAAAGCCATGTCAAGGTTTGCTTTCACATGAGATGCCAAGTCAGAATAGTTTATGGCTGAACATGTCACAGAGAGATCTGCAAAACGCACGCTATTAAACCCGACACCCCACTAGTTCTGATCGTGTCTTTGTTGCGAATTCAGCATTCAGCCCCAGAAATTGTTAGGTTTTACAAGCCCCTTTCAAGCAACCTGAATACTGTGCAACTCTGGGAAAAATTCTGGATATGCATCAAAACCTTGTGAAACTCAGAGTTCTGCCCCAAATCCAACATGTAGTTAGGCGTGGTTTTAAATATACAAGCTGAGGAGTGCAAACACCTCATCTACTGCATCCAAGTTTCAAACTGCAACCCCCTAAGTGCCCCTCTGCCCTTGCCACCTCCCGACATCTTTGCAGCACATTTGGCTGTTGGGACAGACCCTGGCGCAGGCAGGCACCGGGGAATACTCACGGCCAAATGCCATGCAGGATTTGGGCACGCGAAGGGCATCGGGCTCGGAGCTCACCCCTGACTCTCCTTGCCTCAGGCTAACACAGACCCCTGGCTTTACAGCAAGGCACTGATTTCCCACCATCGGTGTTTCAAGGGTGGGTAGCTTTTCCAGAAAGCTCAACCTCAGCCTTGACCAAAGTCAGCTGATGACAAAGCTGGTCCAGATACACTGATAAGGCTTTGGAGAACCCACCTGGTGTCTCCTACCCAGGTAAGTCCCCTTGTCCTACAAAGGGTGGCTCCCACTGAACCACCTGGAGCTCCTGTAACACAACATGCTCCTTCTCCTGTAAGGCCAGAGGTATTATAAAGGGCCAAGACCGCATGCATGGGCCGTAGCGAGCGCCTTCACTCTTTGATGCTCTCAAGAGTTTTTTTAGCCAACTTTCCTGACTAAACACACACATGCTTCAAGAAAACCCCTATTTTAAAGCTGTAATGTAAACAACCCCAAATTATTACTATCCCCTAAAGGCTACTGCTGGCAGGCATCAGTGATAAAGCTCTGCCAGAGCAGTCTGGCATCCAGCAACAATTTGTTTGTTGTCCTGCAAAAATACAGAGAGCCTTGCCATATGGTATTAGCAACTTTCTGGTAACATTAAGAAATATATTGGCTTGGAAAGCAGTTATCACACCAGAAAAAAATCTTACGTCTCAGAGGTAGGTCTATGCTGTAAGTGGTATCAGCACAGCGGTGATGGTCAGGGGTGGGGGAGAGGTGATGGTGGCCAGCAGAGCCGTGTCACCTCCAGCCCCTGGCGCAGATGATGCGCTCCTGGCACAGACACGCTTTGGCTGGCAGAGCTTTTCTTCAGGAGCTGGACCATACTCAAGGGCACAAGCTCAGCACTGCTCGTCTGTGCTTTGTGAGCGCCGGGAGGGCTTCAGCGCTACAGACACGGCGTCAGCAAAGCTCTCCCCAGAAAGCACCTGAGTTACCTGTCATCGAGCTGAAGCAATGCTTCAGCCATCCCGACCAGCCAGGGGGGTCCTACCTTTCAATCAACAGCTTTTTCCCACTGTTCACATCAAGCATAGAGAAAGGAGAAATAAAACTAAACTCATTTCAATGCTTTTTCAAAAATAATGCATATATACCATAATGATTTTCTGAGAGCGTGTGTGTACCAGGTCACTGAGGGTTTTTGAAAGAAAACCCAAGGAGAGATGGTGCAAGTCAGCATGTGGATTTGGTGGGAAAACACCTATTTTATAGCATCGCACGCTCTCAGGCTTGAATTCTTAGAAGGAGCTGAACTGATGTAATGAGCAGGGACTTCTTGGGGTACAACTTTACTGCTCTCACTTTCTGTAGAGCTGGCAGGGATGATACCTGTGATAGACCCCAATCTGACTATCACTTTTCTAACTCTGCCCCTATTTCTGGAGTTTTCTCCGTACCCACATCCTATCTCAGAAGAAGGACTCGCCCCCATTTACAGTGGTGCAGGAGTTTCCTGCAGACTCGCAGTGTCAAGATTACAGCCACATTATGCGGAGCAGCATCACACGGGAGCGCAGCACACAACTGACAGTCGCCACGCTGTCCCAACTCCACCTGCACTCTGAGTCCCATCCCACCCTGAGGAGATGGCTCCAGCACCCACCCACCACCTGCTTCTCCTTCCTGGAAGAGCTCAAGGAGTGACTTAACGCACTGAGAGATGGAGCTGTTCCCAAAATGAAACCAACAGAGAACAATAGAGAGAACCAACAGGGGACAATATTGCTGCTGGAGCTGGAAAAGACATAATCCACCTAATGCCATGGAAGAACATCAGTGGGATTGCTTGCAGCATCTTCTGAAGAAATTTCTGGAGCAAATCGAAGATGTGCTTAGCTCTTTGCCCATTCTTCTAAAATCTTCTGGGTTCCTTCCAGTCATTACTTACCTTCCCTGCATCTATATCTTGCTCTGAAAACTGATGTCTCCCTTGCCACGGTCTGCAATAAGCAGCTTCTCCTCCCACGCGGCAGCTTTGCAGGAAGCCAAGGTCCATTCTCCTCTGCCCTTGGTCAGCTCAGAAAAACAGGCCTATTCTCTCCTCTCCCTTTATAGTTGGGAGTGCAGAACACTCCCGTTACGGATACCTGCTATAACCTGAGCTATAACCTGCTATAACTAGTGCCGACCAGACTGCATGGTCCCATGGGTGGCTGCTGGAGAACCATGGGAAATTCCCTGGCAACAGTGCCTGGGCATTAGGAGATGCTCTGATCGCCACGTACCAGCCACTAGCCTTAGCAGTGCCTAAAGGAAGGGGCAAGGCTTTGGTCATCTTGTAACGGTGCCGACAGATCCAGTTTAAGCTTCACAGAGATCGCCGACCTCTTGGCAAATGATCTCCTGATGAGGGGACTGGGACGGGGCAGGGAAAGGAAATCTCCGCAGTGTCCTGCAATTCTAGATAGCACAAATTTGCTGTAAGGACAGGCGCTGCCAGAACAGTTAGAGGTGGCCAAGCTAATTAACAGCCACCTGCTCACACCCCAGGCTGCTATTCCTTGCTCCGGAGACTTAAAAGACTTATCTTTGACAGCCTTTTACAAACATGAAGTCCCCACTTTACTGACGTCCTTATCTCAATGCACAAGATAAGAGAAACTGGGGCAGAGAGAAAAACCACAGAAGGACTCCCCAGGAGAACCACATTTACAAACTCAAAGCTTCTCCAAAGAGACCATTAGCTCCTCTTCACCCCTAACACTGAATTATTGCAAATATTCAGAGTTCTTGAGTTCGAGGTGACCAGTCATGTTGTGCCTTGTCACAAGTGGAGAAGTCACATTGCGCCTCTCCTTGGAAGGAGAGCCGAACCTTTCAGAGTCCCCTTCTCCCCCGTGTTTGTAAGAAGCCTGAGATAAATAAACAGTAATAATAAAAAAAGGCAAAAAAGTTTTTAAGAAAAGCACCTAGTATTCCTGTTCTGAGTTTTCACATTTCAGTCTCTCTCCTTGTAATATAACTCAACCATAAAGTTCAGTGGTCCATGGAAAACTTCAGCAAAATCAGAAAACTCAGGACCTACAATTTCTACATGTGTATACACAGAGGCACCAAAAACCCACAGGCAAAAAAAATATGGTCAGAAGGAAAAAAATAAAATGAAATCTTTCTTGGGCCTTCTTCAACATAACACCAAGAATCAACAATGAAACACGATCCAATTTGTTTTCCCCCGGTGCCGGACCTTTAACAGAAAAGTCACTCCCTGTACAACACCTGCCCTGTCACCAGTTTTCATAAGCAGCACGTAGAGCGTCAGTGACCTCAGCAGTTGCATGCTGTGACATAAATAAAGTTAGAAGCCTGCCCAAAACACCTCCGAGCCCTTTGGCCAACGTTGGCTGTGAACACACACGGGGTAATGACCAAGCGAGGAGGAAAACAAGGTTTGGGGCTCCTGAGAAAGCTCCATCAGATGGCCTCCGCTCAGAAAAGCTGGCGGAGGTGCAATTTCTGATAAATAAATGAAAAGACGCAAAGGTTGCTCTTCTCAGCCCTGTGGGTTAGTTTGTTGGCCTGCAACACAACCGGCTGCGAGGTGGGGAGCAAGCCCCAGCTCTGGAGCTCTTGCATCCATCACCAGTTCCAGCTGAGAACAACAGCAACCTGCTCCGGTCTGTAATACCCTTTGTAGGTGATTATGGGAAACAAAAAGGACTAAATTCAAAGCAGGTTTTCAACTCGGGGGGGGACCCAAAACTGCTGACTGAGGAGGAGAACAAAGCCAGATGGCATATGCTGGTATTGTTAGGGATTATGCAGTGTAAGGCAATAGGAAATGAGCAGAGAAAAAGACCCGGTTTGGTCCCATGGCTCCTCTCTTGCCAAAGGAACATACCGGGGTGACTGTGAAACAATCAGTTTATGGGTTTCATTCCCCTGCACCCCCAGACTGAACTTAAATATTTGTATAAGCCCAGGCGTAACTTTTATCTAATGTTTTCCTTGGGGTTTACTAGCTGTTTAGAGCATTCAAGCTAAAAAGCATTCCCTCAAACTCTTGCCACAAAAAGAGCTGAAACTATGATACTAATTAAAACCACACTCTTTGGTATCAAGAAGACACGCTATTATTTTCTTTTTTTTGCTCATGAGAAGCTGTTAATATGGGCGACGCGTCTGGAACATTTTCCTTCCAAACGCCATGCTCCGTACCCCCTCCTGCTCAGGTCGGCTAGTTTATGAACTCGTCAGCAGTCTGGGGTGGGAAGGCTCATATTTACAAGAATAGATTTGTGGGGTTTTTTTATAACAAACCATTTGCCATCTTAACGTTATGAAAAGGACATCAAGAAAAAAACCAAAAGCATTACGCTGCACGAAAGGTGACAAGCTAAAGAACTGTCCTGCCTTGGTGCCCAATGGGCCAAATCAAGGGATGAACCTCACCAAAATACACTACACGTTTTGAAAAACAGCCTCTGACTTTGCCAGGACAGTCCTGGACACCCAGCGCAGACCAGGAAGGGATGTGGGTTGCACCGTGTGCCACTGCTGATCCACCCTGCGGTAAGGTCTGTTAAAGAAAAAGGTAAGATTTCATGCTCATTTTCCCCCATCTAATTTGGATGCTTCTAAGGTCTCCATTACTGTGGTATCAGCACCTCATAAACATTAACAAAATTATCCTTATAACATTTCAGGGAAAAATGCTATTATCACATTTAAAGGACGGAAAATTTAGGCACACAAAAAAAATCAAAGGCCAGGTTTGTGCTCAGTGCAATATTCAAAAGCATCCATGTGTATCCTGAGAGGTCTAAGTCCGGTTAAAAAACCAATGTCCTTGTCCAGGATCAAACAACGGTGTCTCATTCAGAGCAGTAATTGCACCGCAGAAGTGCAGGAAGCAGAGAGAACCAGCTGCTTTGGTCCAATCCTCCCAGAGCACCGATTTCCAAGTCCCCACCGACTTCGAGCAGCGTCCTGGATGCTGCCTGCTTCGCCAACGCAGTGGGTCAGGCAGGCTGCCACGGCTAGCGGCTGCCTCCGAAAAGATCTGGGCTTAGTCTCGACAGAAGCATCTGCACTGCTCACGAGGAAAACAAAAGTGGCAGGAGGGATCCTCCGGGGAAGGCACTTGTCCCACAAGTGTCACTCTCGGGATGACAAAAGTAAATAATGTTTCATCAGAGCAATTCAGTTTCTGGTTTCTGTTTGGGAGTGTGGCTTTTGCTGTGTTGACTCAAAACAAAACTCAGCTTCCCTTTTTCACAGCCACAAGGATGCCAGATTTTAATTCCTGGTGGAGCAAAGTGCGGGCAGTGGAGGAGGGGGCCTTTGAGGGTTGAGATATTTTATTTTATATTTCTTTTTTGGTGATATTTTAGCTTTGAGCAAGCTCCTGCCTGGTTAGCAAGCTTCTAGATTCGCCAACAATACAGAAGAACTGCCTAAGTTACAAAAACAAGTTAATACACAAAAAATTTGACTTCAGCAAAGAAGTTAAGCTAGATGGGTGAACACGCTGTAATTTGTTACATGCTTCCATTGTGCGGGGATCCAAAGTAATAAAATATTCCTGTAACGCTAGAACCGTGAGGCCCAGCCCCAGTACGATGTTCGGATTCCAGTATTAGCTCTGCCACACCATCCCCTGGCTCGCCACGGAGAGGAGCCTTATGTTGCCTACCTCCCCAGCACTAACCTCCCCGCACGGTGCTCCACTTGCCCTTTTATTTTGAATTTCACTCCAAAGAAAGATCAAGTAACGAAGTTATTGTGGAGGCGGCCGCGACACTGGGATGCCGAGGTGACATCTCACGTCAATTTAACGCCACTGTAAAGCGCAAACCCATCCGCACCCAAAGCATCATCAGAAAACCCCAGGGCTGGCTGCAGAGCTTGGTTTTATGGACGCGGGGGAGGGCTCGGAAGGGCGCAGGCTGCCTTGCAAACCCCACATCCCCTCTGTCCTGCTTTTCATTTGAGGCTGACAGGCGAAGCTCGAACACATCATTACAGCCCTGAGGAGGCTGCTAAAGGTAACACTCATGTTACAAATGAATTAATAGGAAACACTTACCTTCCCCACTAGCTTGCCTTTCCTGTTCATGCAAAGGTAGAAGTCTGTCTCCTTCCCTTTGATCCGGACTTGACTGCCAAAAGTGTCTGTTTCCACTAGAAGCTGGGCTTGTAAAGGAAGAAGAAAAAAAAGCATTTACTAATTGTGGTCCCATTAAGTCAGAGCATGCAAAGCTCATCAGCGCGTTGTCCCATTACCTCTACCTGAACCACACCACACTGGGATGCTCTGCAAGGGAACAACCCAAGGAACCACCCAGGGGCTGAGCTCCAGGCTTGGTCACAGGTGCAGGTCTGACACGTCTCCACTGAATCCTGTGCGGATGCTCCAGATTTAATGCCAGATTAGCACAGAACATGCATATACACGTGTGTGCTCCATCAGTCCACACCAACCCCACCACCCCATCAGCAGTACAAAGCTCCATGCTAATGCTCTCCTTCACGCTGCAGGAGGGTTCTTGGAAGGTAAGAACATGGATTTTTTTCTCATGAAGATAAAAGATTAGCATGACAAGAATGAAAATCCTTTCCCCACAGCCAGCAGCCCTCAAACGCTTCACAGAAGTGGTCCAGCCACACGCTCGTGGTGCAAGACATCGCAGTGATCTCCTGAAGATCACCGCAACAGCTAGCAGGGCAGAAATTCGGCACTGCTTGTTCTGTCTGATGAACACCCACCCTGCAGATGTCCTCTGTGTGTCTAGCTATGTTCCCAGGAGGTCACTAATTGCTTTCTGGCAGTCCAGGTCCGTGACTCCTGCTCTAGCTGGGAGAAATATGGGCAATCGCATAGTGCCCCGCATGTTTATTGAGGCCAGAGCGGGTTTGCAGCATTGCCAGGAGCCATGGTAGAGGACAGATTTCTGCTGCATCTTCATAAACCACCTGCCCCGACACAATTGTATTTGCAGAAGTGGCCGAGCTGCCACCCAGACGTGTAGCGTGCCATCAGCATCTCAAAAACCTAGACACGTCCGAATTCAGCATTTTATTCCATCTCTGATCTGAACACGAATTCCAGTCATGCTCAAGGTTCGGATTCCAGGAATTTCCCTGGAGAGGCAGGAACACACAGACTGGACATTTTGGTTCAGATCCATCTCCGATATGCAGGGGAAGAAAGGAGACATGGTCGAAACACAATGCAAGAATGTGTAAGTGTCAGCAAGTGCAAATCCACGGTCCTGCTCTGGAAATACTCAAGCTTGTAAGACCCGAGCCTCACCGTAGAAACACGGCTTTTGCCAAACTCTGGAGAATGTTTGATCTGTGCTGCAAAAAGTCACATTCTTTTTGGCATTCATATTTCAAACTTTAAAACCCTCTAAGAGCAAATATGTTCACTGTAAGGATTTACCATGGGGATAGAAATAGGAGTTTGTTTCATTTAAACACATTAATACTTTTCCCACTTGTAAAGTCAGCTTTTGGCTTCTGCAGCAGTGCAAATATCACAAACCTTTAACTCACAAGGGCCCTAAATGGAGTTTTCCCTTTGCAGCTCAGTCACATATGCAAGTTCAGGGTTTTCCAGTTACTAGCTGCTTACATTTATTTAGATATATTTGTTAAACCTTTATCACAGGGGATATTTGAAGAATAGCTTCTTTCCGACAGCAAGTGGGATAATGCCTGTCTTACAGCAGAATATTACCTGCAATCATGCATAAATATGGATATTTATCTAAGTCTTTCAGAAATGCACCACGTTTTTGGGTATCTGTGATGGAGAGCAGCTTGTCAGCGACAGCCGGGTGCTACAGGCTTTCTCTCCACACCTGCCAAGGTGGTATCAAACCAGTGACCACTTAAGTGAGGAAGGGCCACATGAACCAGAAATATCCCATCGTAGTAAGGATATAAAGAGGAGCAAAGCCAGGATGGGGGAGGACGGCACAGGGTCAAAGATGGGTCTTCGAGGGGAAGATGAGCAACATGGTATATAACTTGGTGAATGCCCACTGCTTCAAGAAGTTCAGGGAGGCTGCTCAGATGCAAAGTAGCATTAATAGACAAGGGAATAGCCAAAGGTATGACTATCTTTAAAGAGGTGACTGTGAAAGGTCTTCCCCTCAAATGAGCAAGAGCATTAGAGAGGACTAACGGTCAACTCAGACGGGGAGAGCAGCAGCCCGCACACGAGGGAAGGTTATGGAGCCAGCACAAGAGGTCCCAAAGATTGTCCCAAGGACCACGGCCAACACTCAGAGCGCCAAGGAGTCACCCAGAGGTCTACAGTGTTGAACCTACCCAGGCACGCAGACAGACCCGGGGCCACCCACCAAAGGGGTCAAGTGAGGGCTCCACAGCTTGCACACAGGCAAGAACAGGACATGGCAAGTTCCCATCTAAGCTGCAAGGCATTCCCGATCCGTTCCAGTCTCAGCACTGCAACTAAAGCTGCTAAGAATAATGCCGAATTTCAGATAGGGGTTTTGGCCAGCCAAAGTAGGAGCTAACATTGATAAAGCACTCCAACGCAAGAGCCTCGATCCGCGGTCCCGCCGGACAGTCAGCAACCCGCACCTCTCCGACGCAGGTCGCCCCTGGCAGCCCGCGCTCAGATGGACAAACACAGGGCACACTGGCTCGCGTTCCCCCCCGCCTCGCTCTGCAGCCAGTATGAGTAATATCCAAGCTGATTTTAATTTGAAAAATATCACCTTAAAAAGATGCCGGTTCCCTGCTGTGAAAATTAAAACCATCTGGATGGAGTGATTTCAAATAATTAATCTAGGTCTCCTTTGACACCGCTACTAATTAAAATATGATACCTTCCTCACCCTTTTTAAATAAAGAATTTAAATAAAGTTTAAAGATCTAATAAAATAATGTCATAATTTAGAACTAAATGGAAGTCACCTTTCCTGCAGGCTGCAAAGGTTACGCCAGCGCTGAGATGTCTCCTGGCCTAGTGCCACAGCACGGACTGAGCAGCAGCGGGTGGGCAAGCACCCAGTGCGACACCCACACCAGTAAATACACCAGCATACATACCCCAGTGCCCCAAGGAGGCTTGCGAGCCCCAGAGATCATCCTGCACCCAATGTCTAGGAGTGGGGAGCAGAGGCAAGGAGGTTCAGCAGATGCTGCCCGCTCCCTGCTGCGACCCTAGCTGCTGAAGTACAGGCTAAGGCCACCCATAGGTACCCACTTCTGAAAAATCTGAGTCTTAAGATGCTGGAAACATGTTCTGATTTCTAGGGATCCTTGACCTCCTTTCCTGTGAGAGATCAGTGCGGCTTTAGGGTTGGGTTCATAACCCAGTTGGCTTCCAGCCTAAGGCATCCCTTTCAGGTGATTCTCCTTTTTACAACGGGCATCTAAATGGGGGAGGATTTGCCCCTCTCTCCCTAAATTCTCTTAGGAGCCCAGACAGGGACCTTGGACAACACATCTAGTCAGCTAAAATCAGCTGGGATGAATCCCAGCCCTGAACACTGCAACAGGAGTTTCTGGGGGATGGAGGCTGGCCCAGCAGAAGGGGCTGCTGAGGTCTCCCACCCCACTCACACATGGCAGGAGAAAAGCTCAGTCACCACCAGCAGGATTTAAATTAATGTAAACTGGATTTGGCTTGCTGTCTTGTTCCTATGATAAAGATGCTATGGCCACAGCGAAAGTGCCAGGGAAAATCCAAGAGAATTTCCATTGAGAGCTCAGGCAAAATAAGTCCCGCCAAGCTGGAGCAGTGTTCCCACGGCAGTCTGCCGCTCAGGACACCTGCCTTCCAGCTCCGTTAGTCCCTGGATACACCACAGAGAGATTGTAATCTTTATTTTCAAAAGCCCTGCACTCTAGCCTTCAGATCAGGTATTATTGTTTAAATTCTTTGACAGCTAGATATTCTGATATATTTTCCAGAGGGAAAAAAAAAAGAGCTGAAGAGAAAAGGTGTCTTTAGAGGGTGAGATCTTCTGCTACATGCTTTTGCCTTATTGGCCCATTTAACCTAAACCTTCCTGAAAACTCCCACTGGAAGAGATTGGAATTCCTCACATGTCTAGGTGAAAAGGATTACATATATATGTTGAAAAGCTATCTTCCAGCTAAGAAAACATGAAGTCAGGGAGATATGTGAAGGTGGCAGAAAATATGCCAAATTATCTTTCAAATATTTCCTGGGAGTGGGAGGACGAGAGCCAGAAAAGCACAGGGAAAGAAAGGAGAAAGAGGGCACCTGAGAAGTGTGAGGTTTACACGTACCTACCACAAAGGCCTAACAGCCAGCCAGTTTCAGATAAAAAAAAGAGACAAAGAGGAAAACACAATGAACGTGCAGAAGGACTGGATACTTCGAGTCTATCCTCCATTGCTTTCTTTTTTTTTTTTCCCCCAGGTATAAATCCTGCAAAAGGAACTGCAGAGAAAAAGCCGCTTACGCTGCTCGCGGGCATCTTGAAGCAGGCCAGCTAAAACAGATTTCCTGGGGAAAAGGCCCTCAGAGGGGACCGAGATTTTGTTGCTTTTGTTGCACTTTTTTTCTCATGCAATTACAAAGTCGGGGAAACTATTCTCGGCACTTGAAACCATTTCCAGTTAATGAAGAGGAAGGATGTACAGATACGCCGAGGCTGGGACCACAGCGTCTGTGATGGAGGGCAGCTTTCCAGTTTAGTAACTCTGATGCTATGAACTGAGACAAAGTGCATTTCCATAGTTCACAGCATATACCGCATCTGACGGGAGAGTAAAATTTACTCTCTGGTAAGATTGAATCTTCCAGCGAGAACCCCAGCATGGCCAAGGGTGCTTAAAATAGTTGAAACCTGTTCAAAAACGGCCTACCCCCTACCAAAACCACGTGAATCCCTTACAGGACCACAACATAGGAGAGAATGACCCTGTCTCCACTTCACATTCATGACGTAATGACGAGGGAATAATGCCAAAATTAGGTAAAGTCTGGAGGGTTTAATAAAGCCCGCAGGCTATGAACAAGTGAGGGAATCTAGGCTGCATCCTCACATTTTGTTTGCACACTTGTATATTCCTCCAAATTGTATCATCTTAAATAGTTATAACCCATACAACCCAACTTCCTTCTCAATTATTCAGGTCCAAATCAGGAGTAACCACCGAAATCAATAAGGCTGGTGCTCAGGAGGGCAGAGCCCTGACCCACATACCACTGCAATTAGCTCATCGAGTCTGTCTTGAGCGAGCATAGGATATGTATGTCAAATTATTAAAAGGGATGGTAGTGGGGAGGAGGAGTAAGAGCAGCTCCAAGGTCCAGGCTCCACGTATTTTCTTTTTTAAGCCATCACTTTGCACAAGCAAGGGAATTACCCGGTATTAGAGTAGGGGGACTGCACAGGGAGCAGCACACCCAGTTTTAACCCAGGCTTTTAAAAATGCCACCTCTCTAAATGAGGTTTTCTTTTAAACCTCATTTAAACATCATATCTTTACTCGGTCAGCTGATGCAGTTAGGGAAAAAGACAGGATTTGGATCGCATAAGCCCCTCAGAGCATCAGCACATCAATATATGCCAAGTGCCAAGTCCCCCGTGGCACTTCCCCGTGGCACTTCTCCGTGCCCTATTTTGGGGCGGGAAGGGGAGCAGGACACAGGGCTCTGTGTGAACAAAGGAAAGACTGCAGAGACAACCTGCCACCTGCGTAACAGCCTTAGTAGCTCTCAGGAACCAGACAGGTTAAATATTTGCATGGGAGATATCAGAAGAAAATCTATAATGCAGCAAAGACCTCAAAGGCACTTACACTGCAGCAACCTGATCCCGCAAATACTTTCACACAAAGGACTTCACACACATCGGAAGTCCCTCGAGTGCTGATAAAGACCCCTACATGGCTTCAGGGTCCCACCTCTGCCACCGGCCGCATGGCTGGACACGCCGAGAGCACGGCTTTGGACACGGAGGTGCGAGCTTCCCCCCTCCCCAGCCCTCCACAGGGCTGTCTCCTCACCCTGCCTACCTGCAACAGCCCCAAGGGCTTGACGTGATAGAGAAAAGTGCAGGATCACAGCACTTTCAACAGAGAAACAAGGGCTAAAGTTCCTTTTTCTGGCGCACTCTGGGACACCTTCCTCTGGGTTTCACCTTGCGCTAGCTGATAGGAGCTTCAGTCTCCAGGAGATGCTTTCAGGCACTCTCATCTGCAGCCAACAACCTAACACCAAGAAGGCGTCCTGTCCCATTTCCAGGATGCTGAGCTAACCCCTCAGCGCTCACTGGGCACGTCTACATGACATGAGGCCAAGACATGCGGAAATATCCCTGCTGGTGCCAACCCCGCCAGCCTGAGTACCCAGCCCAAGACAGATGTGTGAGCGTGACGTGCTGCCACGGGCACTTAACCCCGCAGGGCGCACAGACCAAGATATTCAGGTACTAAAATATCACTCGCACACTAGGGAAACCTCCGCTATTTAAGCCTGTCACACCATTACAGTGGTCTCACCTGTAGGGATACCCACCCAAAAAACTCCACTACCAGTTCAGCGGTGGCTAACGAAACATGCCCAGGGAACGATGCTGAGCTGCTGGTGTTCCCCGAGCATCTCAGGGACCATCTCGGGAAGAGTCTGCCTCCCCACCCTGTAGGAGATGTGCTGCTTATGCCAGAATAGCAATATCAAGGGAAAAAGAATATTCTGAAACAAAGTACTCTTTTCAGGATTGCCCACTCCAGCTCCTGAAGGATGACAAAGCTTCCAGACGTGGTCCCTATAAAATAACTTGGGAGAAGCTTAAATGAAAATTTGCTAATTTGAGGTCTTTAATCAGTCCACGCACACAAAAACTGTTTGATAATTTAGCTGACGTAAAACCAGAACAAATACGAAGGTAAGTCTTACAGATTTTGCCCAACTTAAATAAAAAGTTAATAAGTCACAGAACCTGTGATTCTGTCAAAAACAAAAAAATTAAAAATATCTGAGGACAATATTAAAATTGTAAGTACCATGTTACTGGCCCAAGCCTGCACTACCCAGAATCTGGTCATCGTTTACCCATGTGAAAAATGAATGTAAAATACTGTCATTCTGACACCAAGCCATTTGCACCCATTTGGAGATCTAAGAAAACAGGATTAAGCAGTGGGGAATCAGACTTGGCCTCTTGCAGATGTTTTATACATAATTCACCATAAGAGACACTAAAATTGGCAGCTGCTTCAATGATGGTGAATAAGCTTATTTAGGCAAGATTCAGTAAAACTGGAGGCGATAGGTTGCGTGCTTTAAAAACGCCCGGGCAGGGAGCGGCAGCGAACAAATTCTGCACTGAACTTTGCCACCTGCACACTCGCAATGACTAAGAAGTAGGCCTGGAAAGAGAAACGTTAAAAATGTTAGCACAGAAATTCCTCTATCTCACCAGGGTGTCTTGCTGCCTCCAAACACAGCTCAAGTGGACAGTATTGCTACAGAGGCGGGAAAACTGCTTGACAAGCTGCCAGGCTCCGAGTCTGGAATTAGTGCAGGATGAGCCTCAAAAAAGTTCAGAAGCTCTGTAATGCTTGAAAAAGCACCTAAAATGAAAAATAAAGGGCCAAACCCTGATGTCTTTGATCATTCTCATTTGAATAAACTCCTACTGACATAGTCAAGCCCAACAGACAAGGACCTCAGAACCTGGCCCGGAGCGCCTAGCTGAAACGCATCCAAAGCACTGGAGTCTCTTGGGTCTGGAAATAGCGTGAACCTTTCCCGTCCCACAGAGGGTTAGGATTATCGCAAGAACAAACCCTGCTGAGGTTACTTTGACTCTCTTCTTCCCAGTCTCAGCTGAACCCCAAAAAAATACTGATGTACACAAAAATAACAATAAGCAGAGAATGACAACTATAGGAACCCCATGTACTCTTGCTTCTCCAAAGCTGCTTTATTTGTGGCCAGAAGCGTAGGACAGACCACATTTACTCTGACGCACTCACCCACCTCTCTTGGGCAACCTGGTGGTTGGCTGCCCATCCTCGGCAATGAAGGAGGTGTGATGTTAGCACCACCATATCTTCTTACCGAGGAGTCCCAAACACATAAATCTCTCCCGTATGCCAACACCATGATGGTTTCGCATACTCCAAAAGTTAGTCCATCCAGGCTCCACTGTTGTACTTGTGAGTGCTCCAAAATGGGGCTAATCAGGAGAAACATGTAGAGTATTTGCAGTGTTAGTTGAATTAAGATTGTCAGCTGTGCCTGAGATAAAAAGATGCTATGTTCTGCCATGCAGGTTTTAGTATTCTGTGCCCTCCAGTAAAAGTTGAAATTATGACAATTAATATTATGGATGGGAATATAAGCACGCTCGTGCATTTTCTCAAAGGGGCTCATTGTAACTTTCCCTTCTTCCAGCAAGTAAAAAAATATGCTGAAAATAAAAGTTGCAGGATGCTCCAGTATTTTCAATGGGATTCTTGTGGCTCTGGAACCCAGAGGAGCAGAGGCAGCAGCACAACCTACCAGAAAAAACGTTCTGGCACATGGGGAAAATTCCTCTATGTTTTAAGATTTTAAACAGGGTTTGCTCTTACAAATGGAGGCAAACGCAATTTCAAAGATACCCGACTCTTTAACGCTTGTGCTGCTGATGCTCACTTTTGCCATATAAAAGATAACATACTATTAAATGAAGTATACACAATCGCCACTCTTAGATGAGAGTATGAGAGTGTGACTATTTTGGGGTAAGGGCTGAAAGAGGTGGGCAAGAACTGATCTTCTATAGCACCTGGGGGGACACATCCTCTGGAACCAACTGCAGCCAAAGCGAGTCCCTCGGGTGAAGCACCTTGGAGGAGGGTCCTCCGCATCAGTCCCTTTGAAAAGGTCTCTGCTTACAGACACAGCACAATTGTTTCAACTATTCTCAGAGCAGCAGCAACAGAAATAACAACAAAATTCAGGTATCTCATTAACTCTGCCTTTAGCACCTTTGGTTTCATATATTTATTTTTGGGAACACATTCATCACGGGGCTTTTCTTAAACTATTACCCCCAGTCCACAGCATAGGGAAGACTATTTATTTGCCTTTTATTGCATTTTAATTGCAGGAGAAGTTTTTAAAGCCTTTTTTGTTTCTCATTTCTAGAGTCATTTGGGACAAAAGGCATCTGGCACTGGGTATTTAAATAAGACCTGTCAGAACTGTAAAATTAGTTTTACCTTTTAATAAAGGTACTTTGAAAATCTCAAATATAATTCTGCATTCAAACCATAAGTGTTTGGATTAAGAAAAGGAGATCCCATGTTAAATCTTTATATAAAAAGTAAATCAAGTACAGAACTAAGCCAGTCCTCATCTGTGGCATTATAAACAAGAGCAGCAAAGAAAAGAGACAGTATCTCTAATGGCTTATTTTGTGGTATTCTGGGCTTAAAGGATCAGCACTGACAGTGTAAAATCCAAATTATATTATTTGTTACTTATGCCAGTTTCAATTTATCTAGAGCCCCACATCACCTATAAAGCTCAGACTCAGTCCCGTGTTTCCATCCAAAATTTTCTCAGCCCCTTTCTCTCCTCCCTGCACTAGAGCATCCTCCCCTCCTCTCCCCACCCTGGAGGGGGTGGCCCCATAGATCCACACAGGGGACGGTCCCTCGAGGCAGTGGGTGCCATGCTGGTAGGTGACGCTGCTCCTGTAGGTGTCCAGACTGTACCCATCCTAACACGGATAGACAGAGCTCGTTTAGCCTGGAGGGCTCTTCAGCCAGCTCTTTAATCAGCACATAATTCACTTCTAAAATCTTCAGACATACAGACAAAGGACAAAACCCAAAGGACAAACCCTCCTTCCAGCAATCGCTACCCCGTGCCAGCGAGCACGTCCCTCCTCCCCGCCGGGACACCTCGCTGCTCTCTTATTTTATCTCCTTCTACAATCTTTGGAGCAGACAGGAGAAGAAAATTCCCCACCGCTATTTATACACAGCAGACTTGAAATATTTAAAGGCAGCCCTGACAGCCACATCTCCGTACCGAGCCCAAGGAGCAGGGCTGCCCCTCACCTTTGCCGTGGGAGGATGAAGCCACCTTAGAAACCTGCCAAGGTGGCCAAGTCACCCACACCTGCTGCCACCACCTGAGCTCAGCCGACCACTGTTGCTGCAAGAGGAGCTGCCGGTGCCCACGACACCCCTCACCACCAGAGCCGCCAGCACGAAGGAGCCCGAGGACACACCACACAAGCCGTGGGGCAAGAGACAGCACTTGGCAAACAACACCTTATCTGCAAGGGCTTTATAGCCCAGCGCAGAGTTGCAGCCACCCTGGGACTGATCCATGGCAGAAGAGAGTCATTTCTCCATCCAGGACCCCAAAGGAGCAAAGGAACTGGCTAACTTGAACTAAGGAGCTTCTGTGCAAGCTCCTGGTGGGGAATGCAGATGGCTTTCCCTAAATCCAGGTGTCCACCAGGCCATGTCCCACCGAGGTCATGAAGTGAGCAGAGACCCTTTGTAGATCAGGGGAGCGGGAAGGGAAGAGCCGCAGGTGCAAGCAGGCTCAGGCCAGCCTCCAGCCTCCCCACAGCAACTGCCACGCTGCCCTCCTCCCTGCCTCCAGCTGCCCCGACCTGGTGTTTCACTGCAGGTCCACCTCCGGTGTGAAGAGTTAAAGCTCATCCCCCAACAGGCACGAATGAAAAGGAGACAAAAAAGCAGGATGCTGGTGAATGACAGCAGTGGGTGGCCGTCGGCCCCTGGCTGGCGCGCTCTGCATACAACAGGCACAGCCAAGTGTGTCTGGCACCAGACAATTATTTCGCTGGAGGTGTGTGAGGCGGGAGCGCCGAGAGCCATTCTCACGGCGAAGCAACCAGCCATGTCGGCTAACAAAACCGCTCGCCGGGAAGCGTCCCTCTCCTTGCTCCCATCTCCTCACCGGGGTTTGGGGGTTTTTTTTCTGTGTTGTCCTTCCTGCTGGGGCATTTGCAGCTCTGAAAAAAAAGCAGGTCAAACATCCTCAAATGGTGTATTTAGTGCTTCCCCTCGGGTTTCCGCGGCTTCCCTGCCATTCTCCTACCGGACTTGGGAGCGCAGCAGTATTTATGGGGTAGCGAGCTGACCCCTCGGCTGTGGTGGGTGAGTGCCTGACGTTAAGTGCTGCTAATGCGTTTTGCATTTGTGCTCGGGGGCAGGAAATCTCAACTTCCAGTGCCAAGGGGTTAATTATAATTTATATAGCAAGATCTCGAGCTGTGGGGTTTTTTTTCTCCAGCTAATTAAGAGGTACAATTACCTTTGAGAATCAAAGGGATATTTTGGTACCCAGCTCTTCGAAACAGATTACAGGCACTTAAAACATAAGGACATCTTTGTTTTTCTATGCGTGCTTAGTTTTTGATTTAGATCATTAACAAGAAACTGTCATATTCCTGATCCACCATCACAATGTACTGGAGACCACCTACGGAAGCCATTGCAATAGGGTAACAAATAGCATTGCTGCTTTCCCAGTGATTACCTACGTTTCCAACGACATGTTTTACTGATACATCACCTGCCGCTCAGGGCTCTGGCAAAACTTTCTGTTTATTGGTTAACAAAGCTTCATGATAACCTTGAGGTGGGTAATACCTAAACAGACCAGTCTGTGCTCAGACTGCAAGCCCAGGACTACTTACTCCCAAGACAAGTAGCAGGTTGATGAATATTATTGCTGTATTAGTAATAATTATGACTAAATCGTCCCAGACACCATGGCAGTGCCTCTGCATTGCCCTCTTCTGCCCAGTGGCCCAGTGCAAACAGGGGGGGACCACTCGCCACGCAAGCCGTGGGAACTGGAGCCAAGGGATAATTAGCAGCACCGGTACCCAGGGTAGACTCGAGCTCCCAGCGTGGCTGGGCAGCCGAGGAGGCCGGCAGGCAGCACCCGTGGGACCCACCTCCAGCAGCTCCAGCCGTGGGGACGCGCAGGGTGAACAGTGCTGGGCAGCGCTGGGCAGGCTCACGCCCTGCCTGGGGCTGGGGGATCGCTGGGAGCAAGTCCGTCACCTCCCACAATCTCCCTCCGTCGGCTCCTTGCCTTCATGTTTGTGCAGAGGTTTAACAGTTACAGGTCTCTTTCTCACCACTCTCAGAGGTGTTTGCTGAGCCATTAGCAAAGGGTTAATGTAATTGAATATTCAGATGTAGGGGAGGGGGGGGGTTGGGTTAAAGACAGCAAGAGAAGGTTCTGGGGAACCCTTAAAGTCCTGCTCCGGGGAGTCACTAGAGTTACACAGGCAACGTAGGCTGCAACCTCAGCTTGACTTGGCACAGGCTGTGCAAATACATCTTCCACCATTCATTATTTTTTAGGGATGCAGTGGGCTATTACTCTCCGGGAAATTAAGTGCTTAAGTTAGAAACTGACGCTGTGTAATTGTCAACAGACCACATTATGCCACAGGCTCTCACGCATCCGTACCAGCAGCCTCCACCCTGACCCAAAACACAGCTAGAAGCAGACGTGCGGCTGGCAGTGGCAAGGAAGACCAACCCTTTCTCTAAAGAGGGAATCAGCATCAGGACCAAGAGGAACGTTTGTCCACGTGGGTTAGAAATGAAGCTCATGCTGCCAAAGCCAACAGGGGAGCTCAGCAACTGGTATCCAACATCAGCAACCCTCTGCCTACAGCTTGATTACATCGTGGCGGGTTTATCGGGCTGCCCTTTGATGTGCCGACAGCAGCAAACTTGCTGTGTTGAATTTGCCGCAAAGGGGGCGGAAGCATACAAACCAGAACCACGCCGTGTGAAGCATTATTGTTAAATTAGGAGGAGATAACGCAGTCGACACCTCGGCATGAAGAGATGCCGACTGGTACTGCTCATCTCAAAGGAGCTCTGAGGAGTTCATTTAGAAACCTGACAATCAACACATCCTACAGGTATTTCCGTCCCTTGAAGCCACGCTTTGATAGGCGATTGCCAGAGAAAGGGCACATCAGTTGTCAGAAGCCATTTTACAAGAACATCTACAAAACTACGCAAACCTGTACTGAGCAGAGCGTTTCCAGTACTACGGGAGTCACCAAACAGAATATTCTATTTCACTGCAGGAGACTAAGTGCCATCAGGAAGGCTTTCCTATGTAAAGGTTGAAAATAATCTGGGGATGGTATTTTTTAGAGGGTTTATTACTGTGTACAGGAAGGCGTCTCTCTCTTTGCGCCAGGTACAGCAGTGGGTGCTGGTGCAGGCGAGAGGCTGGGAAAGGACCTGGCTCAGCACTGGAAAAAGCAAGACAGGGATTATGAAACTGTTGCTTGTAGTCCCAGCTTAAGCCACTAACCTGCATGACGGTCAGTGAAAAGGACTTGTAAATGCTTAATCAGCAACACGACCGAGTTATACAGGCAAGAAAAAGAAAGGAAGGGCAGATCCAGAGGGAAATACATATATACCAGCATTACCTTTCCCTACAGCTTGCTATTTATTGAAGGAGCAGCAAAAGCTCCAATGCGCTTCAGAATACAAACGCTGACACGGAAATTCAGAGCCCTGAACCACTTCCAACAGGGAAAATATACTGACCGCAGTCTGTTTGGAGGTCAAACAAAATCAATAGCCTTTCTCTCCAGTCTGTCTCTAAACTAAGCTTCTTTCAAAGACATCCAGAGAAAATGGATCATCTTTTGTGTTGTGTGTGGTTTTGGGTTGGGCTTTTTTTGTTTTGCTTTTTTTAAGTGGTCAAACATTCATATGAGTATAAGAAACTCCTTCCTCCCTCAACATACTGAAAAGATTGTATAGAGGTCAAAACTGCCCATCAGTTTTACTACACAATAGATGAGTTATCTAGTTCTTGGGGAGGAAACCGAGCTGGAAGGCGCTTAACACTTGGTAAGAGAGGAAAAAATAAATCAATGTATTTGCTTGATCGGGGTACATTTAAAGCTGGTTGTCAATTAGTTCAGCACAGTTTGCTGTTACAGAGCACAACAATTTAGCCCCAGGAGCTGAAGTTTGCTGCGTTTCCTCAGATTCCTCCTGCTGAGAGACAGATATTGGCTGCAGCCAGGTCAGGCACCAAGGAGGAGGAGTGAGGCTGGAAGTCACAGCCGCAGAGCAGTAGCCGGTGAAAGGGAGCCTGACATCGGATACAGCAGGACTGGGGACTCCTTCCTTCCATTCAGAGTACACAGTAAACCAGATTCGTGTCCAGAAAGCAGAGATGATAACTGGTCATTGCACCGGTACAAAGTGCGCCTCTCCACTCCGCAGCACACACCTTTTAAGATAAACTGCAGTTTATATACCTTTGTGCAGATGGTGCAGATGGTATCATCTTTACAGATATAAGTGGGTCACCCCAAGCTGAGGGAAAGGGCAGAAGGACTAAAGTGGTAGAATGGAAAACTTTGCCTACATCCAATTTTTTACATAATATAAATTCTTGAAAATCTCAATACAAAAATCACAAGGAGAAAAGAGAAGGACAAACCACGAAAAGGCACTTCCTAAGGGTCCCACTGAATGCATCCAAAGGAGAACCACTGCCTTCAAAGCAACGGATCATTGATGACTACCTGCCAGTTCTGTTCTGACAATCAGTGTTGAAAGACACTCACCAAATCACAAAATAATTTAGGCTAGGAAGGCTCTCCAGAGGTCATCCAGCTCAACCCTCTGCTCAGAGCAGGACCATCAGGGCTACAGACCATCGCTCCTTAGCTGTGCTCCAGCTCCCCTGCAACAGGTTGCTCTTCCCGAGAAAGCTGACATCCTTGTCTTGATTTAAGCATACCTAAGGGTGCGTGGTCACTGCATCAGAGACATGGCTGGAGAGGGACAGACACATCTGCAGCTGACTTGGGCCCCAGCACCAGCGAAACTGAGAACAGACCTCAGCAGGAGTGAGCTGCCCATGGCCACAGCCATGACCATGAGCCTCTGCCGTCCCTGCAGCCACAGTCCACAAAGCCAAACTGATTCACATTTACCTAATGGGCACCCCACACCGCTGATGTTTGCTGCTGTCGGTACCTATACTAGCTATATTAAAGCTACTATATGTCTCTAACTCCCCTTCCGAGTGCAGCACACGTGCAGCACGCCAGCACCGGCAGCGACGTGCATCCTGACTCATCCGCCGCCCTGCACTCACATATGCCGCGGGAAGAAGGGTTTGTTCCACCAGCCGCCGTAAAGGGCACCTCATTTCTGAGCGAACATATTTAGCATCTTCTAATTAGGATCTTAGCTTCTTCTCGTGCCCACACAGGTCTAATAGTTCCAGCACTAGAAAATCCTGGCGATGCTCAAAACAGATTACAGCAATGGTGACTGTCAAATGTTCACCCAAACTCATTATGGTTGCAAGAACAACCAAGGCTAGTAGCTAGAAACAAAAGTGCAGTTTCTTTGCAATGCTTTTTATCTCTCCTCCTCCAGTCCTTCCAGGTGGAACAATTTACCCGGTGACTATACAGCTCTTACATTTGCTTGTTAGCACCCCCAAATTAGTAGGTGTAAAGTCAATATCCTTTTGCCTATTTACTCCTAATGAGTCACCAGTCAGAAACTTAACTTGAAAAAAACGGTTACAAATGCAGATGCAGAAGCAAATGAAATAAAGGCAAGAATCACCGCTGAGCAAACGTCGCACAAAGGCAAGAGGCTGGGCACACCACACAGCACCCTACCATTGTCACCAGCTAAAACCTAACAGCTTTGATTTGCCTCCCACCAGCTAAAATGGTTTGAAATGCAAGGTCTTAACAAAGGTGCAAGACACAGGAGGAAGGGGAGGCACTGCTGGGCACTTAATCTCCTTTCAGTCTCACACAGGAGCTCCAGGAATGGCTCTGCTGAAGTCGGTGGAGTTTCATGAGTGTAGGAAAGAGGATAATCAGGCCTCAGTTGTAACAGAGATCCAGCCCTGTGATCCCTCCCTGCAACCAGCAGAAACGTTATTTGGGATTTATACTGAAGTTACCTTTAGGCAAGCTCATCTGCTGCTGGAACCTGGGACAACATCACTGATCCCAACAGGACAAGACCAGCTTTCAGCAGCTGTGGAGTTCACCCTCTACCTCAACACAATGTGTGATTTGAAACTAGGAACCCAAAGCCCCCCTCAGTCTGCTTCAGCACTCACCCCTGCAAAAATCTGCCAGAGCGGTGACAGGGCTTGTGTGGTGAGGATACGCCTCACACCCATACCACACAGGGGGCATGGACACACTGTGAGCTTCATGACTGTCCCTGCACAAGCGTTGAGGCCTTTTGGACATAATTTTTTTAGATTTATCCAGTGTCTACATGCCATCCTATTCTTAGCCCTTCCCTGCTGCTTCTCCACGCTGAGGTCTTCACCGCCTCCAGCGGCTGTGGGTGATGTCCCATGCTGCTGGAGCTCCCCTCTCACATCCGACCACCCGTTTCCTTTCCTGCTTGTCCTCCCAAAAGCACTTGAGAACGTCAGGTATAAATCAAACCATACCAGCCGCACCAACTTGAAGCCAGGATCCCAAGCGTATGTCACCGACCATATGCTCAAATGCCAATGGCTTGCATCACCATCACGCCGCTCAGGCGCAACATCCGCTCCTCCTCCGTCCCACCAGCCCAGCTCTTGGATGAGGAACAGAAGCAGCTGAGCAGCGTCGGAGAACAAGGACTCCTCTCCACGGCGCTACCTAGGGCCGGATCCTTCAGCAGCACAGCTGCCACCCAGTTGTGATCGTTGGGAAACCGCTTGTTGAGAGGACCCAAAACTCGTTACAGCTAGAAGGCGGCAGGGTCACGGCAGATGGCAGGATTGTTTTTCCTATTGCTTTGGGAAGAAAGGCGCCCTTTTTGGCAGCTGCGAATGCAGAGGAGGAGAAGGCCTTTTAGGCACGCATTTCAGCTCTCAGAGACGAGGGCAAAATAAATCTGCGCACTACCCAGTGATTCTTCAAGCCCAACCACTCCAGGTAGCATCAGCAAAGGACAGGCACATCCCCAGGGTGACTACAGCAGAAGTCAGGGACGCAAAGCTCAGGAGACATTTAGAAGGTCTCAGCTCCTACATCACCATAAAAGCATGAATTGTCTGTTACGGACATTCAGAAAATACTTAAAATTCATCAGGGACCAAAGCGTGTGCTATTTAATTGCTGGCACAGCTCATTAAAAGGGATGCTCACAGAGTGCAGCCACGCGACCATCCCCCCCCAACCCCAATACCCCCTCTCTTCCTCACAGTAAGAAAAAATAGGGGGTTTTTACTGGGCCTTCTCACTCCTTTACTTCCAGCTCGCCTTCCCTTTCTTGCGAGCGCTGAGACCGCAGACGCTCTACACGTGTTCTCCTCTGCATCCGACTGGCAGGCAGTCTGGAAAATGCCAGTATTGGAACGGCCTGAATTCAGCGGTTTCTGAATGCTGATCGGACACTATTTCGTTCAAGCCACAGATAGTCATTTTTGGGGGGTGTTTTCAGCTCCCTTTTTGGACTCTTCCAGATTTCCAAGCGTCATGCATCAGCAATTTCTCCTCTTCGGAGCTTCATTATTTTTCACCTTTCCGCCGAGCCTGAGGCTCGGTGCAGTTTTGTAGGGGACGAGGCTCTTCCCTCCTCTTCCAGATGGCCACGCAATGCTACTGGCGTTGTTAATGTTTGCTGTGCTCCACCTCGCAGCTGCGGAAATTCCTGACTATCCGGTTTTTAAAAGAGCAGAGGTGAAATCTGAGCAATTAAAGTGCCTTATTTTTTTATAAAGTCTAACACCTTTCTTGAGGAAACCCCAACCTGAAAACAAGAATGGTCTCACAGCATCTAAAACCACCAAATAATTACTTCTAACCAGGCTACCGACGTGGTCTCCATTACCATCGTCTCTTTAGCATCTCTCCATTTGCAATGCTTTTATCCTGACAGCACACCTACGAGGTGAGGGAATGCTGCCACCCTTGTTTTGGAGATGAGGGAGGGACACACGAGGAGATTGAGAGGATGAAAATCGTGCCACTTCGTTATACATGAGGAGCAAAGGTCCTTCTCTCTCCACTGTCTAGAGGGTCCAGCCTCAGTGTCCCACCACCTAACCTGGGCAAAGTGGAGTGCGGGAGATGCTCCAGCTGAGCGACTTGGCTAACACCACCAACACTGAGTCTCCAGCAAAGCAAGCTACTGACTTTAGGTCTCTCAAACGGTAACCCAGCAAGATCCCATGTTACCTTCAAGCAGAAGCGTGCTCTTTACACACCAAGTTTTGCATTTCCCATCCTGACTTTAATTAGGCATGTTCTTAATAGGGTTATTGACATTTTTCATTTCCTCCAAACGTCTCTTAGGAAGGACAAATCTCAGTGGCCGCTTGACAACATGCATGGTAATGTACACCAAAGCCAAAATTCACAAGACGATTTGTTGACAATGTTTTCCTTCCCCCCTCTCCAAAGTAAAAGCAATTAAAAAACCCTTTCAGACATGTAGACTAGCCTATTCGCAGGGTACTTTTAATTGCATCCCAAGAACCGACTTGAATTCATGACTGGCCGAATGCTTAGATATGGGAAAACCTCAGATACCACAATACGAGGTTTGGTAACAGGCACTAACATAAAACAACTGCAATAAACTCAAAGGAGCTCTCTCAGCATTTGTGCACAGAATTACTCACGGCCTGGAAATATATCTAAAATTATGCAAACTTCTTCCAGAACTTCATCATAGAATCATAGAATGGTTTGGGTTGGAAGGGACCCTAGAGATCATCTCCCAATATCCACCCAGCAGTCCCCAGGTACAAATTTCAGATAAAAGTAATCTTTGTACTAATATGCGCAGTGCGTTTTCAGAGTCACGGAGGAGAAAGGGAAGCCCTAACTTTGTTTCTGCGTTATTTCATCACAGCCAGGGAAGAACATTTAGCAAAGCAGCTGCTTGAGCTTCATGGGAAAAAAACGTAATCACAGCAAGGCAGGAACAGATAATACCATATTGACCTGTCTTCAGGGTCTGGCATTCACATTTTCATAAAGTGTCTCGAAAGATAAATCACTATACTAATAATATTTGTATTGATTATCTAAACTGAAGCAGCAATCCACTCCATTGTCTCACTTCCTCTTAAATTGCTCACAGATGGGATCCTATTTCCTATTCTGCATTTCTAATGGGAACACTTAAATCACAGCACAGAATTATATACACACACAAACTGTTAACAAAAACCCTTTTATGACTTGCATGAAAATAAAGGTTTTTCACTTTGTAGCTCACTTTCCACTCCACGCAGAAATTAAAAATGACAAATTAGCAGCAGACCTCTAAAATTATTTCTCCTCGTTATTTCTGGGTCCCTAATATTTACTGACAGACAGGCCTATGTTTTCCGAACCCTGATCAGTGATTGTGGAGACTTGAAGTTTGGACACAGAGCTAAAAGGTGATTTTTTTTTCCCATGAAAGTCAAGGCTCTATAAGCTATCTCAAGGTCCAGAAGTAGGGAAATCAAAAATCACCGTAGTGTCAGAGGAAAAATAAAAAACAGCTTCTGCTGTTACTACAGGTACAAAACAGGGACCGCTGCAGAAAGAGCTGAACTTCAGGTGTGAAGCTGGCCACAGCGGGAGTTTGGGGTAGCAGCTATCAAAACTAAAAGAAAAGGGAATTGGCAACAAATACATTATTTGAGATAGGTTTGTCATGAATCAAAAAGCAAAAGGCTTGGATTTTAATTCCCAAACTTCTCATCCCACCTAAGCAGAGCTTTCCCCTACCCTGGCACAGGCACAGGATACAGCAGCATAAAAAATAAAGATGTCTTAAATGTACAGATGGCTCGTCTAAGATGCTTACAGCGCACTCCAAATGGCCGCGGAACCTTTCAGAGCTGCCTGGAAGGTGAGGGCAGCGAGGCTCCTCGCTGCCTGGCGCAGCCCGGGAGCTCCAGCTCCAGCTCCAGCTCCAGCCGCCCCACGCCTGGTTCAGCAAAGCAGCGAGCCGGCTGCGGCCCTTCAGTTCATCCCCACGCCTGCTTTCAAAGGAAAACTTCGCCACTGCCCCACTGCAGATGAGAAGGGGAGACATTTTAAGGAGGAAAAAAAAAAAAAAATAAAGCAATCAGGGGAAGTTGGGCAAGAAGGGAAAAAAACCAGGGCCACAACACGGCAGCTGGACGGCGAAGGCTTCTCCGGCTCAGGCCAGTCCCCAGGACCCATATGACTGTACAGCTGCCATGGTGAATGATCATCCCTTACGCTGAGGTCAGCTCTGCCCCCGGGCTAAGTAAGTGAAAATAAATGGTTTAGAAGATAAAAGGTCTTTTAAAAAAATTATTTGTCTTGTTGTCATGTCAAAACTGTAATGGGAAGAGACTGGAGGCAGCGATACGTCGTTTAAATAGGAAACAGCCATCCTGATGGTTCAGCAGAATAAATTACAAAGCAAATCACAGTTCATGCCGGGTATCGGGCTGAGCTGCACCGGGATGGACAGCCCCTTTGCACATACCTGGTTCCTGGGAAGAAAAGCAGGTTTCTGAATGTCCAGCCTGTGGAAATACAGCTACATTTAACTAACCTAAATTGCTACTTGGGCTACACCTCCCATCTTTCTTGCAGGTTAATTCTGCGCCTTCCAGCCACAATGAGTTTAGTTTTTTCTTCCTGACCTTCCCAGGAGGGGGATCAAAATTGATTTTAACTATTCTAGGAAGGGAAAGGGTTAATCAGGTTTCCCAAGGCAGCTTGCTGTTAAGGTGCCAGAAATACCGAGGGGAAAGAATGACTTGCTAAAGATGGGACAATGGCACTGGTATTTTGCATTTGTTTCCAGGCTTTGAGATAGAACAAATGGGAGTCATTAGTGAAATGAGTTTAGGGAGTTCTAAATCAGCTGTCAGGCTGCCAAACCCGAAGAAGTGCTATGTCAGCTCATTAATTCTGGAGAGCACAGGATTACCCAAACCTAGGAAGGAATCCTGCAAAATTTAGAGTCAATTAAAGGAGGCTATTTTGCCATAATAATATTTTCCACACGTATTACACCTCCTCATGGAACAGAGCCCACTTCTACCACAAACGAAATCTCTGGCGGGATGGAGTGTGGCTGATGTCTAGACAGCTGTAATGTGCTCTCCATGGGCTTGTCCACTGGCATCTCTGGGAAGCTCCAGCTAGAACAGAAGGCGGGGACTGCAAGCTGCGGAGCACATCACCCAGCCTGGGGTGGCCCCAGGAAGGAGGCACCCGTCTCCCCGAGCTCCTTGCTTTCCTCGTACCACCCGAAAAAGCACAGCTGTACGGGGCGTGATGTTCTGTATCAGGAACTCCCATGACACGCGGAGGTAATGCCTGGCATCATGCATGCACACCACCTCTTGAATTTGCTTCCCTCCTCGGTCTGCCTGACCCCAGATTTGTCGACACCCTGCTAGCAAACCCGTGCTTTGTTAACCTCCCCAAACCTCCTGTCTCAGGAGCATCTCTTGAGTCCTGAGCTAAAACCCAGTGAACGCAGGGGGAGTCTTCGAGAGGACTTCACTGGCTCAGGGTCCGTTCCCCTGGGTGGCTGAAAACGCTGGCAGCGATGGGATGCTGAGAAGAGAGATGTCATACCTGTGCGCTGCCCCTTGCGTGGGCTGTCCTCAAACAAAGCCTCCCACGCTGTAGACTAGAAGGTTGATAAACGAGAAGGTTTCTAAAATAGATGGTTTATAACCTTCTAGGGGACCCAAGAGTTTTTTTAAACTGTGATAGACTAGGTCAACGGACAAAATACCACTGGATAGCAACCTGGGACAGAGTGACTAATAACCTACCTACATATACCGCATCCCAGCCTTCAGGACACCCAAGCACTCGCCGCAAATAAAAGTTACCTCCACAGAGAGGGCAAGCCCAAAGACCTCTCACACCCCCCTCACCTCTCTTCCGATGGCTATCACTTCTCATCGCCCCGCAGGACAGCAGTAGCCAGGGACAAATTAAAACAAAAATCAGATGGCTGTGAAATACAAATGAGGCAAAAAATGCCTTCACCCAACCAAGAGAGCTCTGTCTCCCCAACTGCGCCGGATGCAAAGATCATGAACAAACAGGATAGAATGTCTTCTGCCTTTTGTGAAATGAAAATAAATGAAAGGATCTAAGGTTTCAGGTCACTGATCCCTCTCTTCCCTATCTGTACCATTTATCGGAGGTAGAATATAAAGGTTCCAGGTCCTTTTCTTTTTTTGTCAGCACTTTAATGGTTGTTTTTTCTCCTTCCCCCTTTCATTTTCTGAATGAAAGGACCACTTAGGAACCTGTAAAGTAATAATAAGCTTATAACAGGAATATTGTTTTTCTGGGCCAGTGCAAACTCCTTCTGAATAGGTTGAAGAGATTAAAGTAAAAATGCAATCTGTAAATAGATCAGTCTTTTAATTAGTTTATAGTCTGTTAAGAGATAATATTTTGCTCACATAGATCGTCTGTTATCTAAAGATCTCAGAGCACTTTAGGAACATCAATTAAACCTTAAAAAAAACCCCAACCTTGGAAGATAGGTAAGTGTATTTAGATTAATTAGTGTTGCTGTGAGCAGCAGGCATTATTATTAGATTTAATTTAGTCCAATAATTGACTTATCTGTTAATGGATTCTAATTCATCTGAGAAGGGATCAAATCCATCTGATTAAAAGAATTACATCGACTCAATTAATTCTATTAACTGACTTAATTTGCCATTTAATAATTCGACACATGGGGTCAGATCTTGGCCCCGAAGAACGCAGAAACCAAAAATTACATACCGGAATTATTATGCCAGCAAAACTACGTATTGCAGAGCATGCATTTTTCCTTGCACGTGGCATTTGCAGACCTGGATAAAACATTCAAGGGGGCTTCCTCCGGCCGGATTCCCCCAGCCCTGCGGTATCTTCTCTCCCTGAACCAGGGCCGGCTGGTCATTTTGCTGTACTCATGGTGGCTGCCTGGAAACGAGCAATTCACTGCCTGAGATCTGCCACCTCCCCTCTTTTCTGGGCATTCTCTTCAACCAAGAGGTGAGAAGTTTTACAGAAGTCAATAAAACCTTGCAATAAAACTAACCTCCCTTCAAAGGCAGGACAACCCTCCCACGCCAGCCATTTGGAAGCAGTATATGTGCAAAAAAAACCCCAGCATCTCTTCACTTGGACACTGTTCTTTAACCAGTTGTGAATGTACGGGAGGAGAGGGGAAAGAGGTGCTAAAATGTTATTAGCTCCCCCATCCTTAACGCTGGCTAGTGCTAATTGCTGCTGATGAGCACTATGGACCTTCGCCACAGCCACACCGCTCGACAGAGCTTCCCACATTAAGACTGAGTCTGCGTTGCCCTTGCCTAATATTACCTTCTCTTAATAGGACTGACTTGCTGGGAGAATTCAGGGCTGGAGCCAGCTCACGGGCACCTTTTCCCACATCTCTTGCCTTTTCTCAGACATTAGCTCTCTCTCGTCCTCCCAAAGCCTTCCCCAGGCTGTAATCCTTAGGACATCAATCCACATCACCTCCACCGTCATCTCCCATGTCAGTGGGGACAGGGTTAAGACAGTGGAGAAGCTGTGGGAGACTGCACCGTCTGCAAGGGCGATGTAGCCAAGAAACGAGCTGGGCACTCCCCAGTGCTAAGCCTGGCTCTGACTCACCGTGCCAGCGTAGAGGCAGTGAAAGAGGGAAGGAGACAAAAAGGGCAGGAGGAAAAACAGCCGTCTGCTGCATGAGACGAAAAGTGTCCTCCTTCAGAGGAAGATCCGACCAGCAAGACGGAGATGTGGATCGAAAGTTTGCAACTGTTGAGATCCCCAGACCTGGTTTAAGCCTCTCTCTGGTCTTGATCAAAGGTTACTCCATAATAATGCCTCGGGGGGAGGGGTTCCCAGCACATAATGAATCCTGTGTCATTGCCTTTGTATCCAGTTTTGGCTGTAACACAGATGGTTCTCACTTCAGTAACTCTGACATCTCTCCCCCCTTCATTATCACAGCTAGGAGCTCTGCGTGGTCACATCCTGGACCTCCATGTCCCACCTCACTGTCTCCCCGATTATCATGCTCTAAGTGTTCCCGTGCCAAGCAAGATGATGAACAGATTTCCATAACCTTTCAGCACAGCTAGGGATGGGAAGGCTTTGCAGCTTGATGCGTCAAGGAGTTTTATTAGGAGGCGCGGGGGAGGGAGCAAACGGGGGTGTCAGCAAATGGCCTCCATGGCTGGAGCACTCCGGGTTGTTAGAAGGACGCCAGCAACCAGGAGCGGAGAGGATCCGGTGGCGAGCAGCGACGCAGGCACCGGGGAGCTCCCCAGACGGGAAATCTCAGGCTCTGCAATTGTGCAGCATCGCCACCGGTCATGAGCACGCTCCTGCGCGAGGATTTGTTGTTCAGACACGATTGCATATGTATGAAGGGGACAAGATGGGCTTTGACACATAAATTAGCACTTGTCAGCTGCTCACGGGCACACTTCCCTGCTGCACCCCACTGTAAATGCCGCCTTCTTTTATGGAGAGGAAAACTACATCACGTTACCTGACAGTCACTGTGGGCAAGAGCGTTTCCTGGGAAGCCAGCAGCGAGCACGCAGCGACTAGTTTACATATCAAACCTTAAGAGGATGAATGCAATAAAATGACACAATAATTAGCAGCCAAGTGGCACTTTCCACTCCTGTTTTATCTGGAAATTTGGGAATGACAAAGGACAAGGTTGATGAGACCTCGGGGCAAGGCTTTCTCTGAGAGATTGGGTGACTCTACACAACAGCCATGGGGGTTCATTTCACACCAGCCAGGTGCTTTCTAGCTGTCACCTCCCGTGGCACAGCTCACCCTGCTCCTCCACCCGCATTGGCAGGGGCAGTAGCTGCCCTCTGTGCTAGGCACGGCGTGTACCTCATCCTGCCTGAAGCTCCCCAAGGGAACAACCGTTCCCAGATTTTGACCTGCCATCATCGTAGCCCACCTCCACCTCACCAGTGCTGCACGTGAAGTCAACCTCACGTGAACGTGCGTGCTAGCCAATGCATACACACACATCTGCAGCAACGCCTGAACGCACGGGGCTGTACATCCATAAGAGAAAAAGGACCAGTTCTCTGAACAGCCCTAAAATCCTTCCAGCAACCAACTCGAGCAAAAGCATCTCTGCCACAACCATCTCAAAATGTACCAGAATTAGATTTTTTTTTGTAATTCAGCCTGCTAGCAGCATTTCTACATGTTGCTTGTGTGCAAATCACAATGAGAAGAGTTGAACATGCTGCTAGCCCAGGGGAAGTTCAATTATTTGCGTTCCTGCAGGATCCACACACCCCGAGATTCAACTTAAGCTCTGGGGTACTCTCAAAGCTCCAAAGTCTGCTTAATTTCAGCTCAAACCGAATATCCCCCCCACCTAGAAAGATGAGAGTGCTTCATTGAAGCACTAGATTCACCCAAACTCGAGCCCAGAGTTCATGGGGAAAGAACATCCCCAATCACCAACCTGGGTATCGTTTATGAATTACAGTAGACACACTGTGAACTCATCCGTTGGGCAGAAAAAGATTTTTCTCCTCAAACACCATCACACACTAATAAATTGGGGCATGACACTACTGTGGGAACTGCCTGCAGCTGGGAGCCGGGCTGACAGCCTGCTCCAACACAACAAATCCCACGTTCTTAACCTGGAAAGGGAAAAAACCCTTTTACCCTGTTTTTTATTGTTCTTCTTACTTTTCTCCCAAGAGGTTCTCAGCCCATCATATAGGATTAAAGCCTTTGACCTGGAGTCTGGGGGATCCCAGTAAATATTCTTACCATATTTATCTCCATCTTCTCCTTTGGCACTGATCCTCCTGCCGAGCACTTGGATGTGTTTCCCACTTGTCCTGCTGTAGAGCTGATAGAGCCGAAGCTGCTTCCTGCTCACGTCGTCCCTCGCTCGCGTCTGGTTCTCCACGTGTATCCGAAAATCTACATTCTCCTCGGCAGCAAACATCTGAGAGCGGATGGGGAGGGGCGAGAGAGAACAGAACAGACCATGAAACAAAACAAGCGTCTTGGACAGAAAGACTGCACACCAACCTGCCAACGGGCACGTGGTGCAAGAGGACTCGGATTTGGCTGCCCTTCACTTGACAGCTGCGGCCGCTGTATCAGGCACTCAACATGTAATTCTAGCCAGAGCTGGCTCTCGACAGTAAACCAAACCTGGGTTTTTACAATCAAACTGTGGGGGTTTTTTGAGTAAAAACTTCTGCTCGGTCCTGCTTTGATTTAATCTTGGTCAGCCACGCTGGCCATAAATTAGGCTCTCCTTTGCATATGCATAGCCTCTACCAGGTTACACGGACACGTATGGGAGAAAGGGGATGGACAACTCCATTTCAGAGAATTTGTGCTTCACCTTCAGCAGCTGCATTGATTCCCCAGATTAACTGCAGGGAAGGAGTCAAGGGAAAAAACTATTTATGCTGACATTAGCGGACTGGACTGTAGCTTTGCACAGGCATAAAATCTACTGCGATAAAAGTGTCACTTGTACACGGGCACTCGTCAGCCTAACTTTTTTGCCAGCTCTGCTTTTCAGTGAAGCCAGCTCATTGGTGACCTGGCATGGTCATGCCAGTCTATGGATGCATCTCTGTCCACCTCAACAGGGCCACGGCTTGGGTAGAGATCACGAGGACCAGCAAGAGCCAAACCAGCACGTCCAGCCACGAGGCCGTTATCAGCAGGGGTCTGATCGCTTGAGCCACTTCATCTGTTTTTTCTGGCCAATGGATTAAATTAACCTTAGTTCACTACAGCCTTAAAATATTACCAGAAACTTTCTCTGACACGTCTGCCCTTTTCTGGAGGTCTTGTTTCCTATCTTAACTGTTCTCAAGAAACACCGAAACAGGATTCCAGCTTTTTCTTCCAGAGAGTCATCCCGCCTTGCCCAAGGTCAGAGGGCCAGACAACCCAGACGTTCTCAAGATGCCCTCCCAAAGGGGAGGCTGGGCAGCACGCACCCAAAAGCACTTCACACCCAAACAATACGAAAGCCCAGAAATCACTCCACGATCTGTCCCTGAGAGCGTTTGCACCACAACATCCACTCTGCCAACTCCAAACTCACAGATGGACAATATTTTGGTGGCAGACTCCCTTCACAGGACAATAAATCATTCCGAAACCAAAAGATTATTGAGTGGCACACACACAAAACCACCACACAATAGGCAACTTTTAATTTGACCAAGACAAAGACCATTCAAAGTCTACTCGTTGTTGGTGAGCTCTAATGCTGTGTACCACTTCCGTGTAAGAGACAAAATCCACCACAAAATAAGAATCACATGGGAATTTAGTGATGCCTAGGTTTGGGACTGGCAGAGGAACAACATTTACTCCTAGCAGGGTTACTACTTCTCCTCCTAACACATTCCCACTACGGCACACCTGTCCTCCTAGCCTGCAAGCAACAGTGTTCTGATATATTGGTGTGGGGATGGAGCTGGCAATGCAAATGAAAAAGGGTCAATAAATCCTCATTCAGGTCCATTCCAGGCTAAAACACGTAAGAGCAAGTGGCCACAACACGCAAAACAGCCCCACTTCAGCCTCCTGCATATGTCATCTCATACCAGCAAATATTTTGAAGCCAAATACTCCCTGAAAGTCAAAACCTCAAAAGAACTTTTTAGCGTTTCCAATTATCGAGTAGACACACAGATCAGCAGCAGGAGGAAAACTTTGGGCAGGCAGTGCTGCTTAGCACCAGACCTTCACTAAGCAACGCAAACAAAAACATTATATCCAACACAGTGGCAACAGCAATGAGGTTCACAGGGATGTTGCGGGATCGCCTTTGCTGCCCTTATTAAATGCTGGGATTATGCTATTTGAATCCCAAGTCCTAGGAGAGAAAGCGATTTAACTCTCTTATTTTACTGTCGGAAGTCAGGAGGAGGCTACAGGAGCTAAACGCACAGGCTGAGCAAAAGGAGATTCAGGGCGATGCTGGGTCTAAACAGACATTCAAGGTGACGACGGAGGTGACAGACAAGAATTACACAATTAATCGTAGCAATATTTCCCACTCTCGGAAAACAGCGCAGCAAGAAGCCGTGACCCAAAGCTGAGGACACAAGAGGAGAAGGAGCCATGGCACCTGCCAGGAGGGCACTGCGGGATGCTGACGGAGCTCACGGCCGTCACTCAGCCAGGCTCTGCTCGCTCTCCTCTCCCGAGGCACCGCAGCTACGTCTGAGCACAGCAAGCAGGACTTGGCTTTTGACATGAATAATATTAATTTCTTTTTTTCTTCATACAACTCTTCTTGCTTTCTTTTCAAATGGTATTGTTGCAAAGGATGCTAAACTACTAAAACCAGAGATGTTCGAGTAATGTTGACAGTCTGCCTCATACCCACAAAAGCAAGGCTATTTGCAGTCAAGATTCTGGCTCCATCATTTTAAGATTTAAAACAGATTTTAAATCAAGATGACGTCGTTACATTGCTTTCACCACATGTTAATGAATTTCACATTTTTCTAGGAAAAAAAACAAAACAGGTGGGATCTGAAGCGGGGGAAGGGCAGGTTGCTTTGCTTTCTTGGAAACTTCAAACAGAAAAGGCAATCTGTTTTCCAAAACATGTTTTAATTCTCTCTTTTAATTGTCTCTCGAGCACTCACACCGCAGAGGCCCCAGCCCGTAGCCGCAGTGCCCGGGTGGACTCTGGAGCACCTATGGAGCCATCCTGAGCTGTGGTCAGCTCCGAACATGCCACAAACTCGCTTGCGCGTGTTTGCCACAGTTCTCCTGCCCAAGATCAGCTAATTAAGTGTCTTCTCCCTTTGCAAGAAGGGCACGCTGCAGCCCAGAGGGATGACAACTCCTCCTCTCCCAGCCGAGGGCCTGGCTGGCATCACCCACAACCCCAACACCTTGTCCAAGCCCAGCGGTAGCCTGACGCAGGGATCAGCAGGGGACACCGACCCCTGAAATAAAGTCAGCCCAAGCGTGTATCACTCCATCACTTCTCCAGTAACAGGCCCAGCTCTAACCCAGGGAAAGAAATCCTGGAGGAGGAACGTGCTACAGGTTCTCCTTGCAGCTGACCTGTCCCCCGGTCAAGAAGCCATGGTCCAGAGCAGCAATGGAACCACCAGGATTTAGCTGCCTGCTTAAAGGTAAGCACATGCTTAACCACTCTGTTGAAACAGGATGCTCTGCTGGAGTGTGGCCAAGGTGAATTAGCCATGCCAGCCTGGGTTGCATCTGGCCCGCAGCAGAGAGTATCAATACTCTAAAATAAAATTTCATGCAGTGTCGATTTCATGAGATAAAACCCATTTGATCATTGCTGAAATCCATTCTCACAGTATCCCTGCCCTAAAGAGTATAATCCCTCAAGCAGCTAACTCTACTGAGATAAGAAAGTCCATTTATATATACCGTAAGAGACACTCTCTTTCATAAATCTCAAAAAAATTAGTAACATAAGCCTCCCTCGGTAACTGATGGCTAACGCTCACTCAAGAAGGTCACCTAAAGCCAAGTCCATCCACCCCCAAATACATTTCCATAACAATCACAACCACACAAAAATGAATGCAGAAATGTCTTTAAGTCCCAGCCCCACTTGAAAAGTTAAGGGCTTTCACTTCTGTTCACCAAAGCAAAAGGAAATCTTTTTTTTCCTCTTTTTTTTTTTTTTTTTACTATTAATGTTATTAGTGCATATAAAAACATCATACACAAAATGACCGCCCTTTTTTTTTGGCCTTTCAATCTGATCATCCATGCATCCATGCTGTAGGCAGCAAAACCTACAGACTCTGGATCCAGCGTTCAGCACAACCGTTCCCTGAAATGAATGGCTGCTTGCACCCTCTAGCTCCTGACCAGCAACGTGCCCTGTGGGACACTCTCTAGGGACAGGAAAAGGATTTCCTGCACTACTTTATCTCCTCCAGCATTTTGGTGGGATTTGGGGTTGTATCGTGGTCTATTTTGCAAATCTATCCAACTGGTATGGGCCGCTGCCTATGCAGGACAACTTCAGCATCTCAGGATAGCGGGTTTCATATAACTCTGTCTCGTTCTTTGCCAATGGTTTATAGTCTGCAAAACCCCAGTCATTAAAACAGAGCATCACATTTGGTTTCATTTTTATTCTTCCTCTCTTTTTCTTTTCAATCAGTTCCTTATCCATTATTATTTATTTATCACTACATCTTTCAGTGATGATATACAGCTACAAAGACACCCTAAAAATACAGTTGGCAATACAGAGCTTATGCAAGGGAATAAACAGCATTCCTTTCAAAAACCACCATCACCTCAAGCAACTACAACTTCGCTCTCTACAACTCCCTGAAAGGAGGTTGTAGCGAGGTGGGGGTCGGTCTCTTCTCCCAAGGAACAAGCGATGGGACGAGAGGAAACGGCCTCAAGTTGCGCCAGGGGAGGTTTAGATTGGACATGAGGAAAAATGTCTTTACCGAAAGAGTGGTGAAACATTGGAACAGGCTGCCCAGGGAAGTGGTTGAGTGACCATCCCTGGAAGTATTTAAAAGACGTGTAGATGCGGCGCTTAGGGACATGGTTTAGTGGGCATGGTGGTGTTGGGTCGACGGTTGGACTCGATGATCTTAGAGGTCTTTTCCAACCTTAATGATTCTATGATTTTATGATTCTAACTGATGCATCAGAAATGCCTCACTCCTGAAAAGAAGATGATCTCCCTCCTCTCTGTTGTACTTGCCCAATCATTCAAGGTAGGCGCATTTAGTCCTACCTCCTTTCCAAACAGCCACAGAAACCAGAAACAACATCTGTCTTTAGACAACCCACACTGGGAGATTTTCAAGTGCTTTTTTGCCGAATGATTCTCAAACAGTGAGTGGATTTCATTTTACATGGCTTTACAATGATTCTTCAGCTTAAAGAATGACTCTCCTATTTGTTAAATCTCAGATGGAAGGTGAGGGAAAGACCGTTTTGCTGATGCAGCCTAAGGTTTCACCATTAAGTAATCCAAGAAACACTCAAGAACGGCAAAAGCCTCTGACAGCAGCACTGCAATATTAGTCCTACGCAAGCTTGTGCCACATCTCTGCAAACACTGATGCCTTGTTGTGAACGGAAAGCAATCACAGCCCCGCCAAGGTCAATGAAACCCTCATGGTGCCAAGCCATGTTTACGGGATTTGGCTTTCCATCCAACCAACCTCTATGCACTTCAAATTTTCTATTTTGAGCTTTCCAGTAAAAGGGGATGTTAATCTGTTATTGTTCATGTCATAAAGCGTTACAGCATGAGATGTCCAAGGCCCACAGCATGGCCAAGTTAGCTGGGAGCTGGACTTCAGAATTTCCTGATTTTTTGCTTTTTATCCTACGGAGCCTCCAAGCCTCATCAGAGAGCAAACCATATGTCATTCCCCAAACTGAACCAGGAATACAAAATCCCTCTCGCTAAGGGCCGTACTGATTGCAAAAGATAAACAAATCAAGCTATTCAAAGTCCTTTCAAACCCCATCTGATAAGCAGGAAATACTTATTACCTTTCAGCCATCAAATCAACCTAATATTAATGATTTTCTCCATGACCTTCTAAACACATGAAAGTTAACTCGATAAGGTCAACAAGAGGATATCCAAGACAGATCTCTCTCAAGTCCGCAAAGGCAAGTAACAAACCACTTTGCTTCCATGACTTTGGCAAAATTCCTCTATGCCAATTACAGCAGGATTTGCTAGCTCACCATGACAGCCATCCTTGACATACAGTGAAACACAATGCACTCCTTATATGCTGCTTTTTCCTCCTCTTAACTGCAAAGTCAATCCATCGCCAGGATATTGTTACCTTCAGGTTACAGAGCCCAGTTCGAAGCCAGACAGAAGTGGATGTGCACTGCTCTGACGTATTCACTTCTTTGGGCTTAGAAGCACATTTGGAAATTCATCTAACACAAAGCGGCTCCGTATTCAGATGCGCAGCAGGAACCTGGAGCGAAGGGAGAGGGCACTTCGGAGTCAATCTCTGTGCATCCAACGAGAGAGAGGCTATGGCGTGACAGTGCCAGAACTACACAAATGTAAGCAAGCCTTTCAAAATAACAGAACTTAGACCTTTGTTTTGGTGTTTGTTTCTTCCTGCTATCCACAGAAAAATATTTTTTCCTTGAAAAATAAACATGCAAAAAGCTAAGCTGCACTCTCAATCTTGGGAGATGTCACCTTGGATGATGACTGTGTACCCTCCAGGGTGCACTGTGAGAAAGGGCAACGCGGTGCACCATGGAAGTGGTTGTTCAAAACAATGCAGACATGAGACTCCCCAAAAGACTCCACCAATGGCGTTTACAAAGTATTTCACTTGAAACGCTTTTTGATATTTTTTTTTTTGGTGCGAAAAAAATATTTCATTGGACAAGCATAAATGTCCTATTGAAAACCCAGATGCCAAAAGATCTCGCTCCACAAGAGCTGTACCACTTTACAGCCCGTTCACAAATCGAGTCATGAACAATCTTTTGTCTTTGCTTCCTTAGAAGGCTGTTTCAGAAACACTTCCCTAATATTCTCTGCCTTAATTTTCTACCTCGCATATTTACATCCAGTTTACAACTGTTTATTCTTGTGCCGACAGTGTCCTTCGGCTTGAATAATACTTTTCCCCCTTGTGCTTCTCCTTGCGATGTGTTCAGGCTACTCCCTTTCTCCACTCCCTTCCCAGCCTCCATTTCACCATGCTGGGAAAGGAAGAAAGCCAAGCACCAGACCACCTCCACCCCCACCTCCCCTCCTGTGCCTGCCCTGGCCTCAGAGGAGCTCCTGCCCGCACTGAGGACGGGTGCCAAGCTCTCCTTCGGCATGGGCCCATGCAGAAGACACCAGCCCATTATGGGGAGAAACCCAGAGCTCTCCCCGCTCCTGCACAGATATGCTCTGAAATTGAGCCCCTAATTCTTTGACTTGAGCGCCTTCAAGTTGCTGTAGTACGTGAAATTCAATGATGTTTGCTCTTTGTTTAATGCACTCTAAATGAGGTGCATGTAGGGATGGAGCTGGAAAGGAGAAGGAAACGGGGTGATGAGGGGGTCGAGCCTGCCCATCCCTTTGGATTTCAGAAATGTTAAACAAGACGCAAAGAGAAGACATTTCCAGGGCTTGGAAGAGGGGACATGCAGCTCAGCGAGGTGACACGTACTTGGATCCAAAAGCTGCTCTGCAAGCGGAGCCTCCTTTTCTCCGGAGAGCTGCCTGCCACATTCGGAGAGGCCATACATTAAATCTCCTTGGGCAGTGTCAGACCTTCATTCTCTCCAAAACACACAGCCCCTGAGAAATAGGGCTATTGCTCAGCCAAACTCCCCAGCATCTCCCCGAGATCCCGCCAGCTTTGCAAGCCATGTACCACTGCTATCCAGCTCCCCTAAAGCAACGTGTCCATTGACCCTCAGATGGCAGACAACAGTGTTACTGAGCCTGGTATGAAACCATGAGGAAGGCAGGAGGGAGTGCCAAAAAACTGGAACCTGAGAGAGTTTGAGGAAACGAACGTTTTATGGCCCATCAGTCAGTATTTGGCCATTTTCTAGAGAAAGATGATGCCGCCTTCGAGAAAACCAATTTTCTCTTTTTGATGATGGAGTGAGCCTTAGCCAGAACTGTGAAAACGCACCATTTGTGAGATGGCGACATTTTAAACTTGTTCCACCCTGGGAAATGGTTCAGTCTGGGGAAGAGCAGGGTTTCAGCCTTGATTAATGACTTTTAAAACCCCAGGCGTACTCAGGTGCAACCAGAGGAAGGGAAGGCGCCTCCAGCGAGCGCTGCCTGCCGGTGCAAAGCCCAGCACGAGAGTGTTGCTGAAGTGCTGCAATGCAGCTCTCTTACACGGGCTCCAACACCCCCGTCCTCCACATCTCCACCTCCATCTGCCCGTTCTCACCGATTCAGAACCAGGTCACTGGCTGCAGCCCCCAAGTCACATCATTAATATAATTACCACGAGCAACAGCAGCTCAGCAGCCTGCAAGAGGGAGCCCGCCCCTCCGGCGTCCACCTTCCCCCCCCGCAGGAGCCTGCGTCGTGCCGTGGTGCAGCAGCGCCCGAGGGGCCAAGACCCAGCCACTTCCCAGCACCAAAAGGCACCTCTTTCCCAGTGGGACCAGTTCCTGCTACCTGTGCTAACCAAAGCAAACCAACCCCGTGCATCTCAGCTGCAGGGGTATCTGCAGGACACCGCCTCTCGCCACAAGCTCTTGACAGTTTTGATTCTCCGGAAATACAATTCAGACCCTAATTCTTCTTATTATTTTTCTCCAGTTGTGATATATCTTTTTTTTTTTTAATTCAGGGCTGGTATTATTTTACCACAGCTATCAATCAGGCAATGAGCAAGCAGGGCTTTTTCTTTCTTCCTTTCTTTCTTTGTCTTTCTTTCTTTTTAATGCTTGTTATATCTCTGCTATATACTTCCTCTCCATACAGAAATATCCCTTCAAAGCTTGATATTATTGAGCAGCTTTCAACCATGCCCAGCAGAGCCATGTATTCTCTGCATTTGTCTGGCCTTTGTTTCTAGGAATGAAATACCAATGGCTGAACAGTGTGACTTCATTTCACTCCTTCATTCCAATACTTGTTCTATTTCTATCCCACTGGGTCAAACTCACCTATTGTGAGACCTCACCGATTTCAATTACATCAGGGATTAATTTGTTCCATTGCGTTGAAGCTGTTAATACAATCCTTGCTGGCTCTAGATTAGAAAAGGCATGGTGGAGACCTCCCTCGCAGGCAGTGTGTTTAACAGCAGTCTTGATCTTCATTTTTGTTCAGCGGTGGTTTTTTTTTTTCCTTCCCTTTGTGCCCCTTTGCCCCTCTTTTCACAATCTTCTCCTTCCTTTCTAAATTGCCCTTATCAGAACTGGGTGGTCCTTCTGACTTCCACTGCGACTGGCAAAACGTTGCCTTCCAAAGCCGCTGCCCAGGGCTTGCGAGGGAGGTCGGCGCTGGAAGGAAGGTCTGACCCGAAGCCACCCGACGCCACGCAGACGTGACCACTCCAGCTTTGGCACCTCATCTCCCCCAGGATGATTTCGAAGGGTCGCTGCAGGTCCCCGTGTACCCAAAGGGATCTGCAGGTGCTCGGTTCTGCAGCTCTGACCGTTGGCCGACCGCCAGTCGACCGAGGTCTCAAGGGGAAAACTGAGATCTTCCATGTAGCAGATGGACACGCTGAAATGCACGTTTGTCAAGTAACTCTGGTTGTCCTTTCTGGGGTACCCAAACTGGGACACAAGATCACGACAGAGCTTTAAAATGTCCAGCCCTGTGGTCTCGTAGGACATCTGTGACACCAGTTTAAGGCGACCTCAGCCATCCTGACTCAAAGTTGTCATTTATCCACGTGATTTTGTCTCAGGAAGAGATACTGATGCAGGGAGGCTTAAGGCCCACGCCCTTTGCACGCGGATGCAAAGCAGTTTAGCTTTGCTCGAGTGCTACAACCCTGTCCTGCAAGATCCACTGCTTTTCCATTTTAAAAAATCCAACCACATCTTAGTGAAACTATATTTTTAGGAAATAGTGTGATGATTCCAGAATAATAAGAACAGGAGTTTCAAAAAGATAAGTAGGGGGAAAAGTAGAGGATATTAAAATAAAACCAAACAAACAGCTCAACAAACAGATTCCTCCCTTGCTTACTGAAATACATTAAATTTCCGTGGTGGTTTCATGAGGTCACCTCAGGCTTCCACGGGGCACCTCTGTGCAGCCTGGGCTGCAGGAAGTTGCAAGGGTTAATGCCGTAGCTGTCAGACTTGCCAGACAGAAGTTGGACAGGCTGGGTTTCAGGGCTCCAAATTTGTTCCCATGTTCAGCACCTGGTTTTCCAAAATGTACAACGTTCCCATTTACTACTGCACTAATTTTTTTTTTTTCTTACTGGAAGAAACATAGGAATAAGCTGGATTCGTATCACCCAACTGTTTATTTAGCACTGCCACTCACCTCAGACCTTGGCGGAGCCATCCAGGGACAGGGTGAAGCCCCCACGTCCCCTCCAGGCACTGCCCCACCTGCCATCTCCCACTCCTAAGCTGACCCCGCTCAGGCCTCATCCCCTTTGGTGCCAAATATTGCCTGAACAGCACTGCCTTGTAACTACACGGCCTGGACCTGGACCGTGTATGATCACGGCAACCCTAACCTTGGTGCCAGCAGAAAACCTCGCACCTCCCCAGGACCGAGACCTCATTGCATGTACATTGCTCTGGACATGTCCTGCTATGCAGATCAAACCCACCCTGAGACACACAACCCACGGAGAGAAGACAGGATTGGCTCTAGAGGATGTGTTAAACTACAACAGCCTTCACGAGAGTCCTGATCTGCAAAAATCACTGCTTCCACAAGCCTAAGATTTCCAAAATACTCCCCTTTACAGTTGAAATCTCCTACCGTGGTTTCTCCCCAGATGGTTTTGCTGAGGAAGAGCTAAGCTCCCATCGTTGCCAATTCATAACAGTTATTTCCAATACCATCAAGTTCAATGAGGGCAAAACAAGACCCAAAACAATTCCCCCGCTTCCCGCCGTGCCTCCCAAGGGGTGCACTCTTTGCTTCGGGGGAAGTTTCGATATTCATTAATTCCCCACACTCTCTGCTGACCGGTGGCAACGTCCTTCAGGCTTGGCACGGGCCATGCATGACCCAGGATCCCTGCATGGCTCTGTGCTACTGCCACTGCTCCTCGCTGCTAGCACCAGGACGTAAATATTTTTCAGAAGTAGTTTCATGCCTGTGTCCCTCCTCGCGGCACGGGTATCGCTGCAAAGACAACTGCAACAAGGCGCTGTAGAACAGCCCCAACCAACCTCTCTGAGATCATGGATCCACAAAGCCAGCAGTTGGATTCGGGGAGCTTGGCACGCTACAACTGCCTTCACTACCTTAACAAAAAAACCACGTTTCTTTTCTTTATGGAGAAAATACTCCTGCTGAAATAAACTGCCCTGATATGCAGGAATTAAAACCACTCAGCAATCCAAACTGATGCAAGTAGTTGTCTATTAGTGTTTTTGAGCAGTTGAAACAGGCATTCAAGACACAAAACCTCAAGAGGAAACTGTAAAGTCTCTCCAGCCCAAAACACACTAAGAGCAAACCCGGTGCCCGACAAGGCAGCGGCGCAGTAACCCGTGTCTGAGCACGTATCACCCACACGGCGAGCCGCAGAGGAGGTCCCTTTTGAAGCAGACCCAGCAGCAGCAGCAGCCAAGTTGTTCCCAAACAACTTAAAAGCCTCTGCACAAAGCACAGGGAGCTCTGCAACGGTGAGAAACAAGGGTGAGGGGGCTGCCCCTCCCCTATCCCCGCTCATCCCCAGGGTGCTGCTGGCCAAGCACGCAGTTTGTCCCCATCGCCCTCCGCTCCTCGTCCCATTTCACATGCAGCGGTGGAGGAGCCCAGCTTGGCCACGCCGGTTGGGTTGCAGCAGAGACCAGGGCAGTCCTCCCAGCGGGGTGCTTCTGGCACAAAAGCTCCCGGCACCCCACTAAAAATACTTACCAGCAATTTGTTCAGCTCTTCAAACAAGGTCTGAGCCCAATTACTGAAAACCTGCCAGGTTCAAAGCACTCCCGACCTTTTCTCTCCTTCCCTCCATCAGCAGCAACTTCCTCCCGGGGCAGATGCTCCAGCTGCAAACCTGTTTGGCCATGGCAGTAGGACAGAGTGGAAACCCCAAACCCGCTCCCCTGAAACCGGGCAGGGGTTTTCCAAACCGTGGAAAAAGGCAGAGTCGTTCCCCCCTAGGACTTACAAGGCCAGTTTAAAGCACGGGCCCATCAGGTCCAAGGTGACATCTCTGGCTCTTCTGCTCGATACCAGCCCAGACGGGACATCCACGAAAACAGGAGCAAAAGCACAAGACGTGGGAAACCCAAGCGATACGCAGGAAAACACCACCGTCAGAAGGAGACAGAAGATCACCGGAGACCGATCTCCCCATAAAAGAAATAAACATTTGCAGTGGCAGCGCTGCAGCAGTGATCTGATGTTTACCCTGGTAGCTCCTTTCATCCCGGTCCCCTGACATCGTCCAAGGAACACAGATCCCTGCTCCCACTGCAGAAAAGCAACTCCCTCTAGGGTAAAACATGGCAACTGCCGAGCAGCGCACACGAGTTCAGGGCAGGATTTCCAAAATACCTTTTTCCATTGCATTTGCAAAGAAAAGAGAGATGTGGCTAACAACTATCTCCCCGCACAGTAGCTCCCAAGCACTGATCTCACGTGAAAGGTGGCTTCTCCAAAAGCACACAGCTGATTCAGCAGAGATGCCTGGAGACCCTATTGGATTATCCCGTGCCACTTTTCATCTGTCGAGTTTCCTCTCCGGAAACCTTTTACGAAGCTCCAACCGGTCCCGCTCCTGCTTATTCTGGCACGGTAACACCTAGTCATCCTACACGGGAATGGTGCCAAGGGGAAAGGGACCTCCTCAGGTGTCACTGCTCACTCATCCCATGATTTGGCAGCTTCCACACAGTGCTGGGATATAAGAAAATGGTTGTGACCAAGGACAGGGAGGTTAATCCATCTAACAATAACTGGAGGCCAATCGGGGGATTTACTGAAATTGCAGGAGTCATTCCGCTGGGAACGTTTGTGCTGCTGATACCTCACTTCTGCCTTGCGTTCATTCTCACTAGCCTGCCTCCAGTTTTTTCATGCCTGCTTTTAGGACTGGCTGACATTAGCTGTTTGAGACCCAAAATCCCTCCCATAGCTTGCACCTTCCCCTTCTACATTTAAAGTTTGTCTTCTCCATCATTCAACTGAGCATATTCTTTACTCCCACCGTCTCCAACAGCACCGCTCTGAAGGGAGACATTTGCAGGTTCAGGGCAAGTATCAAGTCCATGTTATGGAAACTACCAAAACATCACTGGAAACTGGTAAAAACACAGCAGCCTCAATGGTTACATGTCTCCTGAGTACCAGCCTGCTAATATTAGTTACTGAGGGGGGAAAGTCCTGTTTCTGTGGGCTGATCTCTCTTTCAGAGCCTAATTACAACACCCGATGGGGATGCCCAGCTTGGGGGACAGCCTCTCCAGGCTCTTCATCCTGACCCAGTGAAATAAAGCCTGTGACAGCAGGGCTGGTGTGGCTGAACATGGGTGTCCCCTTTCCCAGAAAGGGGGACAGAGGGGACGTAAGCTTCACCTGCCCTGCTCATGCGGGGGCCCAGAGATGCCCAGCGCTGGTGTGCCACAAGGAAGGCTTAGGTTTGGAAATTACGTTGGAGGCTCCTGAACAGGAGAGAGCAGGGAACTGGGACAACAGCACAGCACAATCCAGCAGGAGACCAGCTCCCAGGAACAAGCCACTGGGCCTCTCTGAACCCACTGGGACTTGTTAAAGGCAAGGTCCCGGGGTAACAGCGTTGAGGAAGAGCCATCAGGGTGAAAAGTGGAGTAGGCCAGCAAATTACCTAAAAATAAATGGCAATTTATGAAATCACAGTCATGGAGATGAGCACCCCCTTGTCCTTCAAACAGCTTTTCCCCATTTCAGTTGCACACTTTGCCAACACATTGTTGACGAGTTTCCTTTTCCTCTCCCCAGGTTACCATGACCAAGCACCTGCAATATTAGAGTTGTTCCTGCATAGTTCTCTTCCCATGTACATGAGAAACATCTTTATTTAGAAAAGTCTTGCAAGCTATTTCTGGAACAGGGCTTTCCAGAGATGATTTTGATCAGTAATTCACTTATTTGAAAAACAAGATGCAAAATTTCCTTCATCTCTGCAAGGGAGATATTTTCTTTTGATCTTGCTTTATGCTTTGCTTGCCTTGCAAAACCTATTTCTTGAACTGTAAGGCAGGATGGAGCTCTCTGGCTGTCCTCTGAACCCCAAATACATCACCACGGGGGCCCTGCTGATGTAGGAGGTGGACAGAACCAATTTCTATTTGAAAATGCGTTACTTACTTTAAATAAATCTCTTCAAATCAACTTACCTGGGAAGATCCACTTTTATTTAGCAAAACTGAATTAAAGTCATCATTAACAACAACCATTTCTGTTTCCTATCATTTCTCTAGGGTGGCCCTACCTGAAACCACGGTCTGAGATGCCGCACAGTAACATGCTGCAGAGCTTCCAGGAGCGATCAGCAAAGCACGATTTCACACCAAAAACATCCCCAACCTAAGACCAAGATGTTCAAAACGTTCACGTTCAGTGAACAAAACGTATGGCCAGCTCCATAAGCTTCGAGGGAAAACAGAAGAGACGGGAACCACCTCTGTTTCAGTGCCGGCACCCAAGATGCTCCTCATCAAGCCCGGTGCTCTCGCAAGCCCGCAGAGAAGCTGCCAACCCTTTCTCCCCATGCCCTGCCAAAGGCGGTCAGCAAACCGAGGACTGAGAGGGAGGTAAGCGCCGAAGCTGGGCATCCCCCGGACCCAGCCCAAAGGCATGTTTGAGGAGGTGTATTCTTGCACCTCCCAATTCACTAATGCCCTCCCCAAAACGATGCTCCTGTACCATCACTGCTGCTTTCAGCCTGCCGCATGCTGCAGCGCGCGGTGGCAGAGTCCCCTCAGCTACACGTGGTGACGTGCTGCAAGACCTGCCGGCACCATCCCGGAGATGAGAAAAACGGCTTTGGAGCAGTAACTTAGGGCTGCCAGTCACACCAGCTCAGTACCTGCTAACAAAAGGGTCGAGCATCTATTTGGCGCTCCCGATTTCCCTTTATAAAAACCCTGCTGCCACAGTGTCCCCTTTCTGAGGAAGCCAGAGGGTACTTCATCACTGCCTGCTCCTGCTTGTGGGCACAAGTGGCTGATCAATTCTGCTTAAACAAGTTACCGCCGATGCAAACCCCAGCCTGCTGTCTTGGGCTAACGGGCGCTGCAAGCATTTTCACTCTGACTTAGCAACTCTGCTCCAGGCTGCTCCATGGAGCGCCCACAAAATCCATCAGCCATTAAGAGGGAGCAATAAAAAACTATCCCGGCTGGGTTGGTCTGTAAAGGCTCTTCCTCCACCACAGCCAGGCATCACTCCATACCTGCCAACAGCCGCAAAACTTCTCCTTCCCCAAAAGTTCTTTGAAATACATTCTCAAACCCTGTTCTCTCTCCTGTTTATACCACACTCCCTTTATTATCGAGAAATCTCCAAGTAATTTATAAGCCCACAAGCTCCTGTGCTAACAGGGCAATAAATCACATTTATATACCCCGTCGCCTACTGTTCAGAGGGCTGCAGTGCCGAGCCTGCCGGCCGGGCGGCCACGGGGCCGGGCGAAGCGAGGCGGCAGGGAGCAGCCACTGCCTTCCCCAAACCCTCCACCCTCCGCAGCACACGATGTGTTCAGAGAAGGCAGTTTTGTTCTGCATTGGCCGGATGTTTATTTTTTAAGTAGCCGGAGAGGATTCCAGCCTGTGTCCTACCTCACTGTGTTTTCCCCATCTGACACCAATACAAGCACACAAAAGAGGGTTTTCTTTTTACAAAATCAAACCAAAGGAGGAGGATGTTTTTGGCTATTTTCCTCCAGGAAAGAGGTTGCCCATCTAATAATCCCTAAATGGGCAGTGGGTTGTTGGGCTTTCATGTGTGCCTCTGAGCCTCCCCTCGCTGTGCCAGGTCGCTGGTTTTCTTTTCCACGGAGTTGCAAAACCCCTGAATAACAAGGTTTGTGCATGGAAGTGCTGACACAAACCTTAACTACAGCATCCTGAACATGATACCAGAATAAGGACGCTCCCTGTGTGGCCCAGCGTATGGATAAATAAAGCATTTCAGCAGCCAGCGCCGACAGATCATAAACCTCCACGAGCATAAATACCAACAACAACCCAAAAAGATTAGAGGGCTTACGGGTGAGGCAGGCTGGGATGATTTAGAGTTGGGGTGGAAGGGTCATTATTGCTGAATAGGTGGGGGCGAGCAGGCCAAAGAAATCAATAAACCATTCTGCTCCCAGGGAAGGAAGGGGCCACGCTAATTGTGCAAACACACATTTTCCGTTTGAGGCTGGAGATCTCCGGCTCACCCAACACGGATGGATATGGGGAACTCGCACCGTCTTGCTGAGAAACAAGGACTTCACCCCGAGACACGTGCCCCGGGAGCTCCATCACTCGGAGAAGAGCTCACCTAAGCACCTCGCTGGGTGCAACTCGCTGCTGGAGGCAGCTTCAGATGAATGCAGACCCAGGCAATGTTCATCTCCAGCTCCATTAATTTCAGTTTTTATGAAGTTAATGTACAGTTGGGATAAGGACCTCAGTTGCTTTCAGCATCACCATCAAGTCAGAGCTTTTCCAGTGCCCAGCTGTAGCACCGTACAACCAACTGACAGGTCCTGCCAGCACCAGTTCTCTTCAAGCACCAAAGACAAGCTTTGGGAGCAACTTCACCCCTGATAAAATAACCACACTTGCAAGTTGCCACGCTTGCATCGGAGGTGGAGGTGGCCCCAAAATTAGCCACAACAGATCGCTGCATCCTACATCGAGGACGGACACACGGCTTTGCAGCCGGGTTTCCAGGCTCACAACTGCTAAGCCACCGAGTTCAAAGGCGACAAGCAATTCCTCCTTTGCCTCTTCTCTCTTCTCCTTCGGTCCTCCCCATTCCCAATTCTTCTACCTTTTTCCCCCACTTTCTTTCTAGGGAAGAGAGCAATGACAAAAGACACCAGCTTTGGAGAGTAAAGCCCATTTATAAACAGAATAAATATACACTATACAAATAAATAACTATTTGTACCTAATGGGCCAACGTACCTAAAAGCCCATCTTTGGGACATACCGCGGGAGGTCGTTCAGGGAACCAGCGGACAGTGGCAATGCCCGTTATTCCCATGGAGAAACCCGAGCTCACAAGCATGTACCGGTGCAAATGGTGACGATCTTCATTCCCGGCTAACCAGAACTCTGAGCTGATGCTGGTGGTAACAGGAACCTGCTCTGGTCCCTCTGCGTGAGCCAGTCTCCTCCTCTGCTGCCTTTCCAGAGATGTTTAAAGAAAATGCTCTTTGTATCAGTTAATAAAATAGCTCGAAACCTGCCCAGGTCATGTCAAGCTTACTGCCTGCAGTTAATGGATTTCAACTTTACTTGGGATCTTGAGAGTTTTTAAAATCAGTAATTTCATCTTCCCTCCAGAAATAAATTCCTCAATGGTTTCACTGCAAAAATATTCCTAGGAACGGACAATTCTGCTGCTCATGTACTAAAGACCGCACGGAAAAAAAAATCAGATTAATATTGAGCCTTATCAAAAGTATGGCATAAACCATGTGTTGAATTTAATCCAAACCAAACTGTCAATCTGCCTTCAGGATCAGATATAACAAACATGTGAGCCTAGGGCCAGAAATGAAAAGCACGGTTTGTTTTCTAATAGAAGATTTGTACTCATCTCTATTAGCCGCGCTCCTGCGTGGAAATCTTTACGCTGCAAATGCCGGACAAACAGGATTTCTTATCTTTCTGCTTTGTTGAGTTACGGAAAAGTTTCATTTGGTTTTAATTAATTTAGATTGCAAGTTTCCCATTTTCAGGGAACAATTCTCAACAGTTTTGGAAAATCAATCCTTTCTGAAACATTTTAAATAAGGGAAAAAAGAAAAAAGAGGCGTTACAATCACTAAGGCACCTTCCGAGGTTTAGGTTGCTGCGTCCCCGCGCAGTTTGCGGGTACCAGGGAGAGCCCAACACGCTTTGCTGCATCCATCACCAGTCACCAACAGCGGGAAAAAATGCTGCTGGGGGGAAATTCAGGCCAGCCGCGGGCAAACACGGAAAGGAGACCTTATGACATGAAGCTGGAGATTCCCCAAGAGCCCTTTCTTTGAACCACCGGCATTGGTGCCTACAGCACTGGGATGCTGTAAAGCACCGTGCCTCGGTCCAGACATCCCCCTGCTCGCCGAGCATCCTTCTGCAAGGGGACCTGCAGGAACGGGCCAGAGCCCCGCGGCGCCCGGCACACAAACGGTGCCAACGAAACACTACGGACAGTTCCCCGTTTGGTCTGGGAATGCCTATAGCTCCCCACCTCCCCGGGCCCGCCACCCGGCTAACAGAGCAGCTTTGCGAGCTCAGCCTTGCTGGCCCTGTGTCAGAGTTAGCACAGACTTTCTTTAGAAGTGAAACCCCACGACTTAACCTGGTGTTGCTCAGCTTCTTGGCATGCACGGTGATGGTGCACGCTGGGGAAATCAGGCTCCCAGAAAGAAATGAAAACTGCGCAAATAAATTCCATTTTCTTGTTTGCTAAATTCAAATGGCGATTAAATTCATATTACCTACTCTTTCAACGTAAACAGCACAAAAGCAAGCCCTCTGCCTCTCTGGCAGACTACTCCCATTTATTTGCTCCCTCTCCAAATCAGCGAACACAGCCCGGCCAACCCAGAGGCTGGAGGCACCGCCGCGATGCTCATGCTAGCGGGGTCAGGAGTGAGGATGATGCTCTCGGGGTGCCTCGGGGGCAGCCCAGTCCCGTCCCCTACCTTGCCAGTGCTTTGGTGGCTCAGCTGCACCTACGCAGGTTAGGGGGGCAACCCCAGCAAAGCACTGGAGCAGGCATCTCATTCACCGCATCCACATCTGCAGGCATCTGCACATCTCGTAAAAATTCAGCCCTGCAGTCTAGCTATCAATTTTGCCACAAATCGGTCAGTTTGGCTTGCAGGTCAGAAGAGTTCTCTCGTAGGGGCTGAGATAACGCTATTTCGAACTCACAAAATAAATACACAGTATAACCAGGGCAGACCCTCCGTGCCTGCCCCGCAGACCACGGCTGGGGCTGGCCAGCGCTGCTGGGCAGAGCTGCCCGCGCTCCTCCCTTCCAACCCGAGACGTACCAGCTTCGCTGATCATTGAAAACCCCGATGTAGAAACAGGCACGCTCCCTTTTGCATTGCAAAGTTTTCCATCCCTGATTGCCCCATGGTTAGGCTGCCTCGTCACACAGCGGAACACCCAACACGGAGTTTCACATCTAATTTTAGGTCAAGTTTGTAGAACTGCCTGTTCCCCGGGATAAAAATGCCATGTGTACACGGCATCAAACATTATTCCTGTAAAAGGCCCCGACAATCAGACCTGCTGGTTTTTCTATTGATTGCTGGGGGGCTGTTTGCTATTCTGATCTCAGCTGGTCGGAAGTCTCCCCAATCACCGCAAGGTCGCGACCACGGGGTCAGAAACCTGCACTACATACATCATAATTTATTTTACAGATAATCAATACTGCACTGCACCATGCAATCTTACAGTACAGCCCCACATTGAGGGACTGATGCTACTCGTACAGGATTGTAACCTTAAGGCCTGGCAGCTTAAGGGGGTCAAAATCAGCTTTCATTTTATAGTTGGAAATCATGGCTGGAAGTAGAGTACGCACCCCACTCGCTGTTAGTTTGTACATTCGTATAACTGAGTCAAATTCTGCCTACAGTTTGAATCCAACTTGGGAAAATAAATATTAGTATCCGTTCAGGTTCGTATCTGACAATTCGACAGGAGAAGCCCAAGGAGCAGCACGGTTAGCGGATTGCCCAGGGTTTGCAGGGAAGGAGGTGACCCCAGTCCCACCTGCGGGTGAGGGAACCCGTGCGATCGCAGCACTGCAGTGCCAGCTTTCCAGACCGTCCCTCTCTTCAAATGGATTAATAGCGACAGAGAAGCAGCAAAATGCCCTTCTATCAATATTGTCCTTCATCCCATTTCCTAATTTGTATTCCCAGGGCTTCATATCCCGCCAGCCATGCCCACGGTCACCCAGCACGCATGCTGAAAGCCCAGTTATTTACCAGGCTCGCCACTGCTCCCTGCGTTTTTCTGTTAATTCTGAATTTCTGCAGAAGAGTAGCTCGGGGTATTCCAAAAGATACAACAGCTTTTTAACAAGCTGTCCTTAAAAATTATGCCAAAGATAGTATTTTAGCAGGAAAGAAAGGGATTTGAAATATGCAGCAGGAGAAGAAGGAACTGGGAGGAATAAGGAGTGCTGGAAATACCTTGTAGGAAGAGCAATCCGTTATTAATTAATTGCTGCATTCTGGTATTTATATCCATGCAATATGCAGTTCCCTGGGACCTTCACCAAGGTTTAGCATTCATCAATCTCAACGTGATTTGGATTATAAAACACAGCACACCCGGCCCCTTGCCACTCCGCTTCCCCTCAGTGCCATCCCCCCGTTGTTTGCAGGATCCGGCCCCTCAGCCTGGCCACCGCCTGGGGCTCTGCCTCCGCCCGGGGCAAGCCCCGGCTCCCCGAGTCTGCCCCAGTGAACCCAGAAAAGCACTGTCTCACCTTCCATCTCAGCGTGGGGCGAGCCCGAGGGCCGGGCTCTGCCTCATCTCCCGTCATTGCCGGCCATATGGCGGTGAGCAGGACCTGCCGGACTGTTCCCCACTGCCCCCTTTTTATCCCGTTTCAACTGCCCCCCGAGGCAGGGGCTGTGATTACCCAACACCGCGGCCTCAGATCTTCCCCCTTTCCTCCCAGCTTGCCTCCAAAGCAAAGTTCACCTCAGCCGGCATTGCCAGCGGGCTCGACAGGCACGCGCTCCGCTACAGCCATGAAGCAGGAACAGCACCACACTGAGACAGGAGCTATAAGCCGGAGGATGCTGTTAGACGCTGTTACTGCACTATAAGGTCAGTATGTTAAAGGCATTTCAGATTTTCCAGCAGCATGACCTCTTTTCCGCTGGCTGCAGCAGAATAAAGCAGATAACCTCATGAAAAAGCAAATGCCTGCAGCGAGCAGGGTGTAAGTGGAGTCTGGCAAAGGGCAGGGTGCTGTGCCGGGGAAGGATGCGCTGTCGCTACATGGAAAACACTGCCTTGTGGTTTAGCTGAAATCCAGCTGTTTGTGCGGGCAAAACAGGCAGCGAGGTGTTGAAGCGTTGCCCAGGGAGCCCAGCCCCGCATCGAAGCGAGCTGGCAAGCCCAGCACCGGGGGCGCAAACCCTGCAGCCTGCCCCTGGCCAAGTGGGGAAGATTGGCACGTCGGCTCCCACCCACCACAGCCCCCGACGCGGCAAGGAGCTCGCACAAAGGGAAACATGCAGACCATGACAGGCTAAGCCTCCTCCTTCCTCTCTCTGTTCCCCTTTCTTTCTCTTCATGCTATAGCGAGGCTGCTGAATGCCAATAGGAAAATACTTTGGCAGAGCCAGACAGTCTTTTCTATTTTGGTTTTTTTTTTTTTTCTTACTTTCCCTCCAGCTGCTTCACTGGATGCCTAATCCTCCATGGACATCTGGAGACGTACCAGGACACAGAAGCGACATACCAGGTAGGCAGCGTAATGCACAGCTCTGCATCATTTCTGGTTGTACCTGCTGTTATGGCACAGTGGGTGATCAAAACACAAAAACCCAGGGAAGGAAAGAAAAAAAATAAGGTTCGGACCTGTCGGGGCCGCAGATTCCCACGTGGAAGCCCCCCTGGTCTCAGCAGCAGAGCATGGGAAGGTCACGCTTTGCAGCAGAGCATCTCTCTCCGAAGCATCTTGGGGGCTCCTGCCTGCCAGCCCGGTCGGGGCTGTGTGCTGGGCTCGCAGGCAGGAGGGTATTTAGGTGCCTCCCCGTGCCCAAGGCTTCCATCCCCCCCAGCACGCGTGGCGCGACCTACCCCAGCCTTCTCAGGACCGGAGCAGTTTGCAGAGACCCCAGGCAAAGGCCCTGGCAGCAGGTATCCATCCTCACATATCCCTGCCAGGCACCAACAGCAGCCACTCCTTTCTCTTTCCTTTTTAAATCACACTGTTCCCTGAACACATTTTTTACCAGCTCTTATCACAACTGATATCTAAAGTGTCTGTATCTGGGGAAAATCAAAGCGAAAGCACCTATTGCTCAGCAAGGGTGAAGGGAGGAGAGGAGAAAGCACAACAGGGGTTTTCCCAGCTCCTAAGGAAAGGAAGAGACCCATAAAAATACTCCCAATGATCCGAGAAGTAGCTTTATAGATCCAAAAAAATTATTTTCACCCCCAGGGGAGTCTTTCTCTTGAGCTCAGACTCCCGCAGCAGAGGGAGATATCCACTCGCCCAGCTGACCAGCTTGGCGCTATCAGCTTACAGCAAAATCAAATATTCTGAGCGGCCACCTGAGTCTCCCCGATGCTGTTCATCCTACCTGAGCCCCCAGAAGTCCTCGGCAGTCACCCCCGCCTCCCCCTCGCCAAAGGACCCGCCACCGGCTGCATCACCACATCCCAAAGGCACCCACAGGGCTTGGGAAGCATCACCCTGTGCCCGTTCTGCTCTTTTCTTTCCTGCCTCGGTACGCTATGGCCAAGCTGCTCTACAAGCAGAAAACAAGCAGGGTTTGAGCAGGCATCCCTCCTGCGAAACCCAGCACTGCTCCAAACCCAGCATCGCTCGCCTCCGTCCAGCCTTGGACGTGCCGGGAGCAATAAGGAAAGCGAAATAGAAATTAAATATAACAACCACAATGCGTCCAGCTATCTTGAACAGGGGAAATCTGAACCCCACACCTACTATACCCTTCTACGTGCTCTCCTCAACGCCACCCGAGTCATCCTCTGTTTCTCTGAAGCGTCTTGCACATCTCTAGAGCTTTGAAAAGGCAAACTGCAGTACATGCAGGTGTGCGGATCGAAGCCTCCAAGCAGCAGCTCTGCTTTGCTGCCCATTGCCACAACGCACCCAGAAAATGCCAAGCCCCCAAATGCTGAAGGAGTTCACGTTTGTTTCTGCCTCACTGGGATGGGAATCTGGAAACCAGCTTTGCCCTTGCAAATCTTCCTGCTAAACATGTGTTTGAGGGGTCTTCTGGCAGAGGACCTGCCCCAGCACACTGAAGGGCTGGGGACCGAGGAAAGCAAAGGCAGCATGTGCCCAGGGCAGGCAGCCGACAGCTGCTATGGGGGGCACGGGCTGCGTACCCCCACCTGCGTAGGAACAAGACACACATCTGCACTCACCCCATGCTAAGCTCAGTCTCGCTTCTCCCACGGGAGAACCAGAGCCTGCATCAGCACAAGCGCCAGGCTGCTGCCGCTCAGTGGGGCCGGGCTTCCCCGCTCCAGCCCAGGCAACTGCTCCAACATGTCTCCTCTTCCTCCACGAGCCTGAGCTCTCCAAAGACCGGGAGGCAGAAGCAGGGAGCGAGGAGCAGCTTCAGGACACAACACCCCATAGACCGGTGCAATGAGTCAGCAGGGGGGAATAAAAATCCCTCGTGGCAAGCAGCATGCTCGTTTCCTGGAGAGCAAGGGGGTTTTAAACAGGAACAAACGATTTAATACGCAGCCAAACCCTGCCTCTGTGGGTCGCAGACTAGCGGAGCCACACAAGCAGGCACTGCATCCACCGCCGCGAGTCCGGCAGCAGCAGCACAGACCCAAAGCTGTGGACCATCTCATCAACTCCAGCCCGTGATGGGGTCATGCACTTCATCAACATCACTGAGCTCCTCCTCCTCTAATTAAATCAGGCTTTGCTTATGCACTTTCTCTTGTCTTCTCACTGCCTAATAATTAAGAGTCGGCTGTGATCAGAAAAATCAACAGAAAACTTCCCAGCCTTTCCCAGACCACCTTTGCCATATTTTGTCCTTCACAGCATCACTTCTACAACCTGAGTGTTAGCAGCCCCGCACGAACGCAGGGTGGGCCAGCTCAGGCGGGTATTGCAGCGCGGCAGGAACTACAGCGAGACAAGGCTGGAAAGTGGAACTCACTTCAGATGTTTTCATGGAGGAGCGCTACCTTCATCTGAGGGGGTTCAGACACCCTCGCGGAGCAGGAGGCAGGTGCCGGCACGGGGACACTGTGCCGAGGACTTGGTGGTCCTGGTCCAGTCTGAGCGGAGATGGCAAGAACAGGATCTCACAGCCTGGGCGCTGCAGGGTGCCGGGCCCCCGCCGAGCCTCGGCACACGGGGCTTTGCTGCGAGGAGCGGAACGGTACGCCGTATCGAAGTAGCACCTGCCCTATCCCACAGCATGGGTTTCAAGAGCGATGCAGCGATGCCCAAGACCCAGAGCCTCTGTCCCTGGCAGCACACACAGCCTTGGCCGCCATCTCAAGACAGATGCTCGTGCCACCCAAAGAGGGCGAGCGCAGGTGGGTGCCCATCCGCAGGAATGAGAATAACCCCGCTGGGGCCCCGTGGTCCAGCACCCTGCCTTTGGTGCCAGCCACCAGCACTGCTGCCAGGAGGGCAAAGGCAGGGCGAGCAGGGACCCTTGGTTCCAGCACCGTTTCACGCCCACAGAAAGGGTGGCCAGGAGCCCCATGGCAAGGCAAGCCGGGCGGGCTGTGACAAGGACCATGCTCTGGCTTGTCCATAACAGTGTCCCCGGTGCCGTTTGGTGGCACTCACGTCCGACCACCCCCGGGGAGGATGGCTGCAGAGGAGCAGACAGGGAGAGGGGAGGGAGCTGCTCAGCAGGCTCACGCCTCCGACATGTGCTGCACGCAGCTTCGCCAGACCGCAGGATCTGGCTCACTGAACGTGTGGAAGCAACACTTCTCTGTGTCTCACTTTACAAAGCCCCAAACAATAACTGTCTGTTGCTGCACAGGAGCTTAGGAGAAACATAAGTTGCTATTGGCATGGCGCGCGGCAGCCTTCCTCTTACACAACACCAGCAGATGTGAAAATAGCCCGATGCTGCCTTGTGCGCTCCTCTGACCTCCTGTTTCCTTCTGGATCAGAATCCAAAGCTGGATCTTAACCTACAAGAGCCATAAAAGCAAAGGATTTGGCCCTATCAGGGACCTCTTCGTAATCTAAGACAGATGCACTTCATGTAGAAGAACACGCCGAGTTTCATCAGGGCAGGGAAGAGGCTGGGCAGCATCAGCCTCTGCTCTACGGCATGGCCGGGGCAGCCCGCACCGGCATCGCCCCATACTCCGGCTGATGATGCGCTGGAGGTAGCCCAGGGGCAGAAGAGCTGGAAGCTCTTGCAAACCAGGGCAGCACCCAAAACCTCGCATCCTACTACTCAGCCTACACCGAAGCTGCCTCCAGCCTCCACTTGCCCCAGCGAATGGGGACCTCTGAGCTCCTGAGGTCCCACGTCCCCGACCCCGATGTCCTAAGGGCCACTGGGGCTGCCAGAGCTGGCACAGCATGGGAGATCCCCTCCATCCACGCAAGGTGCTCCTGAGGTTTCTCACCCACGTGAAGAGCAGGGACTGACTCCAAAGCCAAACCCCAAAACCGCTCCGGGACATACAGAGGGAAAAAGCACGTGGAGGACAAATTGCTCCTGGAAGTGTGAAAAGGCAGCGGGAGAATTAAACTGAAGGATGCTAAAGATAAGCGATACGAGGGAGAGCTTGGTAACCAGTGGTGAAAACGCATCCCTAAGAACAACCTGCATAAATAAATTAATCTCTCCAGTGTCCCCAAGGATATCCAGTGTCCCTGCTGCCTTCAGGACTGCAGCAACCCCAAGCAGCAGAGGAACTTCCCAAGATGCAAGAGAAGAAAACAAGACGGGGACATTGCTGCCACGGGGGAAGGGACCGGAGAACGAGCTGTCCTCCTTGCAGCCCCGCAAGGTACAGGGCTGCTCTCACGGCCGTGCCAGCGCACAGCCACCAGTGCCCATTGCCTGCGCTCCAGCAGCGCTCCCCTCTGACCCGCCACGCGCTATTCCCCGGTGTCCCTCGGTGGAAATGTCACCCGACGGCAAAGCCCCGGAGGAGTCCGAATCGTCCAGGAGTCTAAATCCTGCTCCTGAAAACTCCCGTCCCTCCGACCTCCCCACGGGCCCGGGCTGGGGAACGCCTCTCCGGTGCTGCCACAACCCGCCCACGGGTGATGCTACACCCAACCGGGTCACCTACGGGTGGCTGCGGAGGCAGGCTCGGGGTCTACGAGAAAGCTTTTAGCCAGCAGCTGAGCTACCGTACCACCTAACTGCAGGCAGCTTGCACGTCAACACACTGCAGTCTTCGTACACGAGTAACTAATAGAAGATACAAAATACCCGAGCCATGGTATTTTGCCCCAGAATACCTCCAGCCCCAACGCATCCTGGAGGGATTTTTAGCTTTGCATGCAGAGCCACAGGGTAACAGTCAGCAGCAGAGGAGCGTAATTCTAAGACTAACACATGGGACGACCCGCTGATCATGGCTTGCACGGGAGGGCGAAAGGCGGCCTTAGAATATAATCCATTTCAGGCGCTCTTAAATCTCCCCAATACAACACAGAGCCCTTTAAGCAAAACTAAACAACTTCCTTTAGCCTAAATAAATATTAAACCTAAGTGATGCATTAATTTACTCCAGTTCACCAAAGGCTAACTCCTACCCAAACTGATCATTATAAAAGAAATCCTATAATCCCTCGCTCCCATTCAGGCTCAAAACATGTAATCCTGTGAATAAATCCAGAAAGAAAGTGTAACAAAATGGGCAATAAAAACTTACAGCATTCACATCTTTTCATCTACCATTAATACTGTAAACACTCACTCGAAGGCCCTTGAGTATGACTAATCTAATGTTTTGGCTCCCAACGCTAATCGGCGAAAGAGCTCGCCTCTCGGTGTAACACCCAGCGAGATCCGCCGCCCCTCCAGCCGCGGCCCAGGACACCTCCACAGCGCCCATCCGCAGCGAATCCTGGCCTCAAATCCCGCAAAATGCTGCAAAATCAGCACGAAATGGAGCAAGTATGGTTCTAATAGCACCAGAGCGCAGAGCTTTTTTTTTATTATTTTATTGCTTTGGAAGCCTGCAAGCTCCAACTGTATAAATGCCAATAACTTCCCAAGTTTTAAGGCTGCTGAAATAAGAGATCAGATTTTAGCAAGTGCTTTCCAGGCAGGCAGCCAAACTTTTTCTGATTCACTAAAAGCACCAAAGGGAGGGGGAAAGGGAGGGGGCTGGAGGGCTGATTAACTTCAGTTACCGCACAAGCGCAAAAAAATGTCTCCCCGCTGCAAAGGGTGCCGTCGCTGCGAGCCCTGCGCAGCCTGTTATTCCTCGGGCTTGAAAAAAAAAACACACCGGAGAAATACAGCAAACGCCTTCCAACCGCAGGGTAATTTACAGCTGTGGATCCTCTCCTGACGAGGAGGCTGCTCCACCGAGGGGAGGCTCTGCTGGTGTTAGGTTCGAGCTGCAGTTTTCAGAGGGGATGAGAAAAAAAACGTGACCGGGGATTTTTCTGAGGGGTGGGGGAGCAGGGGATGGGGCCGGTTTGGGTTTTAGCTTGGCCGGAGGGATGGAGACCCCTCCAAGGCTGCGGCTGTGCTCATCCAGGACCATCCCTCGCTGCCGTCGGGTATCTGCGAGAGGGTGAGCAGGTGCAATCCCGGCCAAAGCAC